>NW_028258173.1:12704768-13005298 GCF_053883595.1 Heterocephalus glaber | reverse complement strand
AAAAATCTACCAAGTTGGCAAAATTGTTTATTTTAAAATAATTTGAAACTTACACAAAAGTGGCAAGAATAACATAAATGAATCCCTAAATAATCTCAACTCAGATTCCTCAATTGCTAACATTTTACCTTTTTTGCTTTATCATTTTTAGCTGTCTGTCTGCAAACTTTTCTAAGCCATTTGAGAGTAAATTACAGACAGGAGGCCCCTTTAATCCTAAATATTTCAGAGTGTACACAGTGTACAATTCAAATGTGAATTCATACTGATTATCTCCAATTCCCTTGGACCACTAACATATCCATTCATTTCTAAAAATTGGAACCTGCAGTACCTTGGAAAAGCAGATGGCTGGAGAAATACAAATAGCAGCTTAGGAGCGTGTTGGGGTAAGTTTGAGAAGGAAGAAGGGTTGCAGGGAAGAAAGCGGGGTGTCTGTCCCTTGAGATGAAGTCTTGGGAGGGAACCAGTGGGAAAAGGTGAATTTGGGGGAACAGGTTTATAACGAGATACGACTTCCTTAGGGTTCCTTCGTAGGCAACTACTAAGACAAGAGGTGATGCTGGGCTAGGCCCGGAGGAAAACAAAGGAGCTGCGTAAGAAGAAGGGTGGGGAGGTGTGGGGTGCGGCCTAGTTTGGAGGCACCCCGGAGGCCCCTAACCACCAAGGGAGGACGCGGACTGGGTAGCGATTGGTACTGGACGGCGATATCCCACCTGCCCACGCGGCGTCCGAAGGGCTGTGCAGGTGCACCAGGGGGCCAGAGTCCTGGGGTCGGAGCTCTGGCCCCTTATCTCCCGCGGGCTGCGGGGCCCACCGTAGGCCCCGGGCCGAGGCCGGCTGTGCAGAGAGCGTGGGCCGAGGCGGCCTCGGCCCCAGGCTCGAGAGTGCAGCACGTGAGGCCGCCGCCGCCGCGCCAGGCCCAGAAGGGAAAGTCCAGGGGATGGAGCCCGGGCAATGCGCCCGGGCTCTGCGTCGACCTGCGGGCACGGCTGACTAATTTTGGAACCGAGTGGTTAAATCACTCACGCCCGGGTCGTTTCTCAAACCCACGGCCTGCTGAGCAACCACCAATAGGCAACCCCAGGGGCCCCGGGGGAACCAGGACCCAGCCCGGACCACAGCAAGTAGGCCGCACCGCCCCCGCAAGGGCAAGCGGGAAAAAGCCGTCCTCGGAGCTCCCAGGTTGCGCTCTACTGCGCGGCCGAGAGCCTGAGTCGCCGCTCTGGGCGGACTACTGCGCCTGCGTGAGCCGCGTCTCGCCCAGGAGCGTGACGTGTAACTGGGCGGGGCCGGAATACGGGGGCGTGCCTATGGGCGAAGTCTGGCGCAGGCGCGGTGCGCACGGGCGCAGGGCAGCGAGACTCTGTCCGGCGGGCGGCATGGAGGCCCGCAGGGGTGAGGGTGGAGCTGGGACCTGTTAGAGCCCGGTCTGGCCGCTTGGGTTGGGTACCTCGGGTGGAGAGGGCCGAGACAGTAGCGGTCTGTGGGGAGGGATGCGGAAGTGGGAGGGGCGGCCGCGCGGAAGTAGCGAGGACTGCGGGGGCGGGTGTCTCCAGGGAGCCCGGCAGGCCCTTAAGAAGCTTCCCGGGGAGAAAAAGCTAGCAGAGGCCCCGCTAGGTGGGGAGCGGGTCGCGCCTACACCGGGCCGAGCCTGAAGTGCGAGTTGCTCTGGGCAACCGGTCATAATTTACCCGGGAAGTTACACTGTTAGGAAGGAAGCATCCCTGGCTTTCAGCCCACTGCAGTACCGTATCTGCTGCCTCCCCGGTCCCCCTTCTTTGGCATCTCCACCCAGGGTAGACCTAGGAGGCCTCCTGACCTTTCACACCGCCTTTTTCGAATTAGTATGGAAGCACCCTACACTACTTTTTTGGACATGCCTATCCTTGTAAGGTAAAAACTTCAGTGGGAGCCTTCCACTTTAAAGGTAAGTAGAATACAGGAAGGCACATCTTGTTTTACGTTTTATCCTGTAGAAGTCACATTTCAGCTCAAGGGTGTGGCAGTGATGATCCTCTGCTCAGAGTTTGAGCTCTAGAGGCCTTTGATGGGAAATTTTCTGCCGCCTATTGAACCCCAGAATAAGGAGATTTAATGAAAACAGACATTAGCTTAAATTTTCCCCTCAGTTGTCTAATCATTAAACTGAAAAAAATCTAGATAATTAGAAAATATGATAGGATCCAGACAGAGATGTTGTTTTTTCCTTTTCTAATTCAAAAAACCATGTGATGGAACATCTGTTTGACCCATTCAATGGAAGGATGAAAGCTTTACACAGGAACATGCCGTGAATGAAAGAGACCTGTCATTGTGAGTCGTGACTTTGGTTAGTCATGTGATGTCTTCCCCAGTGAGATGACTGAGATGACCAACTTCAGTGGCTGAGATACAGTTTGTGAGCCTGGAGTTAAATTACAGAAATAGGCACTTACATTAGTTCTCTTTTCGTTGAACACTGAATGTCCTTGAGTCACATTGGAAAAAATGAGCATTTTTCATGTGGCCCTAATGAGTCATCTCAGAATATTGTGATTATTATCCAAATGACAAGAAAATAGGAAATCAGGTCATGCATAGTCTTAGGGCCACCACTAACTTTTATAAAGGGAACAGATTCCCTGTGAGATGGAAGAATGGACTTAATGATTTTCTTTTCAATTTCTTAGATACTTTCCCCAAGAAAATGATTGGAAGTAGGGAAGCCACTCTTAAATGTGACCACTCTAGGACATTAATGATTAGTCATTCCAAATCTAGGGAGAAATTAGAGATATATGTATGTGGAGGATAGATTAAAGTCCCCAGTATGGCTATGCATTTTATATCTGACTGCTCTTTTTTGTTGTTGTTGTTTTTTGGCAGATGCGAATAGTACGGCACTCTGAACAGACACTCAAAACAGCTCTCATCTCAAAGAACCCAAAGCTTGTAGCACAGTATGAGAAATTAGATGCTGGGGAGCAGCGTTTAATGAGCGAAGCCTTCCAGCCAGCCAGTGATCTCTTTGTACCCATTACCTTACATTCCCAGTCCGATTGGATCACCTCTCACCCGGAGGCTCCCCAGGACTTTGAGGAGTTTTTCAGTGATCCCTACCGAAAGACACCCTCTCCAGAGAAACGCAGTATTTGTATACAGTCCATTGGTATATATTTGGGTTTGGTTTGCTGTGGTGCTGTTAGGAATGGTTTGGGCTATTATCTGCTTCAAGTGGGCAGTTTTTTATGATCGTTTCCTTCTTATTAGTGCTAGGGATCAAGCCCAGGACCTTGTGTTTGCCAGGCAAGAGGTCTGCCATTTATGATCATTTTTTTTTCATTCATTACAGTGGTAGAAGTTTTGTAGCCAGACTGATTTAAAAGCAAACATTTTATTTCTTTTTAATTCATGTTGCCATCAATGACTGATGAAGGTGTATTTGTGTACTGAAAATTTAGAGTTGCTTTTGTTTCTAATTCTAACTTTCTAATGTGTGGACTGAGGTAAAGACTGATTTTTTTATTTGTTTTTTGAGACAGGGTCTCACTATGTAGTCCAGGCAGGCCTTGAACTCACTATGTAGCCTGGGTAGGCTTGGCACTCCAGGTCCTCCTGACTCAGCCTACCTAATGCTGGGAATACAGATGTGCAGCATCATGCCAGGCTAAGATTGAATGTTTTGATGTCTTAAAGTCTGTCTTTACATTTTCTCCCCTATTCTAGGAGCTCTAGGAAACACTAGAGTTATCAGTGAAGAATACATTAAACGGCTCAAGGGCTACTGTGAAGCATTTTTCTATGGCCTGACAGTAAAACTGCTAGAACCAGTTTCTGTTTCTGCCACCAGGTGTTCCTTTAGAGTCAATGATCATACACAAAATCTACAAATTCATGCAGGTGAGTTAAGCAACTTTATCATTTGAATTAAGACAAGGAAATGTGTATTACGTGTGTATACGTATATACTTTTCTTTTTAAATAGGGCATATCCTGAATTTCTTAAAAAAGAAGAAACCTGAAGATGCCTTCTGTGTTGTGGGGATAACAATGATTGATCTTTACCCAAGAGACTCATGGAATTTTGTCTTCGGACAGGCCTCTCTGACAGATGGTATTTCTTTTTGACCTTGTTGGTGAAAACTTCCTCAAGTTAATATTTGGAGGTGTTGAATTAAAAAGAATTTCAACCGCTAATAGTTTTGATATTTAAAACTGAATAATGTTTTCAGGGAGGAAACGTGCTGTTTGTTGATAGACTCTTAAAGGTCTGGGTTCCTCCTCAGTAGGTCACTTACTACCTAGGTGACTTTGAGGTAGTAAGAGCGTCCTTTGGAGGTAATTTACATAACAATGCCTAAAACAGTATATAAAATGCCTGCCAGATTATAGACATTCAGTGCAACAGCTGGTAAATGTAATTCAGGAGAAAGGTGAATTAAATTAAGGATATTTGAAGTACAGTGTTACCATGGACATGTGAAATCTTGCTGATCTTCATCTCTTGATTTTTCCTAGTCATTTTGCATAGATGGAATAGCGTAGACTGATAAATAATTATGCTTCTTTCTCATCCTCCATAATGACATTTTTTCCCTAAAAAAATTAAGTTCAACTTGTGAGATGCAAGAAACTTCACTCCTTGGGAACTGTTCATGTTCGTGTGGGGGTGAGAAATGGTCTGGAAGCAAGTCGTGTTTCACCTATCTTTTTCCTTCTTTTTGTCATCTGTCTACTTCTCTACTTTCCACTCCTTCATTTTTGGTCTTCTTTCTTTCACATAATCCCCCAGGATCTAAGACAGGCTGAAAGGGAAAAAGACCAGTGACCTAAGGGAGTGATTATTAGGCTAGGGATGGGTAGTGAGTCCCAGGGACTATGCTGAGAGTTCACTGTCTGGTGCGTGCTACATAGGCTCAGGGTATAGTGGAGGGAAGAGGGCTTTCTCTTGACAAATGTTTCTTTCTACTAGAGGTGGGTGCTGCTCCTTTACCCTCAATTCTCCATTCATGTGAGCTTCCCTATACTGGTAAGGTTCTCAAACCATGACCCTACCACCATACTCTCTTAGAAATTGGAGATAGCAACTGCCTTGCTGATTTTTGAAAGGTGAACAAGCTTTTATCAGAAGTTCCCCCCTTTATTGTTAGAGATGGAAACATTAAAAAGAAATTAAAAACAATTTGTTCCAGATATTGTTAGGTAATTTATCTTATGCATTTGAGCTCAGAAAACATCCTGCCAAATTTTTTCTTTTACCCCCGCTTTTTTTGGGTGAGTTAAATATTTCATGTCCTAAGGCAACATGTAAAGTAGCAAGATTGATCTGCTGTATTGCAAGACAGTATCAGACCACAAGTGACCTTGTTTCCTCCATGTTTAAAGATTGGTATTTTCAAATCGAGAAACATTTATTACTAAGGACAATAATCTATCTGTAGGAAATAGAAATGTTCTTGCTAAAGGTATTATAATATGAAGTAAGTTCACATTTCTTTGGCCAGCAGTCACTTGTGGTACATGATTAGACTCATTTTTTTCTTGACTTCCAGAATGTCATCTTTCCCTAAACTTCAAATATCAATGTACACTTTCTATGACGTGAGAAATTTTCTTTTTTTCTTTTTTTGGTACTGGGGATTGAACTCAGGACCTTGCGCTTGCCAGACAGGCCTGGCACCACTGAGCTAAAGCCCAGCCCAGGAATTTTCTTTTTTAATAGAGTTGGTTTGGACAAACTTACTGTGAATTTATTTCCTTATCAAAAAAGATTTCAGGGTTGGGGTGTAGTTCACTGGTAGAGTACTTGCCTAGCATGCATGAAGTCCTAGATTTGGGCCCTAGTACTGGGGAAAAAAAAAAAATTATTACATTAACAACTGAGAGAGAAGCATAAATAAAAGTGACGATGTAAACAAGTCGAGTTACGAAGCAGTGCCCTATAGAATGAGTAGTTATATATTGAGCTCTTTGCATGCAAAGACTGTAGATTACAACTCTAAATGAAACACAGGAAGTCAGTTACAGGGGTGTTTATTCTGGTCACTTGACACCGTAATAGAATTGTGCTATGCTTTAAGAAGTGAGTGGGGTGGGGTGGGGAAGGAGAAGAGGTTATTCTGTCTAAAGTCATGGTCCAAACGAGGATTCCCCGACATCTGAGTAGGCAGGGTAGGAAGGAAGACCAGCAACCCTTACTGACATGGATCTGTTTGTTGTGGTCAAAAAGAAAATCATGACTGCTTCTTCTTCATGTAATTATTTTTCATAGTTCCTTTGAGGAGTACTCGATTTAGACTATTCTTTGAGAAAAAGACTTCTTTTAGAGAAGAAATCCTCCGAAACTTCCAATTTCCCTAGAATTTATCTTAAGTCAATGGAATTTTATTGGCCAGGGCACATTGGATAGCATGTAAAGATTTTGACTGGGAATTGGGGTGAAAAATCTTCCTTTATGTTCACAAACCTAAAGCATTTAGACTATGTGAACACAGTAATACA
Source organism: Heterocephalus glaber (assembly GCF_053883595.1). NCBI lineage: Eukaryota > Metazoa > Chordata > Mammalia > Rodentia > Bathyergidae > Heterocephalus > Heterocephalus glaber. The sequence goes on along the minus strand of NW_028258173.1, from coordinate 12,998,815 downwards.
GATATGCAGTCACAGACCACATATTCTAGGAGGCTCTCTTTTGGTCTTTCCTTAAGGCATCTTTACCCTCACTCTGTGGTTGCGGGTCCTCTTTTGTAGGTGTGGGGATATTCAGCTTCGCCAGGTACGACAGGCACTTCTATACCTCACACTATGAAGGCAAAGTGAAGAAGCTCCACAAAAAATCTTCCAGTGACTATTCCATTTTTGATAACTATTATATTCCTGAAATCACTAGTGTTTTACTTCTGCGATCCTGTAAGGTAAGTAAAATATCCCTTTGGAGCATTTTTTAAAAGGAGAAAGAAATCTTAATTCCCTAATCATATTTCATCAGTCCTTAAGGTAATATTATAAATGAGTTTATGTCATTTGTGTACTTTTGGTGGCTATTGGTTGAGAGAAATAATCAATAAAAAATTTAATTGGATGTCTTATTATTGAAATTTATAATATTGGTGTGTTTTTGGTCCTGCTAGTACACACAGCCCTTTACTATACCTTTGCCTTCACTATTAGTTGTATTGCTGCATTCTGGAATAAGAAAGTAATGTCCCCATTCAGGCTGCCATGATCATAAGCATGGCTGCCTTCCTGAGGATTTTGGAGGGGCCTCTGCTCTCTGGTGTCTCAGTGACAGAGGGCTTTCTTCTTTGGACTCCAGCTATTCTGAGCTGTAATTCTATGCCAGTTCTGACATATCCCCACCCCTGCTCTTTGGAAAGCCCATCTTCTGGTTTTTACCTTGCTTCCTTCCTAGCCAGAGACAGTTTTCTTTTGGCTAGAGAAGTTCTGCTTTCCCCAGGACTACTTGTTGGTGTTTGAGAAGTAAATCTCTTAGAAATATGTTTTCAGAGTATATTCCAAACATCGCCTGTTTTAGCATCACCTGATGTGCTCATTGGCATGCAGATCAAGGCTCCTCTTCCCAGTCCTATGGAATCAGCATCTCCGGGGAAAGGGGCCCAAATCTGAACTATTAACAGCTACCCTACTGGGATAGAGGAGTTTTCAACCAGAGGTGGGGATTTTGCTACTGGGGTACATTTGACAGTGTCTGGACACACTTGATTGTCACAATTGGAGAGGGGTTCTACTATCATTTAGTGGACAGAGGCCAGGGATGCTACAGAGCATCCTACAATGTCCAGGACAACTCCCCACAACACAGAACTAACCAACATGTTAGTGCTCTTGAGGATGAGAAACTCCGGTCCAGGAGAAGTAATTAAAGATAGTAAGGAAAGTATTAGGACATTCAGAGAAATGAGAGATTACTACATCTCAGAAGATATAGTGAAGTTTGGGGGATGATGGTTAGGGAGTTGGTGCTCATAAATCTCTTGGGAAAATAAGACAAGTGTTGTGTACCTTGTTGACAGTGGTGCTATAAAGCTGCAATGTGACTGTCTTACAGACTTTAACCCATGAGATTGGACATATATTTGGACTGCAACACTGCCAGTGGCTTGCATGCCTAATGCAAGGCTCCAACCACTTGGAAGAAGCTGACAGGCGCCCTCTAAACCTTTGCCCTATCTGTTTACGCAAGTTGCAGTGTGCTATTGGCTTCAGTATTGTAGAAAGATACAAGGTAAGTGTTGGGGCAGGTCAAAGAGAAGGGAAGTGGTTGTCTAAGTAGCAAATTGACATTCTCTGCTAGGTCCTTTTCTGCAGCTATAATTTATCAGAGGAAATTAGTGTAAAGATAAGCAGGAAGCTGTGGCTAGAAAAACAACGTTCAAACAAGTAACCTTAAAACTTACGCATGACTGTGACTATCTTATAGTTCAGTGAGAAATGGCGAAAGACGTTTCCTTTTTTCATATCCATTTAGAGAGCTTGACTTGGCAGACCAAAATACATATTGATCTGTGTGGCAGAGTTCATTTTTTCAAACCCATATATATGTGTGGATGTGGTTTATCTTCCCAAATATGTAATGGAGGGAGATATGGTGTTTTTCTTTAAGGAGGAAAGGGAAAGTACCTGATCTCAGTGTGTACGAGCGTGTGCCCCCATGCGCCCTGACAGGTCCCCAGCAGATCATACATGTTCATGCAATTACTCATGGGTGTGACCATACACGCAGGGGACTCCCCTTCAGTGTCTGCATCCACGTCATCACATACATGTGTCTGCCCAGGCGTTTGTATACCCTTCTGTGCATATACACCTGCACACTGAATTAAAGGCATAGCTGAATGCTTTGTGGAATAATTAGCAAGTTGCAAAAAAGAAAGTTACTATTGTCCTTTAAAATAAGCAGTGTGAGAAATAGTACACTTCTTCATCTTTTTTTCCTATGCATACTGTTGACCATAATTTACAGTTATATTTTGTATATACTATTTTACCCAATATATCATAAGTATGTTTTGTCTTCGTAGATGTTATCAAATGCAGCAGCATCAGAGGGTGATACAAACCACAGTTTGAGGCAACCTGATCTAGACACCGGTGTTGTTCTCTTGCCTATAACTCTTATGCTGTGATTTGCTAAGATATGCTTTTTTTTTCCTTTTTTCTTTTTTTTTTTTTTCCAAGACAAGGTCTCTCCATTTAGTTCAGGATGGCCTTTTATTCACTGTCCCTCAGGCTGGCCTGGAACTCACAACTGTCATCCTGCCTCAGCTTCCTGAGTGCTGAGATCACAGGTGTGCGCCACCACACCCAGCTAAAATATGCATCTTGAACAAATTTTTTTAAATGCCTCTTCTCTGTTTTTCCAGGCACTGGTGAGGTGGATTGATGACGAATCCGCTGACATACCAAGAGCAACTCCAAAGCATAGTTGTGAGAACAATGTGAATTTGCCAAAACCCATCGAAGCCTTTAAGGAATGGAAAGAATGGATAATAAAATGCCTTGCTGTTCTCCAAAAATAAGAGTCTTCAGATAGGAGTAATAAAATAAATACTTGCACGTTATGCTCTCAATGGGTGAAGTACTTTATTGGAATGAACCTCTTACTGATTCTTTGCTGTGTCCAAGTAGCAGAATAGAAGCACTTAACCTAAAAGGAGGTTAATTTTGAATACTCCATAAGCTCTTCTCACTAGCCTGGTAGGTGGCAGTAGTAAGTACGTCATTTCCATTCTTCAAATATGCTTGTCTTAGGAGACAGCTAGGATTAACAGTAGCTATTAAGTAAATAAATACTTTTAAAATCTCCATGTGTCCCAAGGAATGCACGGACTTCCCCACTGCAGCTTCCTGTGCTGGCTAGCACAGTTTTCCCGGGATGCTTTTGTTTTTGGAAGCAATTATATCCCTGAGTGGCCCAACCATGTCTTATTGTGAACTTTCATGGGCTCCTGTCTTTGCCATCTGCATCCCTCCTTCTCTGTGTGCTTTTCCTACTCTGGGATGCCTTACATTTTATTTTTTCTTGCTGTTTCTCAGCTTAAGCCTGAATGAAACAGCCTGTATCAACATTTAGCAGCTTAAAATAGTGATCTCCTCTCAAGGATATTTCCAAGTGAAAATAACTGGTACTTACAGCAGCCTTTGGTAGTGGGTGTTCCATTGCTACCGTCACCTACAACTGATGAGTCATTAATGAGTCCTACAAATAACCTGTAATGGCATTTATATTTGTGAAGGTTGCACATGCTCTACAGTTGTAGAGCAGATTTCAGGGTTATTTCTATAATGTCTTCTTCACTTTTTCTGCATTGTTTGAGTGGAGGAGAGAGTGCAGTGGGTTATCTGTCGGATTCCCAGAATGCCCATGACTCCCTGTCAGGCTGTGACACTGTTGCCATGGTGACGGGCAGGTTGGCAACCTCAGATTTGACAAGTGGTATCTGCTAGAGCAAGATAGCCCAGAGATGTGGGAATTACAGTGTGCCACTTTATTGGGCACCGGGGAGTCACAGCCTCTCCCACTTTCCCACCTCACGCTAAGGCAATTAAAAACAAAATTTTTTTTTTGGTATTTTGAAACCTAAATTTTTTGGCTATGTTTTTATGTAGTATGATTTGTTTAGAGTACATTTTACAATTGAAGCAGTGGTTTCCTTTAGATTTTTAAAAATCCTTTTAAGTCGTTTTGAAAATGGTTTGCTATTAAAATTAATTAGAATCCTTGATCATGTAATACTAAAAAGAAGCAGATGGAGCATGGACTATTATAGATTATGTTCATGAGTTTTATTTCCTCCACGAATAATGTGTTTTTAAATATTGCCCATTGTTTCAGATTTCCTTTCGTTTTTCTACGCAAGTATAGTTTTAGTCCTGTGAGGAAGCATTAGTCACAAACCTAGGAGACTGCAGCTAAGCCTAGGTCAGTAAATCAGTTACTTATTTGGAAAGATACAAAGTTCATCTGCATACTCCTTACTGAGGCCAGGAGCAATAGCTAAACTTTTATGTAACAGCGTTTATGTACCAGACTATGTAATGAGCAATTACTTTGCAATTTTAAGTAACTGTCTTGTATACACTTTTGAACAGTGTCTTAGGGTTAAGTTAAAAAATATTATTTGTCTACTGCAACTAAATTTTATGTACTGTAGTGGAATCCTTAGTTTTTAAAAAATTGATTTTCACTAATCAGAAATCCAAGCAGATTGTGCCCTGCAAATGCTGAATGAATGAAACAGCAAACTGGTAAAGAGAATAAATGCCTAAATGTCTTCTTAGAAATATGAGGCTTTGAAATACTGCTCAGTTATGTCATGGGTCTTGCTCCTCAGCTTCCTCTGAATTTGTAGTATCTCTAGTCAAAGGAAGGGTGAGGTTTAACATTTCAGTCCACAAAAACTTTTACTGGAGAGGGTTAAACATAACGATTGGGCAAGGTTTGTCTGTCTCCTTGTCCAGCTTGCTTTTTAAAGCAAAAATTCCCCTGACAGGGAGTACTTTTAAATTTCAAATCCTTTAGGGGACAATTGGCCAGACTGCTCGGCAGGAGCCACAGCAAAATCCAAGCAGGCAGCTGTGGGACTGCTATAGCCGGCCCTTTGCTCGGGCCTTTCTGAGCAGGAAGCGAGTCGCTCGCTGCCCCCGGGTGCGGGCGCGCAGGACCAGCAGCTGCCCCCAGCCACGGGCGCGCCACCTGTTTCCGCCTGGGACTTCCCCCAGCCGGCTCCGAAGTGTGGAGTCAGCAGCTTGGCCTGGCCCGGCATCAGGGGCCCAGCGCAGCCTACCCCACCGCCGCCTCCCGTGAGGCCCGCCTGGAAGAGGCGTGGACTGCACCCTGGTGCGCGCGTTCTGGGCTTGGCCTTGAAAATCAGGATGGCGATGACCGCTGAGCAGTGTGAGTGCAACCAGTTCTCTGTACAGCGTTTACAAAATGCTTCATTTAACAGTTTGAATCGTAGTTACTTGCTAGATTCTGATATCTAATCTCTAGAGCAGCATGGTCCAATAGAAGTATAATACAAGCCACACATGAAGTTTTAACTTTTCCAGTAGCCGCATTAGCAAATGCAAAAAGCAGATGGAATTAATTTCAATCATATATAGTATTTAACAGAGTGCACCCAAAATATTATTCAAGCCAGGTGTAGTTGCAAACACCTGAAATCTTAGAACTCAAGAGGCTGAGGCAGGAGGATCTCCATGAGTTCAAGGCCAGCCTGTGCTACATAGTGATTTTTAAGGCCAACCTGAACTGCATAGCGAGACCCTGTCTCAAAAAAACAAAAACAAAAACAAAAAATATGATTTCAACATGTAGTCAATGTAAATATTGAAATAATTTATATTAATTTTTAATATCAATTCTTCAAAGTCTGGTGTGTATTTCACATAGCATGTCTGTCTTTGGAGTGACCATATTTCAGGTTTTCAGTCCGATGTGGCTTGTGACTTGTGTATTGGAGAATGTAGCTCTAGATTACCGCTTGTCTCTACTGGCAAAGATGTGCCAGTGAAATTGAGCCAAAAGGAGAGAGGCTTATGCAAGAAAAGGGCCATGGAGGTCTTCAGGCCGCACACCATAAAGGCCTCTGGAGTCAGTGGGTTTTCCACTGTGCTGCTCTCCTCTGTTGCAGATTTTTTTTTTAACCTTCCCTTTCGTTGCCAAGGCCCAGCTCTTTCCTTCTGATGCGTTTTCATGTTTGGAAAGCAGAGCTGTGAAGTGGTGATAGTATGGAAATAGTTTAGTTCATTTTGCAGATGCAGAAACAAACCCTGGCTAAGTAAGCTTGTGTGTAGTTAAACCAATGGCAAATTTGAGATCCAACCTGTTTCCTGATGTCGAGTTTTGCCTTGCTTTCACTGTGTTACATGACCTCGCGGAATCACACCAGCTGGAAACCAAACCATGTTCGTGTTGTTTATAAAAGGGATTAGAAGATTAAACTTTCAACTTCTTTTCTATTCTAGTGGGGCCATCTGGGGTTGCTCAAAGTAAAGAGAAATTAGTCTATGTACTTTTGCCTTAGAACCAAAAAAAGAGGTTCAGAGAAGGGTTGAGGGGAAGGAAAAAAACAACAAAAAAAGAAAGGTACAATATTTAGAAAAGTACTTGCTGTCACTTGAGGTGTTTAAAAACACATCATGGGAAAAAATGGCAATTATGGGTTAGGGGTGTAGCTCCTGGATGTGATTCCTAGCACTGCAAAACAAAAACAAAAACAAAAACAAAATGGTCAACCGTATATTTTAAAATAGCTAGTGGCAGGATTTTGAATGTTCTCAACAAAAAAATGATAAATGGCTGAGGTGTTAGACTGTATCCTCTATGTACAATTACTATGTGTCAATTACACATACAATTTTTTTTTTTGTACCAGAGATCGAACTCGGGTCCTTGCGCTTGCGCAGCAGGCGGCAAAACCACTGAGCTAAATTACAAATATATATATATATTTTTAAAAAGAGCTACTGGAGAAAAGGTTAGGTTAAAACAAAATCTGCGTGGGCAATATGTTAAAACTCAGAGCCCTCCATTTGCATCCTCGCACCTGTGTTAACTTCTTCCCTCTGTTTCGTTCAGTCTATGTTGGATTAGTTTTTCATCATTGCAGCTGACGAATCCCTTTTGGATATACCTGCTGGGCTCTTCCAGACCAGTGCTTAGATGCTGGGAGATGGGTCCTGGGCACAGGTTCTGAGCCATTAGTCCCATCCAGTGGCTTTAGAGCAGCACCAGCCTTTTCAGCTGCATTTGTGAAGAGATACCTTTTATTTTCTCTCATGTAGGGGGAGGGGATGAGACATAATGAACTCATTCATTCATTCATTCATTCATACTTTCAATAATATGTATGGAGTACCACTTACTAGCACTAGGCTCTGCCCAACACCTTGGGGATATAATAACAGTGAACAAAGCTTCACCATCTGAATATAGTCATGGAAGAGACGGATAAGCAAGGAGCAAACAAATGCTTTTGTAACATAATGTCAGAGTAAAGAATTCGGAGCTAGATACGGTGGTGCACACTTGTTATTCTAGTACCCAGGGAGGCTGAGGCAGGATGGAAAGTTCCCTTAAGGCAATTTAGCAAGAACTTGTCTCAAAACAAAATATAAAAAAGGACTGGGGCTGTAGCTCATTGGGAGAGTGTCCTTGAGTTTGATTCCCCCACCAGAAGAAAGAGGAAGAAACTCTTGAGGAGGATAGTTTCTTTGCTGTTCCGTGTGCAGGTGGCATTTGAAAGTGACCAAATTAAAAGGTCACACCATATCCACATCTAGGGGAAGGAGGTACCAGGCAAGGAAAACCTCAGGTTTGGAGGCCCAGGCCGTAGGACAGGAAGAACAAATCTGGGAGCAGTGAGGTAACCAGGGAGGCCTGTGTAGCCAGAGCAAGGGGAAAGTAACAGCATCTGGTAGTTCACCCAGGCCCATCGTTAAGGATTTGTGTCTGTGTTGTGCTTTAAAGGATTGTCTTGGTGATATGTGGGAAATGAAGACAGAGGTGGCTTGTGGCAGGAGTGGAAGCAGGCAAACAAGCTGGAAGACTATTGTCAAAATCCAGTTAAGATGATACAGACTTGGATCAGGGTAGGTAGAGTTTGCCAGAGCGCTTAGGTTCTGGATATATTTAGAAAGTGGAGCTGGTAGGATTTGTGGGTTGGAGAAGCAGGAGCCAGAGTTCCTCTGAGGACATTTTTTGTTGGAGATGCCTGGTTGACCTCTCCCTGCTGCACATGGGCATTTCAAGGCTGGAGCTCAGGGGCAAAGTTGGGACTAAGAAGGAATGGGCGTCAGTGCAGAGCAGGTGTTTCGCTGTATTGGGGACTGAACCCTGGGCTTTCACATTTAACTACATTTCCATCCCTTAAAGGTTTTTCCCTTTTAATTTAGAGACGGAATCTCGCCAAGTTGCTGTGTTGCCCAGGCGGGGCTTGAACTTGAGATCCTCCTGCCTCAGCCTCCCAGAATACAGGGATAACAGTTGTGTGCCACCATATTGGGCTCTGAGGAGTTTCTTAAAGTTCTGCTTGAATTCTAGGGGAGTGAGTTGCTAGGATAGTCTGCATCCTTGTTGTTTTCTTCTTTTTTTAGTATCATTAAATTTTATTTTTAAAAATATTTTTTATTTCAATGTAGATATTAATAAAGAAAATATAAAAGCTGTTCGGTGAAAAATAATTTTTCATAACAAAAATTATTAGAGAATAACAATGGTAAATACACTGTGTCACGATAGATTAGCAAATGAAAACATATTCTTTTAAGATTGTGTTTTCTTGAGTTATTGGAAAGGCGTAAAAGATCTAAACACATGACCACAATTTGTATTTTCTCCCAGTAATCATTGTTTTGGAGCATCCGGCTTCCTGTCCAGTTTCTCCTCCAGGATGGATGGGCACCAAGGCCCTTTTGATTTGGGTCTGAAAGTGTTTGTGTGAAAAGCAAAAGTTCTCTTACCACTTTTCCTTATCCTGTGCCTGTAGAGTAATTATCAAAACTGAACACCAGGGGGACCCAGTTTCCTTTCTTATGCCCTTGTGCATGGCCCACTTATTGCATGCAGATGTCCACTTTTAGGACACACTTGCCTATTAAGGACAAATCTGAAGACAAGGACAGCTTCTTAGTGCAAAGCACACTCATCAGAGTGGTCATTCAGAGTGTAACATGTCTAAATTGTCTTTATATTGGCTGTTTTAAGTCATGTTCATAACCATTTAAAATTTTAAATGCAATGGCTTCTAAACTCTAAATCCTCATGTTTGGATATGGGGGGATATAAGGATCATGATGATTTTGACTTAGAATATTTGAAGTGGAGTATGGAAATCTAACTGTAATAAATGCTTCCAGGTGACTTGAATCTGGAGCATTGAAACCCGGATTAAGAATATATTTCCCAGCTAAACATAGTGGTGCACGCCTGTAATCCCAGCACTCTGGGAGGCTAAGGCAGGAGTACTGGAAGTTTGACCCCAGCCAGGGAGAATTGCTTGTCTCAAAAAAGATACTGGGGATGTGGTTCAGTGGGAAGGTCAATCCCCAAACACACACACACACACACACACACACACACACACACACACGAAGGAGAAGGAGAGGACAGAGACGAAGACGAGGAAGGAGAATGCATTTTTGTTTTTATTACCAGGTGTTAAGCTCAAAGAAAGGCAAATACATGCACAAAAATTACATTAATTTTTTTTGTTCTTTTGAAATGAGGTCTTGCTATGTATTCCAGGCTGGCCCTGGATTTACTATGCAAGCCCAGGCTGTCCTTGAATTTGTGTTGATTCTCCTCCCTCAGGCTCTTGAATGCTGGGATTAAAGGTGTGCACCACCAGGTCTGGATACATCATATAGTATTGGAGTATAAAATTGATAACTTTGTGAAAAGGCTTGGAAACACTGAATCAATCAAGGATACATTTGTCTTGAGAGGGCACATGATCTTAAGTCATTATTTATTTATTTATGTTTTTTAGAGACAGGGTCTCACTGTGTAGCCCAGGCTGGCCTTGAACTCATGGCGATCCTCCTACCTCATCCTCAGAGTGCTGGGATTACAGCACTCATTTTAAAAACTGGAATAATTGTAACTGGCGGAGGGAAACAGTCTACATCCATACCAAAATATTCATAATTGTACTTTCATATCAGTCTGGACTGTTACTTTTCAGAGTTGTGGTACTGACCCTTTCCAGAGTCACGGACAGGTGAAACAGGCGCCAGAAACCACAGGCCAAAGCTAATCTACCACCTGTTTTTTAAATAGCATTCAAGCTAACAATGGCTTTAATGTTTTCATGTGATTAAAAAGAATCACAGGAGTATTTCATGTGTGATAGTGTTTATACCATTTAAATCTTAGCATCCATAATAAAATTTTATTGAAATGTAAATACACGTGCACTTACATGTTATATATGGCTTTTGACCTGTAATGGCAGAGACGAAGTCTCCATAGAAACCCCACGACCTGTAAAACCTTCAACATTTACTCTCTGGACCTCTATAGAAAAAGCTTGCCAACCTCTGGCCTGGAGTCTGTGCTGTTTACTTAGAGGTTAGGAAAATTCATAGGACTATTCTGTAACTGAATTTAGATAGTTGTGTTAACCTTCTTCCCTCTGGATGACAGAATACCTGAGATAAACCACTTAAAAGGCAGAGAGATCATTTTAGGTGTTTCATTGGTTTCAGTCCATGATTACCTGGGCCTGGGGCAAGGCAGAACACGGTGGCCAGGAGCACTTAATGGAGCAAAATTGCCCATCTTGTGATAGGAAGCAGAGGGAGAGAAGGGGGCTGGGGTCCCAGTGTGCCCTTGAAGGGCGACCCCCAAATGCCACCTCCTAGTGGGGCCACAGGCTTGGCCACAACCAAGACTTCAAGGGCCTTTGGGGACATTTAAGATCAAACCCTAAGTTAAGTAGACTTAATTTTTTGTCCTTAGTACTCTTTATAGGCTTAGTCTGTGGCTACCACAGTATCGTTTCTTGTTACTTTTCATTAAGAAATAATTCAGTCACCCTTTTCATTCTCAGTTCAGTGATTAGTTGAAACTATTCGCCTTCATTTGACTATACCGTTTTCCCTCTCCTGTTATCTATCATTTAATACTTCCCTGAAATTATTTAGTTATTTTCTAAGGTGCTTTAAATAATCTGTAGGAAGGTGTTATGGTTTATATCTTGATGTCCCCTGTAGCCTCTTGCACTCCTCGGTGGCGGTTCTGGACGGACAGTGTGGTTGGCTTGCTGTTAGGAGGTGGGATTTGGTCAGAGGAGAGGGTCACTGGGAGGTGCTTCCGGAAGTTTATCTCCTTCTGTGGCTCTTCCTTTCCTTCTTTGCTTCCTGGCTACCTTAGGTGAAGAATGTTCATCCACCAGACCCTTCCACCAGGCCACCCTGCCTTGGAGCCCACCAAACATGGACTGAAACCTCCTAAACTGTGAGCCAAGATAAAGCTTTCCTCCTGTAACTTGTGACTGCAGGGTATTTTGTCTCAGTGACGTGAAAGTAAAAAAGACAGAGGATTCAATGTGACACTGTCCTATTTTCAATGTCAAGTTCAATACATACTTCAGAGAAATTTTATGTCTGTAGTAGAGCTAAAGAGGTTGTGCAGAAAAATTTTAAAAAGTATTTATGTAAAATGAATTTACTGGAGTTTTTGTAATTTTAATTAGGTCAAAGAATGAATGTTGTAAGTGAATAAAAAAACTTGACCACAGACAAAAATAAGTCTCTTTACATAAAAAGCCATAAATTTATTGCAAATCTAGAAGTACCAGAATGTCACTAATACAGAACAAATCTTGCTTTTATTTTCTTCCAAATATTTAAAACCTTGATTATTGACATACTGAAATTGGCATACATGTTTTTCTCATGCAGTTAACACAATGGACATAGAGCAGAAATCAGTCATAAATATTAAACTGGATCGAACATTCATAGTACAAAGTATGCTGTAAAGTGCTGAAGGTGTGTAAGTACGCAAAGCTGCCGCGGCCCAAGGTTTTCCTCAAGCCCAACAGAGATTTGCTACGTCCACCTTTGCTTGTTTCAGGTGCATCTGTGTTAGACAGACACTTTGTCATTTCCTCCTGCAACTGCCCCAGAGTTTTACAGATTGTCTATTTCTATGGCTGATAAAATGCTATACAAAATGTAGCCGGTGGTGATGAACTATGCCACTTTCCTTTCAGTGCAGAGAAATATTCAAGCTTGTGTTTACCTGGAACCAAACTAGACTTGTTATATTTTCCCCCTGAGTAGTCATAAATTAACAATAAAGATGAATAAAGATGGAGCAGCAAGCGTTGACCATCACCTGTAAGGTGAGATGCAGTAAAATAGATGAGGAAACAGCCCACCTCTTATCCTCTTTACAGAAAACTGCTAAAATGAGAAATATTAAACATGTAGTGTAACTCCAAAATTATGACCAGTTACCCGATACCTATGGCAACGCAGAACAATCAAGTCAAGCTCTGTGTAAGATGTAAATTGCAACTTGTAACTTGTGATGGTAACATCACAAATTTGCTACTCCAAATAAAATACAGAAATACCTCAACAGTTAAGATTTTAAAAAAATCAGAAATGCTTCAACAATTCAATAAAATATAATTTTGATCAGATAAGATCCTCAAGTATACTTAGCTAATAAAACAAATTACCTTTTTAAAAGCTAAGGCAGGGCCGGGGATGTAGCTCCATGGCCCCACACCTGCCTCGCAAGCACAAGGTCCTGAGTTTGATCCCGGTACCAAAAAAAAAAAAAAAAAAAGCTAAGGCAATTTGCTATCCATTATTTCCCCCTCCCCGCTTTAAGTAGCACACGTTGCCTTTAATCAAACTGAAGAATCATCACAAATTGGCCTTTTACAGGATAAGTATTCTTTGAGACACTTAAAAGATGGCAAGGAGGTAAAAATGCAATGTATGTCTCAGATTACTTTTCATTTCTTTTGATTACTTCAGTTACCCTCGAATAACTTAATAATAAATAGTACTTTAAATTAAGGACACTACAACCACATATTTCTGAATAACTAAAAGCAATAGGAGATACATTTTTGAATGTAATTTAGTATATTCTGTATTGCAATACTTCCGGTGATGACTGGCCATAAAGAGGTGGTAATCTTCACATTTATGAAGCTCAAGTTACATATATTTTAAACTTTTTTGCTAATTATTCTAATGTTTGGCCTTAAACTATGGTATATGTCATTCTCATGCAATATTTGGAAAATTCAGAGGCTGTGATTTGTTAATGGAAACTCAGCATTTTTCAAGTTCTTTAAAAAACTTTCCTCATATTTCTGCAAACAGTTATTTTCAATGGTTCAAGACGTTTCGTTTTTGGAATGGCCAATTTCCTTTCAGTGACCTGGGCTAGATGACATTTTCTGAGTTAGGAATTTATCACGTGTGAGTGTGCTCTTAAAACCACTTTACTAATTCATGTCACTATTTTAATAGTGGAATTTGAAACAGAGTCCTTCTATGTATCTGTGTATTGCTACTGAACAGAGCCAGACTTATGTATGGTTGTTTTTGTTTTGGCTTCAAAAACAAAAAGGAAGAGAAAGAAAAGATGTTGGTAGCACTGTTCACATGTACATTCCCTTTAAAATGCAGCTTTGAAAGCGGAGTTGAGTGTTTAGCTCCTCTGCCCCGTGTCCCCAGGGGCCCCCTTTCCAGCCAACACAGTGGCTGCTGTTACATGAAAACGTGTCATACTGGCTCTATAGTCACGTGAACTCTAGCATCGATTTTCCCAAGATCCATTTCCAGAAAGTCCTCGGGTATGTCCTGTAATGCCTTCCCACGATGGCTCTCTGTTTTTTTTTGACCTGAATGGCGATGCTGGCACAGCCCCTGTTTACATGGTCTCACCAAGGCGAGGAACATGGCAGCCATGGTCATGCCAGCCGCGCAGGAGTAGAAGGCTCTGCTGTATATCTTGCTTTGGTCCACAAGCAGACCTGGGAGAAAGCATTGGCATTGTTAAAACATCATTACCACATGTGGACTCTCACCTGGGCTACCATCTGATTCAGAACCTGCTCAGTTTCTTTGCCTTCCTTATTGTGTTTTTCCTCAAGAAAAAAAAAATGTTGAAGGCAGAAATTCCAGCTAGCTTAGAGAGAAGAAATGAACACATAGTATACTGTACTTAGCATTGGAGAAACCTAAGCTGCTGACTTGTTCTTCATGGTCTATCCTAGTAAAGAACCTAAAACATGGGACAGTTTGATGTGTATTTCTTTGAAAAGATAATCTTTTTTTGGTGGGGAGAGAATTAGGGATCGAACCCAGGGCCTCCCACATGCTAGCCAAGCACTCCGCCACTGAGCTACATTTCCAGCCCTTTTTAAATTTTGCTTTGAGGCAGCGTCTCACTGAATTGCCCAGACTGGCCTCAGATTTGCGATCCTTATGCCTCAGCCTCTCAAGTAGCTGGGAATACAGGTGTGTGGCCCTGAACTCAGCTTAAAAGGTAGTATTCTTTTTTTTTTTTTGGTACTGGGGATCCAACTGGGGGATCTTGTGCTTGTGAGGCAGGCAATGGAACCACTGAGCTAAATCCCTGGCCCAAAAGGTATTATTCTTAAGTATGGAAAAAACGATATTATTTTGCTTGCGTTCACTTCAGGTATCTTTTAATGGGTTAAGATTTCTACTCTAACCAGTATTCTGTACTAATCAATTAAGTATTTGCTGAATGCTATGTGCTTAATTCCCAAACACCTTTCCTCAGAAAGGAAAATACCTTGCAGAAGTCCCTTAGTTCTATTTGCCCCAAAGTCAGATGGGCTACAAAGATCCCATATCCATGGGTTTCCCCTCTAGCATTAGACAAGGCAGATAATAGACCACAGATGATACCTGGGCGCCAGGCATGATGGTGCATGTCAGTAATTCCAGCACCTAGGATCCTGAGGCAGGAGGATCCTGCAGGTTCTAGGCCAGCCTGAACTACAAAGCAAGACTTTATCTGGGGGAAAAAAAAGGCTTTGGGCAACTGGAACCTGCAGACACAGGTTCTGATCCTGGCTTAGTGTCATTACTGTATGGCTTTTAGCTTAAATTCTTTGGCCTTCAGTTTCCTCATATTTAAATTAAGAGGGGGTTGGCTCAGGTGACTTCTCATCCCTTGCAGTCCTAAAATGCAACGAAGTGTAAAAGTGGAAGTAGGTTTTAAAATTAGACTTGAACAGGAAACTAGGAATGTAGAGTGGGGTTTGTATGTTGTGCCTTTAAATTACCTGCCAGGGGTGGTCCTGCCAGCCCTGCTATGCTCTGAATGAACACGTAGACACCTGCTGCAGAGGACATCTTCTCAATTCCCACCACATCGTCCTCAGCGAGCAGCGGAATGTGGCTCCCCCCTATTGTTCCAACCATAACCCCAAAAAATATGCTGCATGACATGAGACCCCAGAATTCAGTAGCAAAAGTGAAGGCAAACAGAGACACGGTCAATAAGACGACACAGATGAGCTCAATGTAGATCTTACGAATGGGCTCTCGGTTGAGGATGACACCAGCTCCGACTCTTCCAAAAACTTCAGCAATTGCCATTGTAGATAATAAAAAAGCAGCGCGATCGGGGTCAATGCCCAGACTAATGCCCAAAGGAATGATGTACAAGGAAGGTGCAAAGAATCCCAGTGTGGCAAAGAGACCAAATAATGCGTAGCAAATAAAACTCTTCTCTTTCAAAATGGAGAATTCTAACAATGGGACTTTCTTCTCGCTGTGTGCAGAACCGGTGTTCCCCGGGATCTGCTGCTCAGCCCTGGGCTCCAGTTCTGCAGCAGCATGACTAGGCACATTTTTCGGTGAGGTAGTTAGTTCTACTCCTGAGTCAATGGAGTCTAGAGAGGTTCGTGTTTTCTCGTTTTCAAGCATATATTGCACTTCTTTTCGGTTTTCGTGGGTGACTATTTTCGGTGACTCGGGTCCTCTTATAATAATTGGTCTCAGCAGTGCCCCACAGACGACAATATTCAGCTGCAGCAGGCCCACAAAGAGAAGGCTGTATCTCCAGCCGATCTGCTCCTTGAGAGCTGTGATGGCTTGAAGCGGGGGAGCGAAGGAAAAACTCAAAGGTTAGTTTGGGATTCCAGATCCATGGGTCAATATCCAGAAAACATTTGCATGCAGATTTAGTAATAGTTTTGGTAAAAATGTACTCAACAGTGCAAATGCTGTCGGTCCAGACTATCCTTTATTCTAGGTTTTGGTGCATTTTATGAATCAATAAGGAGAAAATGTACACAACGATTATTATATATAAAACAGACGTTTTTGTACTCATATCTCTGGGAGAGCTTTGGAGGATGTATTTTTTCAGACAGAAGCATAAGAAGTGAAGTTCGTGACCTTTGCCAAGGTTTGATGAACAATGGCCCGCAGGCCAAATTTGATCTACTGCCTGTTTTTGTTAATAAAGCTGAATAGGAACCCAGCCACGTGCATTCATTTACATAGTCTATGAATGCTTTTGTGCCATGACAGCAGAATTGAGTAGTTGTGACAGAGACTATACAATCTGCAAAGCCTAAAATACTTACTATGTGGCCTTTTACAAAAACAATTCGTCAACCTCTGAGCTATACAGTTCTACACACTCACTCCATCCTTAGGAATAATGAATTAAATAAAAAATGAACAAAGACTCTAAAAGCTCCTCTGAGTATCCTGGAATTAAATGATATAGTTCTCTCAAGTTTCTCCCTGAGGGATCCCCTTAACAACCACCCTCTTCTTGCTATTAAATTGGGGCAGAGGCTGCTGACCAGAGGCGACCTGAGGGAGAGGCTGGACATGATGTAGCCAAAGAGAGCATAAACCTCCCTCACTACAGTAGAATAATGCAGGCCCCACAAGATCATAAAGAATCTTCTTAAGTTGGGTGTGATGGCCCAGCACTCTAGGAGGCTGAGATAGGAGGATCACAAGTTAGAGTCCAGCCTGGGCAATTTAGTGACTCAGCGAGACTGTCTCAAAATAAAAAGGATTAGAGTTCAATCCTCAGTACTGAAAAAAGCCAAAACAAAAACGTATTTCTTGCCTCTGCCTGTCTGCTTCTCTCTGTATGTTTATATGCACATATTCAATTTTCAGAACCATCTGAGATGCTTCTGACATTGTCACGCCACTCCTAAATACCTGTATCTCCTATGAACAAAATGCAGTCCACTGACACAGTCATCAAGAAGTGGCAGAGAAAGAAAGAATCTGGATTTCCAAGGTTACCTGTCTCCTTCAGTTTTCTTGTCATTCATGTATTAATATTAGTTAAGGAAATAAACCAGGTATAAAAATTTTGCTGTGCGATAACCCATATACACATAATAAAACTGACTTTATTATCATAATTTAAGTCCACAATGAATACATGTCTTTTGAAAGGGGAGAAAAATATGAACAATCCAACATCATTATTTTAGAATTGTTTTTGTTTTCCACAGAAGTCTTACCACTGAGTACGCCTCATATATCTTCCTATTTATATGTAAAGTTTAGCCTAGACTGAAAAGGTTTGAATTAATAGGGGTTGGAAGGCTATACCCTAAAAATGCCCTGGAAGAGAGGGGGAACAACCTTTCATTATGCATGCAGTGAAAGTCTGCTGCACTGTTGGGAAAAGCATAGAAGAGTGGTTTCTCCTAATCCACAGTGATTTGTATGCTGCTGTTGTCCACCTACCTGGTGCAAAGGCAAACACAGCAAAACATTCTCCCGTGGAAGCGACTGCAGTGATTACTGAGCGTCTTTTGTCAAAGTACTGTGATAGGATGGTGACAGTTGGGAGAAAACTAAAGCAGTATCCCAAACCTGTGGGCAAAAGTCAGAAGAGAAGACAGAAGCACACGCTGATGGATACTGGAAGGATGGGTTCAGAGACGGAGGATTTTTGTTTTTAGGAGCCAAGTAACTCATTGTGGAAAACGGTAATCAGCAAACAAAAATGGGTTTCATCAAAGGTCTAGATACGTTGCAACAGTTGTTGTAGGACACTAGGAGCATAAAAAGTGTTTTCTGTTTCGTTTTTCACTTTTCTGCATTTTTTCAAGTATATAGAATTCATAATGGACAAATATATTAATGAATATCATTTTTATATAAGATGTGTATTTGCCAGGTGTGGTGGTGGTGTACACCTGTAATCCCAGCTACTCAGAAGGCTGAAGTAGGAGGATCTGCAATTTGAAGGTAGCCTGGGCAACTTAGTGAGACCCTGTCTCAAAATTTAAAAAGGGGGTGGGGGGCTGGGGATGTAGCTCAGTGGTAGGGTGCTCGCCTTGCACACACGAGGCCCCGGGTTCCATCTCCGGCATGCAGATGTAACAAACATCTGTATGTTGTCCATGAGCAGTGTGTGTATGGACTCCATTTAAAGGGACACAGTGGAAGCCAGGCATATGGTAGCTCAGTGGTGAAAGCTTGCCTAGCAGGCATAAAGCCCTGAGTTCAACAGCCAGCAGTGCAAGAAAAAGTAAAAGGGAAAATGTTTATTTAGTTTTCCCAAGAATAAGTGCAGGGTCATCAGACCCTTATCTAAGAAATACTGGCTAGGGCTGGGGATTTAGCTCTGGTTCTGCCGCCTGCCTCGCAAGTGCAAGGTCCCGAGTTTGGTCCCCGGTACCAAAAAAAAAAAAGAAATACTGGCTAAAGAGACTAAAGTCCTACTTTGTTGAAATGGTGGTTGTTGGCTGCAAACGAGACCAAAAGAGAAGCTGTCTTCATCATTGGTAAATACTTTTAAAAAACAAATCAAACAAAAACTCTGTGGCACTTGAGAATATGTTTCCATCTCCCCTGGAGTTTTTACATCGCCCAGTTAAGAACCACAGATTGCAGACATTATTCATTTTAAAGAGGAAAAAAGTACAATTTGGGTTTAATTCGTTCCCTCCCATTGCTGTTCTTCAAGCCAAGCGTCTAGAGCACTTCTGGGCTGGGGAGGGCCACTCACCTGAGATGACCCCGATGGTGATGTACATGTGGTGAACCTTCTGTGAGCAGGAGGCTGCCACCATCCCGGTGCTGACCAGCAGCCCTCCGACCATTACCACCACACGGTGTCCGAAGCGATGGCTCAGGACCGTGGAGAGGGGAGCTGCAGGGAAAAACAAAGTGACTGGCCAGCTCATGGAGGCATCCATGTTGGCTTCAGTGTAGGTCCTTCCTCCAGTCTTGAACATGGAGGGATGATTTTAAGTATGTAATACATTTTGTACAATGGCTACTGATGTCGGTTCAGAAATTATTTTAGTATTTGCTTAAATTGGACAAGATTCTTTTGTCCTTTTAAGGAGAAAGACAGCTGGGCATGGTGGTGCACACCTGTGATCCCAGCACTCAGGAGGCTGAGCCAGGAGGATTGCAGAATTCAAGGCCAACCTGGGGTACTTAGTGAGATCAAAGCCAGCATAAATTACACAGTGAGACCCTGTCAAAAACAAAAAAGCCAAGGGGTTAGGGTCATAACTTCGTTGTAGAGAGCGCTCATCTAGCTTGTGCAGGGCTCTGGGTTCAACCTTCAGGAACAAAAAACTCAAAGCCAGAGCAAAAAGAATGTAAAATTCTTATCTATATTATCTACATTTTTAGATGAAAGATCTTGACTATGAGGAGCTATAAAATTAAATATGTATTTATGTTACTCTGTAAAAACTGGTTTTGCTATATATAGTTGCGTGAATCTTTTCTCCTGTACTTATTGCTTTGTTTTCTTTTTTTGTAAGCTCCATTTGGAGTAAAATTCTGTTAGTTTTGACTTTTCTGAAAATGATATAGGTAAATTTTTAGTTATGCAAACCTAGCTGTACGATAGATGATGCAAAGAGCCTTCTATATGCCTTCTCCTGAGACATTTAAATCCAGCAAATTAGTTCCTAGTTATACATTAGTTAACACTGACTTGAGTACACTGAGATGAGTGAACCAGTGAGAGTTGAGTTGAAGACAGAATAGAAGCCGGATAAAAAGGTAGAGATAAAAAGGATTCAGTTTTGTTGGAGTTAGTCCATATGTACATTTCATTTTAATTATTAGAACACAAACTAATATTGAATGTAGCTAATAATGAAACCACTATCATAATTTTGAGCTAATATGTTGGCTCAAAGCCTTAACTAGAATATACCATTTAGAGTTACCTTCTTAACTTGACAGGGTACTGGGGTAAATTAGGGTAGTTTAAGGTCAGTTCAAGGATTTTTTTGATTTTTGGTGGTACTGGGGATTGAACTATGCCCCCAGATCTTTTTTTATTTTGAGACACAGTCTTGGGTAAGTCATTAAGTTGCCTGGGCTGGGTTTGAACTTGTGGTCCTCCTGCCTCAGCCTCCTACAGTGCTGGGAATACAGACATGGGCCACCACACCAGCCTAGCCTGGCTAGGCTGGCTGAGTTCATAGCTTTGTTCTCTCAGGAAAGCCTTGCTGATGCCTCTGACAGACATGATTGTGTGAGACCATGAAGCATGCAGGAACAAGCGAATATTACTATTTTAAAATGACACTAAAACCGTTTTATTTTATGCAGTTGGATCTGTGAGCACTGAATAGTGAGAGTCAGTTCAGGTCCTCGGGAAGTTAGGTGTTTGAAGTGTGGAGTCTCTTCAGGACAGTGTCTGTAATCTTGCATAACATTTCCCTTCAGATCCACAGGGCATTGTTTCTAGCAAAGGCTGAGGATAACACAGTCAGCAGATTCTCAGTCCCTGCTTAGCATTTTTTGCATATTAACCTAGGCACATCCCCCCATAGACTTTCAATCATCTCTAGATTACTGATAATACCTGATATTATGTAAACATTACACGAACACCTATATTGCATGTTAGGGAATAATGACAAGAAGAAGAAGTCTGGACATGTTTAATACAGGCACAGCCATCCACATGGCACCTGTCACCAGCAACACTGGTTGAATTTCTGAGAGGAACTTGGGAGCGCATTGTGTTCTTCTGTAAATTTTCAGTCAGCAGCTGGTTGAATTTCTGGGTGAGGAACCCTTGGATATGGAAGACTGTGTATATCCTTTTACACATCCTGTCTTTCTTCTTCATGTATCCACATTTACATGTTTCCAACCTGTTTTCTAAGCATGCTTTTATGAAACCAGATCCTAATATGCCAAGTAGTTTTTGATGTCACTTCTTTAGACTGTCACTACAGGCTCACAGAACTGGGGTTTACTGCTAGCCTCAAAATACTCTGTAATATCCTAAGAGTGTACAGGCAGTAGGTATTTAATACAGTATATTCGCCAGAAGGCAGTCAAAGCTGGGAAGTATGGCTTTTTTCTTCAGTGCCTACTGCTTCTTGTCATTTCCCAACTCTCTGAAAATAGGTCACTTAATCAAGACTCAAGAGGGGAATGCATCCTGGAGACAGCGACTATTACTATTATTATGTACTTGGATAGATTAACAGGGACAGGTGCTTATGTCATGGTTAGACCGAAGATGTACTAACCTGTAAATGTCAAGACAAACACACATATTGATATTATCCATGAGATCCTGCTGTTGGATTCATCAAAACTGTCCATTAAGTCTTTAAAGAAGACACCAAATGACTTGATGATACCATATGTAAAGACTTCAACGAAGAAAAAAGAAACAGCGACTGCCCAACCCCATCCTCCATCAGGCACTTGAGTATACACATTGGCTCTGCAACAAAGCTTTGATTTCTTTTGGGTCATTCTTGATCTGAAATAAAAAAAAAATTCAGACCACCAATAGCCTTAGGGATGGTTATTCAAATACTATAGCAAACATAATAGATAAGAACTACTTAACACATTTCTTAGGTTGTTGAATAGTCAACTCATATAAATTATATAGTCTTTGGGTAATTTTATATCTGTCTGTCTGTCTACCAATCTATCAGTGTACCTACCTACCTACCTATTTATCTGTCTTGGGACCTGCAAGACTTCCTTGTGATAGTTAAATGGGAAACAAATAACAAACACATGGAATTAGAGCAGATTATTTAGAGGCCTTTTGAAGGACACAGAATGGCCGCCAGATCAAGTATTGATGCTGATATGTTGAGAAGACAAAGCAAGGACAGAACTGATCATAAATAATATTGATCAGAAGTGAAATCTGAAAAAGAAGTGAAAGGCAAACACTGACAGCTCGGCCAGGCCCTGGAGATGCCATATACATCTCTGCTTGATGCCACTGGCCTTGCAATTGGCCAGCAAACTCCGACTGCTCTCATTTCCCACCCAGTGAGCTGGATTCTGATGTATGATTTTGTGTCTCATGTAGATGTATCTACAAGGACAGAATGGAACTGTACATCAGAACGTGAGAATGCTGACTTCTGAGTTTGTTTTGCATAAATTCCTCAAGTTGATCACCACTTGGTATATTAAGTTTCTGAGCAAATGACAAATACTTTAGAATACAGTGACTAAATAAGGCTCTGCCAACCTGCAGGACCTTGTCTGTGCACGTTAACTAAGTTACCCCGACTTCACTGTGCCTTTCAACCTGCAGCATCAGAACAGCAGACCTTAGCCTTAACACCACTAGGTAAGAGGAGTCACTGTTTACCCTGGAGGGAGGCTGTTCAATTTAAGTTTTCTATGCTGAGCTGTAGCACATGAATACTACAAAGCCTCCAGAGTTACATGTATTTTCAACTAATACATACTTTAGCCCAACTAAAAATTAATGGTGCTTATAATAATAAATAATCCTATGGTCTTAGAGCTCTTAATGGTAACCAACCTCAAGTTCAGGAATTCTTTATAATTACACAGTTGTATGTACGTAAAAGCTTTGAAGCTGGCGTGGTGGTGCACACCTGTAATCCCAGCACTTAGGAGGCTGAGGCAAGAGAATCACTGTGAGTTTGAGGCCAGCTTGGAAAACATAGCGAGAACTTATCATAAAAAAAAGTGCTGTTGAAGGGTGCATGTGTGCCCATCTAGCCATAAAATTTTCATGTTCAATCAAAAAGCAAAGGTTTTATCCACAGTGAAGGCAAGTAAAAAGTAGGATATAAGCTCATCTATGCCATGGACTTGTGATTTCTGATCATCACATCTAATATTCTGAATTAACTTTATAAATCTTAAATAGCACCATTCCTGACCTAGCTTCTTATTATTCATCTTACGGACTGTTCCATTCTCACAGCAGCCCAGTACCTGGGAAGGACTCTATACCACTACTTATACTCAGGTACTGTTAAATACTTAGCTGAGGGAACTGGGGCATAAGATGCTTTCAGAAGCCTGTGCTGTCCGCAGCAGAGGCCATTTCAGGGTGATGTGCCCGAGAGCAAATATGAAGGGGGGAGCCCAGGTCAGCAGTTCAGGAGCAGCTATAGAATGGTCGTTTGTGTCCCCAACATGAAAAGCAACTGATGTAAGACGGGAGCCAGGAGCCCTCCAGCCTCCCGCCACCTCTATTCACTCAGGCTGAGGCAGCTGAGGCAGAGGCGTGGAAACAGCATTAGCATTATGATTTAGGGTATTAAAGAAAAGTGCTTTCCAGGGCTGGCACATGAACACTGCTTGTCCCTGGGGAGGGGATAGGTGGGAAGCAGGAGAGGTGATTGTGGGAAGCCTGTGGGTGTCAGGGCCTTGGCCTGCACCCCTTCCATAAGGCCATGGGTTTGATCTTTTCTGTGTGAAGCCCCCGACTCCTTTAATAGCTTAACTGGTTCCATGTGTGCGGTTCAATTAGTCTTTTGGAAATATTGCATTGTCATGGCATTTTTCTGCTCAGGCTTTTTCAGTGGTTATTCTCTTCCCGAAGGATAAGACCCACTAATTAGCCTGACTTTTAGTGTCCCTCATAATTGGAGCCTGACCTGTCTTGGTAGCCCTCTTTCTTGCATTTCTAAGACTCGAGTCTCCTAACAGTCAAAATGGGTTCTTCACGGCCCTCTGGTCTCTGACCACCTTGCCTTTGGCCATGCCATTTGCCAGGGCTGGATGTCTTCCTTCATTTGGCTCAGCTCATCCTCCAAGGCCCTGCTTCATTGAATCCTCCTTTTGCCATAAGGCGTCCTCTGACCACCTCTGTCTCATGAAGGGACTCTTTCATCAGACAGGTATTGTTTAATAATGGGGTATCATTTGTTTTTATGCATTTATTTACTCAATCAGGTCACAAAATTCAGGGCCTGTATCTGTTTCCCTGTGCACCTCCAAACTACATAGCTTTTATTTTTTCAACAAAATACCTAGCAGATGTCAGGCTGGTGCTCTGCTTTTTCTCTACTTTTTACCCCCAATACTGGGAGTTGAACCCAGGGCCTTCACATGGAGCTACATCCCATCCTCTTTTAAAATTTGTTTACTTTGTGATAGTCCTGCTAAGTCACAAAGTTGCCTAGGCTAGGCTCAAACCTGTGGTTCTCCATCCTCAGCCTCCCAGAGTGCTGGGATTACAGGTAGGCACTGGCACACCTAGCTAGGCCCTCTGCTTTCATCATAGGGATTCTACAATGAAAAGAGGGCAACATGGTCTCTGCCTTCATGGACTAAAGTATTTGTTGATGATGGTAACAAACCTTAGGACTGAAAAGTGTCCTATTTACAACCATCTAGCCACGTCCTTCCAGAGTTCAGCACATTTCTGACAAGCAGTCAGGACTGTGGCTACTAAGTCCAAGGTCACACTGGCACGATCAGGTGCCCGTATAGGTACCCATGAGGTTTTAAAAGTCTTAGGGCTGGGGATTTAGCTCAGTGGTTTTACCACCTGCTGTGCCAAGCTCAAGGACCCGAGTTTGATCCCGGTACCAAAAAAAAGTCTTAAAAGGAGGCTTCAGGACTAACTTGAACAGAAACACATTGGGACAAAATCAGATAAAGGTTTCAGAGAGACAAGCTGAACCCCTGTTTAACTTAACATTACTACAGGATCAGGAGAGAGTCTTTTTGTTGGATGGCCTTTGGATGAGTGGGACTGGACTACAGTTTTGGTATGAGGTGAAGTTACCTCTCATCATCAGAATGCTCTGGGCCAGGGCAAATTTGCAGTCCTCCTCATGGCTGCTCATCTTCCTCTGCCCTATAATCACTAGTTTGCAGTTGCAAAATGGATGGGGTGAGGACCACCTATGGACCCCAAATTACAGAATTACAGCTGAGAGGGAATTTGGAGCTCATCTTGTTCAACTTCTGTAAAACCCTCCTTATTTTGCAAAATAGAGAGACTGAGCCCAGAGAGGTGAAGAGATTTCACTAAAATGGTCCACAATCAAATCTCCTGCCCCATACACGACCCTGCTGCCTAAGTCTACAGAGCAGCATTTTAAAGGCCAGCAAGGGAAATGTTTTATACAGCAATTGTGAGAAAGCCATTTTCATTAAAGGTAAAAGCTCTCTTGATATTTATGTATAGAGGTCTGTGTAAAAAGGTCTGTAAGTGGTCTGGTTGGCCACTTAACTACGTGACCTTGAGAAAGTCTATTCCCCTCCCTGGGCCTGAATTCCTCTTGGGTCAAATGAGAAGATTGGTCTGGAAAATCTTTAAGGTTCAGTCCAGCTTCAGCAGTCGAGACTTTTGAATTTAGCACTGAATTCAGTTAATCAGCTATTATCTTAGGTCAAACCTGGCTAAGTGACCCCAGGAAACTAAGCTAGGAGGAAAGTGCGAATGGTAGAAGGCTCCTGGAAACATGAGTGGACACACTGGTCAGATGTGGTTTGTGACAGCCGCTTAGAAGATAGTGAACTTTTGACTTCTAGTTGCCTTCCATGCCCCTTCTGGATGGCCAATTCCTTTATTCTTTAAACAGTGGTTCATGTTTGTGCTATTCTGTTGTGGCTAGATTGAAGTAATTTTCTCTTGCAGACTTAGATTTTTGGAGAACAATTTGCTTTCTTATCACTGGGATCATCATAAAGATAAGAGGGCACCCCAACCCACTACTCCAAAGCTTATGCCTTTACCATGGTAAAGCATCCCATTTCCTAATGCATCTAGCTGTGAAGACCACAGTATAGCCTAACAGTGGAATAGCTTGATTTCTAAGACTTACCAGGTGACAGTGCCTGTTTTGCATGTTAGACTGCACACCGCAAACACCTACAAGGCAACCAGCCGCTCTTTGCAGACCCAGTGCCTGACACTGCATTTGGTACATGCTATGTGCTCACTAAAAGTTTACTGAGTAAGAAAGTCTTGGATTAGTCCCCAAGCAATGTGTAGCTCTTTCTTTATAAAAGTGACTCATAAAACGAGGAAGTGCCGGGTTGCAGAATCAACCTTTTCCTTTTCTTTCTTCCATGTGTTCAGGGGAAGGACAACTGGTTTTACAAACTGCCTCTGCAAACAAAGCAACCAAAGCCTGGAATTTGAACTTGCTTACTTAGAAGCCTCTACAAATCCCAGAATATGAAAACTGCCTGTCCATTTGGTTGGGGGGTTGTATCTGGTGGGAAGGACATTAGTTGGGTATGTAGGATCTAACTTTTGTGCCAAGCTGAGTGACCCTGTGGGCTCAGGTGAATCACTTCATTTCTTGATCTTCAGTGTTCCCAAAAAGTAAACAAGGGAATTGAACTAGATTCTGGTCTCAGATCTCTTCCTGCCCCAAGAAAAGGAAAATCTTTTTTTCTTTCTTTCTTTTTGGTGTGGTGCTGCGGATGGAACACAGGGCCCTGAGCTTGCTAACAAGGACTCTACATCTGAGCTACATCCCTGCCCAAGAAAAGGAAATTCACAGCAAAATCCTTTGGAGACCCACAGGTTTGGGGCTTATCTTCTTGAAGCCATCAAGCAATAGTTGCTGAATTTCTGTTTACCACAAATTGGCTGAAATCATATAATCCCTACATTTCATCATCTCTAAAAGCAGGGTTTAGACAAAGAAGTCTCTCGGGTATTTTCCAAATACAAAATTCTGTAATTCTAAATTCGGGTTCCTGGCAGCTGTCTTCCCTGCACCCCAATGTTCTTCTGAAGCAATATGACAAATACACTGGCCAGTTTGGAGTATTTCCTAGAAGCACTGATTATCTAGGTGACCCCTTAAAGAAAAAAGACAGAAGAAAATAACTATAACCAAAGAAAAAAAAGGCATCCCCTTAACTAAATGGGTATCCTACCAAGGCTTAGAAATCAGCTTTACCTGGAATTTTCACTGTGATTTTACTTCATTGAGAAAAGATCTGCCCTGAGGGGATAAGAAGGTTGAGATTATTACAGACCATGGGAGTTAGCCCAGGGTCAGTTCAGAGCAAAGTTCAAAACTGGATGGAAATGGGAGGACTACTGGCGCTGGCAAAGCCTGAGGAGAGGCATTTCCAATCTCCATTCTTCTTAAAGGTGTAGCCTGGAGAACAGCTTCTGACAAGCCGTCTCTGGCCCCAGTTGTCCAAACCAGTCTGTATCTGGGTGAAGTTCATTTGAATTCTCTATTAAAAAAAAAAAAATCCCCAATCTAACCTGGACGGCTGCCTGAGCAGCACTGAATCACTGGGTACAACCAATTCACCCATCTCGCAAGCCCATGATGTGGAAACCTGAGCCCCTAATTGAAGTGTCTTCTTCAGGAGTTCCACGGAGGAAAGTCCTGTTTTGGAAGCCATGGAAGGCAAACTCGGGGCTGGTGGTGCTCATTAAGATAGGAGTTTTTCCACTTGGCTGCATTGTTTATTTACATATGGTCAGTTTCTATCTTGGACACCCTTCTCCTTAATTAGGAGAAGAGGTGTTCCTATTATATTCATCAGCAGGATGTCTTGTTGACCCCTAAAAGGCCACAAAATAGTGCTTGGGACAAAGGGAGATGCATCACCCCGGATTTCAGCATAAGCACGTGGCTTTTTTTTTTTTTTTTTTTTTTGGCAACAAGACACTTATCTTCCCACGATTTCCAAAGGGTAGAAACCTTTTGCGAAAGAAGCCGGCAGGACAGTTTAGCTCTGCAAACAGCCGCTCTCCTGGGTCGCCCAGTTTCAACTGTTCTTTTCCAGTTGGCTCCTGGGAGCTTTTTTCTAAGACTGACGCCCCTTATATTTGGTGACATTTTACATGACACCTAACAAACTTCTATCACCTGTCTGCTGAGGTGGAGGGAATGAAAACAACCCAGAAGGAAATAACCCATTTCCTTTGCAAAACTGTTCTCCTTCGTTCCCGAACCAATAAACTACACCAGCGCTTTCTTGGTGGCTGGAAGCCCAGCGAACCTTGGAAGTTGCGCGGGACCTGCGTGAGCCGCTGGCAGTTCTGTCAAGGAATAGGACCCGCACTCCTCGGGAAAAATCCTTGCATTCCCGCCCGGGGCAACACGGGCCACCCCCGGGAATGCGATGTCGGGGTGGAGACGGGGAGCCCCACTTTCCCTCGCGCTGCCTCAGCGGCTCCTCTGCGTGCGCGCGCGAGCCTGGGGGAAGGAAGGTACCTCTGACATTTCGCTCTTGCGACGCGCAGGCAACTTCATGCGGAAAATCTACACACACAGGGGCTGAGCCCGCCGCCCCTGCCTCGCTCGACAGCTTGGAGCCCCTAGCCCAGGCCAGCCTTTAGGTATTTCCCGGACCCCGACTGTACGAGGGTCATGGACCTGCAACTCCCAGCTGCCTACACTGGCCAGAAGCGCGCGTCACCCTGGTGGCCGGGAGCATTCCCAACTGTCACAGACGGTTTTGGAATAGCCTCTCCAAAATGTTACAATGTTAAGAGGCTTCCTCTCCCTCCCCTCCCCTCCCCAAAAGGCCCCCAACACTTATTTAAAAAAGCAAAACAAAAAAACCCCATACCCCACAATCAAACTTTTAAACATGTAAAATAATAAAACCAACTCACCAAGTTAGGAGAGAAGAGAATAAACCCCAAAAGGCTCCCAATTAAGGCGGAGGCTTGGCCTCCCCCTTCTTATAAGCCGCTCCGAAACATAAGAAAGGTTTAACCCCTTAAGGCGTGGGTCCGAGTCTAGAACAAGTTGGCTCCCGCCGTGTCGCCCTGGCCCCCCACCCACGCCCCCACTCCGCCGCCTGGGCCACACCCTCCCCCCGCCCCCCACCCCGGCCGCCTGTGCTTGGGCCTTGCGTGCGGCTGCCGGCCCCGGCCCCGCGCCTCGGCTGCCTATCTCTATTCCTATACCGGCTGCAGCCGGTCTCCACCGGCCTCGGGGGCGCGCCGCCGCCGACCATGTGCTGCGAGCGCGGAGCGCCGCCACCGAGGGAGCCGGCCGGGCGCGCGCGCGCCGGCCCACGTGGACCGGGGCCGCGCTGGGCGCGCGCCCCGCCCGCCGGCCGCCTGGGCTTGGGGCTCCCGAAACGGCCGCCTCCGCCAGTGCCGCCGGGGTCTTCGGCCGGAGTTCCCCGCCCCTCCACCCGGGGGCTCGTGTGAGCGCCTGGTCCGGACAGACCCCAGCACTTTGCCGCAGTGCAAGTGGGAGCGTGAGCGTGCAGGGCGCCCGGCTGGCCGCTTCCCTTCCAGGAGGAGCCCCCGCCGTCCGCGCCCACCCCCGGCCTCGCCTGCGGCCTGAGGATTTGGGGAGTAGCGGGGAGGCGGGCGCGCGCGGCGCTGGTGGCTGCGGCGGCTCGCGCTCGCCCCGGGCAGAACAGGTTCCTTCCAGTTTGGGTGTGAGCTGCGCGCGCGGCGCCCGGGTTCCGGCTTCAGCGCCCACTTCCCCCAATTTCGTCAACTCGCGTCCCCCACAGTTCCCCTTCCGGGGTGGGGAGACAGTGCCGCAGTGGGCCCCGGGGAGCCAGCCGCCGACTGTTTCGGGTGCCTGGCTTCCTCCTCCTCTTTTGCTGCAGCGGCAGCGGCCACAGCATCCGCGCTGCGCGGGAGGGATGTGCTCGGCCGGGCTGAGTCAGCATCCGCGTCCCGCGGCGCGCACCGCTCCTCCCCGCGCGCGCGCGCGAGGCGACGTGTGCACAGGTGCGGGCTGCCTGCTCGGGGACCCCTCCGGGGGGCACCTGCCGGCTTAAGGGGCGGGTGCTCCTCACTTCCAAGTCTCTGACCTTAAGGCCACCCTGAAGTACGCTGATGATGCACGGGAACCCTGAGTTATGAATTCCTCAGGAACAGATCTTGGGTCAGGATCTCAGGCATTTCCGAGCCCGACGGCGCAAACTTGACTTCTGGTTCCCCACATCTCAACCCTGGGGCAAATTGGAGCGCTCCGGAGCAAAGGCCATATTCTTCGCGTTGTCCTTCGGACTTTGGTACCCGGTCGTTCCCTTGAATGGAATTGTTTCAGAGAGTGTGGCACTAATGTCAGAAACTTAAGAGAGCCTAGTTTGGGAATGTGCGCAGAGAGGGCGCCGCCGGGAGGAGCCGGAGATCTGAATTGTAATAAAACTCGGTCCTTGGTCGTTGAGTCCCTTCACGGTTTGGGGATCCGGTTTGCTGGATTAAACGCCATTCTTCGCCGTTAATGAGCTCCGGTGTGGTTAAGTGGGGAGCTGGGGCGTTGGTGCAGTCCCTGGTTATGGCCAGAGTTGTGTATCCAGAGTGCTGCTAAGTAGTTTTGCAATTGTGAAGGAGTAATTTAATTTTGGAGAGGGTTGAACTCCAAATCTGTGAAATGGGAATAAGGGAGGAATTCCCAGAGGGTATTTTATAATGCCAGTAAAGTGTACATCATAGTGATTGGCATAAGGTTAAGTCCTAGCCACGGATCAGTTCTTGTTGTTATTATTAGGGCTGCAACATATACCCTGGGAGAGTCTTTTTGACTTGTTCTTCAGAAAATCCATACGTGGAGATATTAAGAAACGGATTATAGCTGCGAATGGTGGCACATGCCTGAGATCCCAGCACTAGAGGCTGACGCAGGAGGATCGCCAGGAGTTGAGGCCAGCCTGGGCTACATAGGGAGACCCTGTCTCAAAAAAAAAGGAAGAATGCAGATTTTAATCATTAAAATGATACACTCAGTGTAAAAACTGAAGGTCCTGAAAGCATAATCTTTGATATTTAGGGCCTTATGTTTTAGTATTGGGAAACTCATGTGTCCATATCTGATCAAGTGAAATCTGGCTGGAAGGGTGCTTGATTATAATAATATCATATTAACCCTACTAATGTATATTACTCTTACTTTTTGTTAGCATAGATTACAATTAATTTTTTCATGTTTTCTTTGTCTCCAACATTGTGGTAAGTGCCATCTATGCGACTTTTGACCCCATCAGCAACCTTGCGCACTTAATACTCACTGTCTACATTTTACAGCTGAGGAAAGTGGAGGCCCAGCACTGGAGGATTCACCCAGATTACCCCACGTCTGTAGACACACTGCAACCCTGGCTTTGGATAATGGAACCCAGCCTCGGCCCAGCCTTCTAGCCACAGGGAGGTGACTTTTGCCCACCCTGGTTAGAGACTGGCTTCACCTCCTTCCCTAGTGAGAGCAACTTTCACTTCTCCAGGGAAAGTACTGCATTACCATGCTAATCACCCCCCACACACACACAACAAAATTAACTCTGTTTGGTTCTAAATAAGAACAAAAGAACCTTTAGAATCTGGAGTACAGGATCAGAAAAGTCAGGAAATTCAGTACAGGGTTCTGCCACCTCTTGGCCTCTTCTATAGGTCTGATGGGGCCCAGTTGGCAGGCAGAGCCCCCTCTGGCCCTTCCTTGACCGAAGGCAAGGCTGTAATGGTCCCCTTAATGGTCCTCAGCATCTTTTAGGGAAAAACTGGCTCCCCAGATGTCTAGAGCTCTGTCTTTTCTAGTTCTCTTGCTTAGGGTCATTTGCATGAGAAGGGATTGCTTTGTGCAAAGTTGGCTGGCTTGTCCTTGATCCACGTTTAGTCCCCCAAGTATTTGGGCTGGGTTGCTAGGCAGATATGATCCTGGCTTGCAAATAAGCTCCCCACATTTACCAGCCTGTGAGAACTCCAAATTTGGGTGAGTCCCTTGAAAGGAATCTGGTCTGGAATGCAGAGGGGAGGGTCCAGCAAGCTTGCTTTTGGCTGCTGGGTCTTCAGGGCAGCTGCAGAAGAGGGGAGTTACGTGGAGGGCTTCTAGGGGAGGCTTCCATCATTCACCTTTCCAGCCTCCTTCTTCCTGTCTCTCTCCCTTTCAGCTGAGGGCCTGTGTTCTAGGCAAGAGGCTTATAATCAGTTGAAGTGCATTCTTGTTTTAAAACTTTAATGGCAACTGGGTGCAATGGTTCGTGCCTGTAATCCCAGGGACTCGGGAGGCTGAGGCAGGAGGATCCAAGTTTGAGGCCACTTTAGGCGATTTAGTGAGACCCTGCTCAAAATAAAATCTAAAGAAGTCTGTGGGGGAATACAGCTCCATGCTAGAGCACTTGCCTGCTGTGAGGCCCTCTATCGGATCCCTGGTACTCCAAAACAAAATGAAAAAACAAGTTTAATGTCTGTTTCTCTAGTTGGCAGAAAACCTTAATGAATTATTACCTAAGAACGTTTTCAGAGAACAGATGGTCTGGGCAGATGTGCTGGGTTAATCTTGTGGCTAAGTACCCCTTCACCCCCACTTCACAGGTTTGTAGGAGGGCAGGCCTTGGGGAACCGTGAAGATTTGTCAAGGGGTTCCAACTGCAGCCATCTTTGATGATCATGACAATGATGACGATGACAGTGATACCTCTCGTGTTGTGATGATGCCTGAGTGACTGTGAGGGACCCAGCACTGTATATGGTCTTCCAGGAGGCTCCAGGAGTGGCACAAAGCTGTGCCCTGGGTGCTGGGGGACAGAAGAGATGGAGACCAGTGAAGTCCAGATGGGGCAGGGAGGAACTTGGGAGGACTGGTAGGAGGTGGTGAGCTGATAAAGGTGCACAGCCTGAAAAAGACAGGAGTGGGTGGGGACAGGTCACACAACAGTGGAGGCCTTAGTGATCTACATGCTCTCACCCCGTGACTGTTCCAGCAGTGTCCATGACGCGCCACTGGGTGTGTCTCATTCATTCTGGAGTAGTTTTTATTTGACCTCAACACTGAATTTCATTCTCCAACTTCGCAGTCTTCATATTTTGCTACTCTCCTCTGTTTTGCCATCCTCTTACTGCTTAAAAAGTAAGAAAGTAACAATAGAAAGAAAACATTGCCATAGGGAGGCTTCTATCAAGGATCTCAAGCCTATTGCAAAAGTCCTGAAAAACAAGCTGGAATTCTTAGAACACAGTCACGTTTACAATGTTATATTTAGGGGGGAAAAAACCCCCAAAAGCAACAACAAAAAAACCCTTGTGTCGTATTGAACTTTAAGATGCAGTTGTGGGCCATGAAATCTAATTGGAAATGTTTGAAGTGTTCTGTATAAAAGCACTGTTTTTTTTTGTTTTGACACTCCTCCCTCTTTTTCGTGGTACTGGGGATTGAGCCTACAAAAAAAAATTGTGACTCTTCCGTCTCAGCCCCCCAAGAAGCTGGAATTATAGGCATGTGACACCACACTGAGCCTAACTACTGGCTTCTGCCCTGGTGAAATCAACCTTCTTTGGACAGTTGTTGCCAAGGACTTCCCCCATCTTGTCTAAACATGTACTGCCATTCCTTGGAACAACAGGCAAGATGGAATCCCCTTTTTAACCCTTAGGACTAGGGCATCTGTCCACTTCTAGATGGCTAGAGGAGAATGCAAAAAAGCTAGCAGGCTGCTGATCAGATTGTGTTGTGGCCAAGAGGCCAGGAGGGGCTGTGCCGTGGGGTGGTTGGTGGCAGCTCCTGTCTCCCAGCAGGCCTGGGAGCAGAGGGCCACATCCACCCTTCTGCCCGTGCTGTGCTCACCCACTGCCCACTTGAGAGTTCTGCTGAATGCAGCTGCCTCCTAGGCCACAAAACCGCATCCCAGAGGATGCGGTCCCCTCGATCCAAGTGTTTACTGTCTACTTCAGATGGCAGGATGTGTGTGATTGTTACCTATAGAGGCCTTCCATCAAGTGGCATTTTACAAGTGGGAATCACAAGTGCATGTCTCCAAGGAGGATCTTCGAAAGGGCATCTGAGGTTAGGGAAGTGATGTATTGAAGTTGGGTTTTCAGGGTGAGGCCGAACCAGCCGGGCTGCAATTGTTCACGGTAAATGCACTCATTCAAATATTGATTAAACTCTCTCCAGGCAAGGTACTGGAATTAGGCAGTGCATAAAACACACAACCGTTCCACCTTTATGGCGTTTAAGTCCTAGAGTTACAGATCTTTTTGGAAGTGTCAGACAAGTATAGTGCTTTTGAATGTTCCTGATACTGAGATGCAGTTGGCATCAGTGAAAGGAAGATTCCCCTCCCACCCACCTTACCTTTTGATCTCATAGGTATTGTCCAAAACCAAATCTACTGGAAGGCAGTGTATGCCATAGTGCTTGCTGTCTCCAGAGTCTGCCCATCTCAGCTTTAGCCAAGATGATGCAGCTGGCTACGGAATTGTGTAATGAGGAACCCAGTTTGGAACTTGGTGAAATCTGGTGCAAACCAAAATGACTCTTCATTTTCCCTGTGGTGTTGTTTGTGACTGGTATTTGTAGCTTCTACCTTCTCTGGAGTCAGAATCCAATAGCCAGACACGCCGACAAACTGGCAAAGCTTCTGCCAATAGCTGCAGGGAGCCCAGATTTTGCCATCTGTATGCAGACTACTTTTGTTTAATATTAATTTTAGTAAACCTTGAGCTTGTGTGGCACTTTTTCAAAGTGTTCCCTTATTTGTTATCTCTAATCCTCAAAGCAGTGGAGAGCTGGAGTAATAATAGCCAACATTTCTCAGCACTTACTGAGAATTCGTGTTGGCTTATTTCATTCTCACATAGCGTTTTGTGTTGAGGAACTTTACTGGGCCTCTGTTTTTTAGGTAAATAAGGAAACCAAGACAAACAGATTGTACAACTTACCCAATGTCAACACAATTAGCAAGTGATGTTCTGGACCCACATTCTTCTGGAAAAATGCCAACAACATCCCCAAAATCAATTCCTCTAAAGACAAATTTCCCAATAACTGCTTCACTGAATTAACAGCCCCCCCCCCCCCCGAACTTTTGGTTTTAACTCTACTTTTGAGGAGTTTTTTCTTTTGTTTTGCTGTGCTGGGGATTGAACCTAGGGCCTTCACACTGACCTACATCCCCAGCCCCCATCCACTTCCTTTTTAAATTTTGAGACAGGGTCTCACTAAATTGCTCAGGGTGGGCTTGAACTTGCAATCCTTCTGCCACTGGCCATGAAGTAGCTGGAATGACAAGTGTGCACTACAGAAACCCTGCTTTTGCTTCTACCTCAGCTCACCTAAAACCTTAGTGTGCTCAGGATGCCATAACAGAATACGATAGACTGCATGGCTCAAGGAACAGAAATTTATTTCTCATAGCTCTGGATGTTGGAAATTGAAGACCAAGGTGCCAACTGATTTGGTCCCTTATGAGGCCTCTCTTCCTGGCTGTCTAGATGACCACCTTCTGGCCATCCTCCTCTGATAGAGAGAAAATAGGTGCTCTTATGTCTCTTCATTAACGCAGCCTTGAGCATGGAATGAACCCTGATTATGCCCCGAAAGGCCCATCTCCAGGTACCCTCACATTGGGATTTAGGGCTTTGACATACACGTTTTGGGGGGTACACAAACCTTCTGTGTATAACAGAATCAAATACATT
Organism: Heterocephalus glaber; assembly: GCF_053883595.1. Classification (NCBI taxonomy): domain Eukaryota; kingdom Metazoa; phylum Chordata; class Mammalia; order Rodentia; family Bathyergidae; genus Heterocephalus; species Heterocephalus glaber. Next base: position 12,963,333 of record NW_028258173.1, on the reverse strand, counting down.
TCATTGCAGAGGTGGAACAGATCTGGGGCAAGGATAAATAAATCCATAAAAATAAAAAAGATAGTACAGAGCACTTAAGAGAAAGTTCCCTTTTCTCATACAAAAATGACAGGAAAAAAATAAAACTACAGGAATCACTGACCAAGCTTAATACGATATGGAAAAAAATTAAACCCATATCTGATCTCACTTCTAGATCTACAAACCAGTTTGCAAGGAAAACCGGAAGTCCAGAGAACATTTTAAATGACACCATAGGGGATGTAGTCCACTGAACCCAACTTTAGAAATTTTATATGACAACTCATTTTATTTGCACATATATTGCTGGCAAAATGACAGGGGGAATGTATCAGTGAGAAGAGACAGGAACCAAATACAGTATATGGTAGCTGGTTTGGCTCCTGATGGAATAAAACAACTACTTTAAAAAAATTAAGAGACAGTAGGGGATGTTTGAACACTGATTGGATTTTTGGTAACACTGTACAAGAAAATATGAATGGGATTGTAGTTGTAGTTAAAAAAAAGCAATGTTGGGCCGGGGATTTATCTCAGTGTTGCTGCACTTGCCTCACAAGTGCAAGGTCCTGAGTTCCATCCCTGGTACCAAAAAAAAAAAAAAAAAAAGAAAAGAAAAGAAAAAAAAAACCTGAAATCTTAGCTGGGTGTTGTGGCTATATTTTAGCTGGCTATATTCCCAGTCTTTGAGGCTGAGGCAGGAGGATTGCAAGTTTGAGGCCGGCATGGGCAATTTAGGGACTTGGTGAGATCCTTTTTTAAAGTAAAAAAATAAAAATAAAAATAAGGCTAATGGTATAATGTAGTGCAAAGGCCCTAAGTTTAGTCCCCAGTACTGCAACAAACAAATGAAAAACAAAACAAAAAGAAATGTTAAGTTGATGTGGTAGTGCACACTTACAATGCCCTAGGAGATTAAGGCAGGAGGATTGCAAAAAGCCAAGACCGGGAAATTTATTGAGACCTTTTCTCAAAATAAAAAGGGCTGGGGATATAAAATAAAAAGGGTCTGGCATGTATGAAGCTCTGAGTTCAAACTTCAGTGTCCAAAAGAAAAGAAAAAGAAAGAATTTTTATTTTTTAGAGAACCACATCGTAATATTTTTGGGTGAAATTCTGTGATATCTTGTTTTGCTTCAAAATTAATCTAGTATGTGTGGACGTCTCAGTCAGACTGGCCCTGTGTTGATGATTGTTGGATCCAGATGGGGGGTAGGTATGTGAAAGATTCTCAACTTTGCTTTATTTTGAGACACTGTGTGGCTTAGGCTGGCCTTGTACTCACACCTGCTGCCTCAGCCCCATAGGCATGGGCCTCTGTGCCACTGAGTGTCTCAACTTTGGTATGTTCAACAGCATTCATAACAAAATGCTTAATGCATAATAAGCATACGTGGTTTTATAAAAAGTCCTCAACAGTTGATAAACAGGCTCTGGGACTAGATTTCAGGTAGTTGACCTTGAACCCTTTCCCCTTGGCCACACACTCCTGGATGTTTGTTCTCAGGTAGAACAGTTTTAGAGAAGAGATGGTATTCAGAGGTGAATCTGCCGTTTTTCTGATCTACTCTCCAGGACCCACATACAATTTCTGCAGGGCAACTGGGTTTTAGATGTAGGATATGAGGCCAATCTCAGTTCTTCCAAAGTGGCTTCTTCTACATGGCTTCCTTCTGTGATATCTCAACAGGCAGTCACAGCCTAAAGCTAGAGAGGACCTCTGATGCCCTCTGTGTACAGGCTTCTTGGCATCACTGGGTTCCCAGAAGAAGCATTCCCAACAACAGGGTCTGCCTTGAGGTCTCCAAGCTTAAATAAATACAGCACTTCAGTGATCTAAGTGGAATTGCACTCGTGGCCTGTTGAGGAACTCTACCAAAGATGGCCAAAACTGTCCCTCTCCCTAAGGAAACAATCTTTCTATTTTGAGACAGCCCATAACGACCACACTTTAGGGTCTAGGGGCAAAAGAAGGGGCCACAGAGAGGTTTATAACATGCAGTCATTAAATAATCCTAGGTTTTCCACCCGACCTGCACCTGGACTAAGGGGAAGCAAAGTTTATGGACATCCTCACTACCTAGGTTAGGAACATGGGCTGGTGTCTGAGAGGGAGGCAGTGCCAGCTCCTTGAACTGGATGCCCTGGGTGCTTCCTCTTACTTCACCCTAGCACTGCCTCTCCCTTGGACTCACCTAGGTTGATCAAGAGACTCCTGACTCCTCAGCTTCTTCCATGGCCTCTTGCCCCTCAGCAGGCATTTTTGTGTTCTCCTCAAGGAATTCTGCTGCAGTGAACTCAGATCACGCTGTCCTTGGGCAACCCTTGAGCTCCACATCTCCCTCAACAAAAGCCTCCCCTTGGCTCTCTTACTCCACTACTTGCCCCCTCACTGTCCGTGGCTTCTCCAGTGGTTTCCTTGCTGCTGTTCACCTGGACTAGATCTTGGCCTTGCCAGTTCCTCTCCTTGGCACGCTTTCCCACATGGCTTGCTGTTGTACCCTCCTATAGATCCATAGACAAATATCACTTGTCCCTGACCACTGTTTTTAACTTTGCACCTGTCTGCCTCACACTCTTGAGCCCCTTCCTGCTTTGATTTTTTTCCCCTTGTGGTACTCACATTTATTTCATTTCTCTACCTTCCCCCTAAAAAGAAAAGTGGCAGGACGGCAGAGATCTTTGTCTGTTTTGATCACAGCTGTATGTATAGTCCCTGGATTAAGGCCTGTCCCCAGTACACATTTGGTGGACCTTTGACCAAATGCATGGGGGAATCATTTTAGAACACACGTGGGCTGCTGGTGCCTAAGGCCCCTCCGGGCCTGGCCGCTGCCACATGACTCCTGGTGCCTTGCCAGCACACAGACTGTGTTCTGTTTTGGCAGGTAGAACAGCAGGACTCTGCAACCAGAGAATCACTCCCCTGATCCTTTGTCCCTTTTGGCCTCAGCTCATCAGAAGCTTTTGTCTCTGGAAAACCAACAAAGCCCTCTGCCAGAAAGGTCTGCCCAACCTCCTTGTTGTTTCAGCTGTTTTCAGGGTTCTCTAGGAGGATGCTTGGCCTCGGGGAGGTCAGTAGGGAGCCAGGGTCAGGTGATGGAGTGAGTAGCTCAGGAAACCCACAGCCTTCCAGCCTGGGGCTACTCAGACACTGCTTAGCAGATCTCCATCTTGCCTTGCCCCATTCTTTCCAGCCTTCCTGTCTGTGAGATAAACAAGCCTGGAAACTGAGGAAGGTCAAGGTTTAGCACCCTGAGAAAACCTGCTTTAAAAAAAGGATCCAGGGATAGAGAGGTAGCTTAATGGTAAAGTGCCTGCTTAGCGTGCACGAGCCCTGGGTTCAATCCCAAGCACCACAAAAAATGAGATACGACAGGGGTCAGAGGGAAGAGCAGTAATCACTGTTAAAGCTGATTGGCAACTAAAGTTTGCTGCCTGAGGAGCATGGAGATATGGGGTTGGGGTGGTGATACCCCAAGCTTAGTGAGCCCAAGCTCAGCAAGGATCTATCACAGTCAACTACATTCTGGTGAAACAGCCTGGCATTCATAGTGGAATGTATTGATTAAGGTGGTCAGGTACCTTCTACACCAGTAGAAGCAAGAGTGAGTGCTTAACTTGCCAGACTTCCTCCTTTTCTTCCCTAGCCTTGAATTAATGCTCCTTGCCTCTGTCTATTGTCTGAAAGTAATTCATAAGAGTTGGGAAAATGTATCTGATATGGTCCCAGAGCAGCCAGTGGTAGTTTCTTCAGAGCAACTAAGCTTAAAGTCTAAGCTTAGATCTTAAAGGAAGGTTACAGGTTGAAGTCCATCCACTCAATATCTGATTTGCCATTTTCTTTCAGTTAAACAAACAAACAAATGAACAAATAATAAATAAGCAGGAAAGGATTAAATGTCTCCTCCGAGGCTTGAGTGTGAAGAGTAATGAAATGGTACACTGACTTATTCCTATTCTATGAAAATGTTAAATACAGTGTTAATGATTCTCTTTGTAAATCCTCAAAGGAATGTTTTATTGTGGAACATCAAAGAAAAATAATCTATTTATGTTCCCACCTTAATTTTAGCTTCTTTCTTAAGTGAACTCCCTCCCTCCACCCGAATTCTTGCACATCGGGTCATTCTGAAATGGATTATTGATGAGTAATGAGGCCACTCTTGCGTTCTAAACTAAGCAGCTTTAGGAAGAAAAGCCTCCTAGGACTGTTGTTCATGGTCAGAAGCCAGTAGAATGAGGCTGGGAATTAAGCAGCAGGTGAACAAGTATTTGCTAAGCACCCTACTTGTGCAAGAGTCTTCCAGAAAGGAAGAAGTCTTTGGAGCCTCCACATCAACAAATACCAGTTGAATCTAATTGAGTTTGAAATAACTCTCCTTTGGAAAGTGGAAGAATTTGTATTTCTGAACAATTGATTCATTGGCTTCCAGATTACCATAACTGTTTACTTGGACTGCCTTTTATTTTGATTAGAGAACTGCCCATGGTTTTGATTTTACTTAGGTTTTTCAGAATCTACATACAACAGCCACCTCCATCCACTTGAGCTGTCCACTGGATTAGCATGTGACATAACCCCAGCTCTAGTGGTGTCTTTGTACATCACAAATTGTTCTTTTTAATCCCTTTCGTGGGCTGGGTTTTTGTTTGTCCAGAATTTCAGCACTGTCTCTGATCAAGGCTTTTAAGTGAACTAGGGGTGATTGGCTGTATTCCTGGTTCTATTTGGAATCTGTAGCTGAAAGTCTCACCTTCATTCCTGTCTTTCAAAACTCAGCCTGATATGTTGCTTCTATGTTTGTCCACCAAAGCTGAGTCATCTCCAGTTAGGCTAAGCAGTTTCCTTTGTCTTCCAGGCTCAGAGGCACGGTGTTTTTGTTTTGCGGAACTTTGTGCTATTCCAAGAGTGATCAGAGGACCAGTGGGGTACACCTCTTCTGGAAGCTTGTTAGAAATACAGATCCCAAATACCAGCCCTACTCCGAAATCTGCATGTCAGTAAACATAAAATACCCAGCTAATTCGTGTGTACATCCAAGTGTGAGAAGCACTGGCTGAACGTGTCTTTAGATTTAGATTTTTTTTTTTCTGTGTGGTGTTGGAGATCAAACCCAGGGCCTCACATATGCTGGCCAAGTGCTCTGTACCACTGAACTATGTCCTTAGTGCTAGGTTTTCTTACTCAAAATTGCATAATTAGGATGTGAAAGGGACACATTTCCACTATTTTTTTTTCCTTTTCTGTAGTACTAGGGATTGAACTCAGGGAGCACTATGCTACATCCCTGGCCTTTTTTATTTTATTATGAGACAAAGTCTTGCTAAGTTGCTTAGGCTGCCCTCGAATTTGTAATCCTCCTTCCTACACTTGATCTTAGCCAAAAGGCTGAGAAGCAATGTATTTTTTTTTCTCTTGGGTACTGGGGATCGAACTCAGGACCTTGTGCTTGCAAGGCAGGTGGCAGAACCACTGAGCTAAATCCCCAGGCCCTGAGAAGCAATGTATAATCCTCCTTCCTCCCTAATAGCTGGGATTACAGGTATATGCCACCATATCCAACCTCCATTAATTTTATTTTTGGCAGTACTGGGGATTGAACCCAGGGCTTTGGCACTGAATTATAGCCCAAGCCCTTTATTTTATTTTTTATTTTTGATACAGGGTTTTGCCATTTTGCCTAGGCTGGGCCCAAATTTGTGATCCTCCTGCTTGAGCCTCCCAGTGTGCTGGGATTACAGGTGTATGCCATCATACCTGGCTTCCATTAGCTTTTTTTTCTAACATTTAACTATGAAAGTCAGAAGCACAGCAAAATCAACAGCATTTTACAATGAATAGCCATATATTCTCCACCTAGATTCTATTATTAACTTTCTTTTCACATTTCCTTTTCCGCCAAAATTTCTATGAAGAATTTTATATAAAGATATTGGGTTAGCATGACTGTTGCAAAGAATTGTGTCCTGGTAATATGGATCATCCTTTTTTTTGAGAATTATCAGTGACTTTGATAAGTTGTGGTTAATTGCAGGATTTCGTGTGAATCATAAATGTGGTGATAGGAGCAGAGGAATACTGCGATTTAGCAGAGTTGGGGACTGATCCCTGTCCCACCCACAATTCTGAGCCTTAATATCCTCATCTATACCAGGTGTGGGTTGAGAGAGGTCATCTCAGATGTGACTTCCAACCCTGTAACTATAGATCCATTGCAAATATTATCATCACTCTCTTTCAGGTGGAAGAAACAGGGATCAGTTAAATATTCGAATAAGAAGGAAAACATCTGTTGGCATGGGAAAGTGATTATTTCCTAAGTTACTGGCTAAAACACAGCTGCAATGACAGTTTTAACTCTGTTTTCTTGTTAATTTTTGTTCTTTCAGGAAACCTTTGGGAAACCTCAACCATCTGGAAGTCAGAAACTCATTTGGGGCTGGCTGCGGCTTCTAGAACATCCAGGTGTTCTGCAGGTGCAAGAGTTTATCCCACAGTCACCAGATCGAGTCCCAGACAGCTGCAAGGCTTGTGATGTGGCCTGAACAGCCTTAAATACAGAGGGGTCACTTGTTGAGTGGCCAGAAAGTGGTCATTGATACTATACTAACCGTGAAAACCAGCTGGTTGTCTTGTTAAGCTTCAGTGGGGAAACATTTCCCATAGAAGGACAAACCAAGTTAGAGGTTGCAAGTTTCCTGACTCTCTTGCATTAGATTTGCAGATGGAGGCTTCATTTCTGTAGTCTCTGCCATACCTGTAGCCGTCATCACTGCCAACAGCATGTTCTTGCAAGCTTCTCTCCATCTCCCCAGGGACTTTGGGCATTGAAAGTGAACAGAGAGAGAGAGAGGAGAGAGAGAGAGAGAGAGAGAGAGAGAGTGGGAAAAGCCTGTAGTGGACCCACCATTGCTCCAGACAACCGGAATCTTCCCCTTCCTACCATGGGCTCGATTTTTCTGAAGGTTTTGTTGGTGGGAGTGAGTTTCTCTGGACTTCTTTATCCTCTTGTGAATTTTTGCATCAGTGGGAAAACAGCAGGTCAAAGACCAAATATTGTGATCATCTTGGCCGATGACATGGGGTGGGGTGACCTAGGAGCAAACTGGGCAGAAACCAAGGACACTGCCAACCTTGATAAGATGGCTTCAGAAGGAATGAGGTGAGTCTTGAGGATGCCAAGATGGCATCTCTTTGGATTATCATCCCAATTCTTATGGTAGGAGGGGGCACTAGAAAATACCTAAGGAGCAATTAATGGATCTCTGTTGATTTCATTAATGTATTAATTTATTTGGTTTGAAGCCAGAGCAACATCATGAAGAACTTACCCATCTATCTACTCCACCCATCCACCTACCCACTCACCCACTCATCCACCCACTCATCCATCCATCCATCCATCCATCCATCCATCCATCCACTTACCCATGCATCCATCCAACCATCCAACCATCAGATGATATTCATTTTGTGTATCTGTGTATTAGGAACTGGGAATACATAAGTGAACAAGACAAAAATTCTTGCCCTCAAGTTACTCTGGCTGGCAGAAGAGACAGTTAAAAGGAAAGTAAGAATTACAGTGGAGTCGGGCATGATGACACAGTCCTGTAATCCCAGCACTCTGGAAAGCTGAAGCAGGAAGACTGCAAATTCAAGCCCAGCCTGGGCAATTCAGGGGCTTAGTGAGAGCCTGTCTCAAAAGCAACTAAATTTAAAAAGGACTGGGGATGTAGCTCAGTGCTAAGGCCCTTGGTTCAGTCCCCAGTACTGGGGGAAAAATACTTTAGGAGTTTAAATGCCCTGAAAGGTCACCTCAGATTTTGCGTGTAGGAATTTTTTTTTCTTTTTTTAATGGAGAGGCTTAATCCAGACGTCACACTTACAAGATCCCCAAAAGGAGCTAGGTTGCAAATGCTTACAAACTTCTGCTTTCAGTGTGCAGCAGATTTGCAGGGAGATAGCAGGTCTGTCCTTTAAGCTGCCATTTGGGAGGCCTAGACCTTTTTCTTGAGCTGCACTCACCAACACACTCATTCTGAGCAGAAGATGAGGGTCTTGGGGGTCATATGCAAAGCAGTTTGGTGGGTTTTCCAATTTTTTTCTCCCCTTTATGATCATATTCTCTCCTTTGAACCTGTGACAGTGGCCAGGTGGTCAGCCCTCTGGCGGGAGGACCACATGTTTTCATTCTCTGCTTTGTTGACAGGAAAGCCGGCTTCCTGTGAGGCCTTGGATTGATTCATCGCTGGCTTCTCCCACTGCCTACCCTTGGCGGGTGGGGGAACTGTGATTTTCAGACACGAACTCTTATTGCGAAATAGGGCTGAGGTGTGACTTGAGAGAATATTGTTTCTGCTGTTGTCTTTTTGTTAGAGTATTATTTTCCTAAGACTTTGGAAACAAACTGCTACAAACTGCGTGGCTTAAAACAACATGTATCCCTTTATAGTTCAGAGGTTCACAAGTCCGAAGTCGAAGTGTCAGCAGGTCCACCCTTTCTATATGTTCTGAGAGGAAATCTGTGTTCTGCCTCTCTCCTGGCTTCTGGTGCCTCCTAGAAATCCATGGCTAACCGACTCTAGTCTCTGCCTTGGTTCTTACCTGGTGTTTCTGTGTGCTTAGATCCAAATGTCCTTCTTCTAAGAAAGATACCAGTCAGTGTACTCAAGATCCACCCTAATCCAGGATGGCCTTACCTTGATTAAATGTGCAAATACTCTAAGGTCACATTCCCAGGAGATATTTTTCAATCTGGAATGATTAGCTGTATTTCAGATTTCTTTTGCACTCCAGTGGACCCTTGACTTATGAACTCAATTCATTTGAGAGGTCTGGTTGTAACTCAAGTTAGTTTTAAGTCAAGACTCTCTTTCCCATGAGAAATAATGGAAATACCCATAATGGGTTCAGAACCTCCCAAAGTACCCCTTAACTAACCTTTGTTGTATAATGTGCATAGTTTACCAGAAACACCAGTAATTTTCCTAGTGTATTCTGATCATAACCCAAATTGTTCATGTGTCATGGTGGTCATAACTCAAGGGTCCACTGTAGTCTAATACAGCAGGTGCTCAATAATTTGTTGTGCATATGTTACTGGGATTTGAACCTACAGCTTTTGCCCTGAGCTACATCCCCATCCTCTTTTAAACTTTTTTATTTTGAGACAGGGTCTCATTAAGTTGACTAGGGTGTGCTTGAACTTTTGATCCTCCTTCCTAAACCTCCCAGACTGCTGGGATTACAGCCATGTGCCACTATGCCTGGGTTCAATAAATATTTTCTGCATTGAAGACTGAATATCATGCTTAAGCAGGCAGGCTCTGGTGAAAGAGTGCTTGAGTTCAAAACCCACCTCTGCTACTGTCCATGTAACCTTTGGAGCTCCTCTTTCCTCTTCTATAAATGGGGACAATGATAGCACAAAGCCCATAAGATGTTGTGAAGGTTAAGTTAGGTGATCCAGGTAAGCCATTAGCATAGACATGGCACACAATACACACAGATACATTGTAGCCATGGTTATTTTCATTATTAGGAAAATGTGCATTTGGGTCGTCATTGTGAACTTGCTCCTCTGCATGATGAAAGATCTAAGTGACAAATCATGGAAGGAGGAGGTAGAGTTGCTGAGGCAAGTCCCTGTTGATCCCCTTGTGGGTGTGCATGCTGGGCCGACACCTATGTGTTAATCAGTGCAACAGCTGCAATAATAGCTAACCTTTGCTGAGTGCTTGCAAGGTGCACGGCAGATCACCAGCCCTTCCATTCTCAGTAGAATGAATCTGGGTCTTATTATACAGGTGAGGAAATCGGGCCCTGAGTTGGTAAACAGCCAAGTCAACATTCAAGCTCTACTCTAGAGCCTTCTCCTTCGGGCATAGGAGGAATTGGGGAATTAACGTCAAGGGTTGGGTTGGCTTTGCCATAAGAACTGCTAAAGGGTGGGAGGTGGGAATCTCTACATGTTCTGTCTCTTTGGTGCTGATGGAGGGTTTTTGTGTCATCCGTGTCTAAAAGGCAACCTGAGAAATGTGCTACAGATGTCAGTCATGGGGAGGTGGATGCAGCCACCAGTGAGGAGGTCTGACCAGTGGGGGTGTTTGCTGACATTGCAGACACCAGCCACTGACCTTACTCCACTTCTGTGCCCTGCTCATGCTCCTCACATTGGGTTTATTTCCGTATCTGCCCCATAGCCCTGGCAGTTGCTGTCCCCTCTTATTGATAAGCTCTCCCTTCAGGCTTTCTCTAGTGGCTGGTGCCTGCTCACTCTTCTGGGCTTTACTCAGCTGGTGTGTTCTAGGAGAGACCTTTCCTGACCAGTCTCTCTGATATTGCTTCCTTCCCATGCATGTCGTTGTTTCATTTCCATCCCCTGTATCACTGCTGAAATCATTTCTTTTTTGAGACAGGCTGACCTAGACTTTGCTATACAGGCTGGCCTCTCCTTTAACTCATGATCCTCCTGCCTCAGCCTCCTGAATGCTGGGATTCTAGGAATGTGCCTCCATGCCCAGCTTGAAACCCATCTTCTTTGTTTCTCTGTTACCTTTCTCACACTGGAGTGTCAGCTCCCTAGACAATTGACCTCATCTGTCTGGTTCCTGCCTCCAGTGCCTGAACCATGTTTGGCATTTAGTAGGTTCTCAAGTGATATTTGCTCCTATATTTACACTGCTGAAGCTAAGCTTTTGGGTGTGCATCCAGGAGTCACTTACAACATGGGATCTGGATCCTGACTGCTTGGGTCTGTTCCTTGCTGGCTCTGGGACACTGGGACAGTTACTAAACCTCGCTGGGCCTCAGTTTGTTCATCCCTACAAGGATGTCAAAAGGTCGTTGTGAAGAGGGTATGAGGTAAGTCATGTGGGTATTACAAGAGCAGTAATGAAAAACCAAAGCCATAACCAAACCAACAAAACTCAAAAAAGGAGGAGAAAAAAAAAGAGCCAGAAGGACTCATAGGTCTCTCAGGGGTTAGGAGGACAATGGCTAGTGAAAGTGGAGAGGGTGGTCCCAGCCAGCCGAGTTCAGATGCTGCCCAGTCACTGGCATTACCAGCCAGGCAGGCTCGGAGGAGAAGCCGAGGGTATGTGGAAACCACAGTTACTGATGCACATCGATTAGCAATATGTTAACTTAACTTCACATCTGGCTTCAATTTCCGGTTTGCCTCTACTTTAACTGAGTCAAGTCAGTGGAGTTCTGAGCAGTGGCTTAGCCAGGTATCAGAGATCAATAGTTACCACTGAAAGGTCAGAGGCCCCCAGGGACTTGAGGTTGTTTCTCAAAGGGGCCTCAATGAGGACTGAATTGAGCTGTCAATTCATTCAACACCTGGTTTGATTTCCGTTCTCAGGATTGACTTTTTACGGGAACTCACCCACCCTGTTACCTCTCAGGACTCTTTCTCTGCTGCCTTAGGGGTTTTGCATTTGCCTATGGGAGGAACTGGGCTGGCATCTGTCACACAGGGAAGTGCTGAGGTCTTGCTGTCTGGTGCACACTCTGGAAGCTAAGGCAGGAAGCACAGTCCAAATGAGACTCTTACTAGGAGGAGAAAGAGCCTTCCCACCGTTGTTTGCTTTGGGAGTTCCCATTTTGTCTTCTAGTAAGCTCTCCGCGTCGAGGGACAGGCTGCTTTCTATCTTTGCACTTGGGTAAATAGGTCAGATAGACGTGAGAGTCCTATAATGCCCACCTACCTACCAGCTGGGGCAAGATGGAGACTCAGCGGAAGAGACTGCAGGTTTTACATTGTGACTGTGTCTGGTAGATGGGGACATGCAGAAATGCAGTAAACTTGGTAGTAAGTCCTGCCGTGTGTCCTACCCCTGGTCCTGGTGCTTTTACGACACCAGTTGGGTGTAATTGGTTTGACCTCTTAGGTGACAGAATCAGCACTTAAAAGGGCTGGGAGTGTAGCTCAATGGTAGAGCACCCCTGGATTCAATCGCTGAAAAGAGAAAAAGAAAAAAAGATGGTGTGGTGGGGCCCTGGGAAGAAAAGAAAGCATTTCTGTACAGCAAAGCTGTGTGAGTTACTTTTTTCATTGCTCGGATAAAATATCTAACACCCAAAATTAAAAGGGGAAAGGTTTTTTCAGCTCACAGTTTGTGGAGGCTTCAGTCCACATCAGCTGCCTCCAAGGCAGGGTGGCACATGAGAGGGGCAACAATTTATGGCGGACCGAAGGTAGCAAAGCAACAAGGGTCCTTAACAGCGTCTTTCTGCCCCTTTTATCCTACCCAGACCACCGGGATTAGAGCAGTGCCAAACCACTCAGCGGACTGATTTAGTAATTACACACTCTTAATCCCAGAGTCACAGTCCAGATTCAGCCACCTCTGAAAAAGCCCTATTACCACATGAGGCTTTGGGGAGCCATCTAGACACAAACCTAACAGAAGCCAAGAATGGAATCCATAGAAGTGTCCGTGTGACCCAAATGCTGGGACCGTAGACGAGAGTGGGGGTTAGACTGGGAGGAAAAGTGCTGCGCGAGCAGGAGTTAAGGCCCATAACGGAAAGGCACCAGTGCGTGCACTTAACAAACCTTCACACAGCCTCTCCAGGACGCTGTCCTGAGTGCTGGGAACTCATGCCTGATCCAACAAGAGCCCTGGCTGTCCTGGCCTTGGGGTTGAGTACAACTGGGCTGGGAGTGTGGGACTGGATGGTGGACAGGAGCGGCTGGAGAAGGGCTTCACGTGCATGCTGACATCTTTGGACTCGGTCCTGAAGGCACTGGGGAACCCAGAAACCCTGGCGTCCTTGGCCCACATTTGAGATGGATGGGCAAGTGTGCCTGGGATGGCCAATGATGGCACAGGGAGGGCAGGGGGCACCTGCCAGGGCCCCATAGAGTGGCTTCATTCAGGATTGGTGCCAGATCCAGGCATCACTGAGATGGCCCCGTGTGTGTCCCACTGGCATGTACTCTGGTATGAATGTGTGCAAAGGAAAGGGGGATTTGCCAAGGACCACACCAAGCTCATGTGCTAAGAATTCTTTTGAAAAGGACAAGACCAAGAGCTGATGAATGAAGGAATGAATAACAAAACCAAGTTCACTGTCTGTGACCACATGTGTTTGTGGTCGACAAAGGGCCTGTGTATCTATTTTCCTAACGGTTTCATGTAGCAGCCTTCTGAGGAAAGAGTCAGTTGTCTTCCCATTTAACAGCAGGCCAAGTGGAGGTTGAGTTGAGCTATTTGTCCATTTGTAAGTCATGCTTTAGCATCTTTCCCGTTACCACCTTCCCTATCCTACACACGAAGGCCACCGCAAATGATTTTTAAGCCCTATTTCCACCTCCAGGCCTTAAAATTATGAATGGAGCAAGGATAGTTTTTATTCCAGTCACATAGCAATTTAGAGAGTTGCCACAGAAAGAAAGCCTCATCATCTATTTAAAATTCTTTGTAAATGAAGGCTGAACATGCTTAACTTCGCAGTGTTGTGTCTCTCCAGGGCCCTTGTGGCAGTCTTTCCAGGGCTAATGTTCCCTGGTTCTAATACACGTCATTTATGCAAGTGAAGTCACTTTGGTTTCTGTCTGGCTGTGTTTTAATTTGTGCTGATTTTCTTGTTAACAGGCTGCTGTGGTGTCTGGCTCTGTAGTCCCAGCTTTGCTGTACCATGCATTTTCAGACTTTAATGAGGACCCCTGTTGGTGAACTGGTCCAAGCCTGCCCAGATAGATTTGGGTAAAAACAAAAACCCTTTCCGGAAAACAAGACCATTTTAGTGCTTCTTAATTAGTCGCCACCAAAGGGAGACAGTGGGCAGGAGAAGGGGAAAAGGCAAGGCCAGTTTTTGGGCCTGTACGTTTTGGGAAGGGCAGAGGGGTGGGTATAGTCAGGGTTTTCCAAAGATCTGGAAATAAAGGAAATAAGCTTGTTTCCAAGACCTAAACTAGGAACTTTAACACACTGTGGGGGAAGAAATGAAGCTCTGAAAGAAAGCATAAGCTTAAGTGATCATCAACACATTTTTTCTAATCAAATGACCCGAGTTTTGTTCTTCAAGCTTTTTTGTTTGTTTTTGTTTTTGTTTTTATTTTGAGACAGGACCTGCTATGTAGTTCAGGCTGGCCTGGAGCTCACCATATAGCCTGGGCTGGCTGGCCTTGAATTTACGGCAATCCTGCCTCAGCCTCCCAAGTGCTGGGATTATAGGCATGTACCACTAAGCCCAGCTCCCTTTAAACTTTGTTCATTCATCAGATGCTGCTGGAGCAGCCCCACCTGTCAAGGCACTGTGCCTGCGGCTGGAGCTGCAACTCATTCCAAGCCCCATCCTTAGAGCAGTGACAGTGCAGAGGAAGTTGAAGTGACATATTGCTGGAGAGATGTGCTGTAGTGGATCCCAAGATGATGCTACTGAAATGGCCAAGGAGAGACCACACTCAGGGTATGAGTTAAAAACAGGACCCAGGGTAACATTGAAGCAAGCAAGGTATACTTGGGGGAGGGACGCAGAGCGCTAGCTCTGATTTCCCTTCTTTTTTTATTTTTTTGTAGTGCTGGGGATTGAATTTAGGCCTTGCCCATGATGTTAGGCAAGTACCCTACCACTGAGCTACATCCCCAACCCTTCTCTTCTTTTATTAAGGGCACTGATCTCATCATGGAGGTTCTATTCTCATGACCTCATCTAAATCTTATTACTTCCCCAAGGCCTCACCCTCGGATACTGCTACATTGGTGACTAGGGCTTCCACATACAAATTTTTATGGAATACATTTAGTTCATAGCACCAGGCAAGAAGACATAGTGGTCAGCAGCCTTTGACAATCTCAGTCCCATTATCAGAAATGAATCCAGGGGGAGGGAGGGGGACAAATGGACATAAAAAGAATTAGGATGTGTTATATGCATGTACCAATTCCCCTTAATCATTATATACTGTGAACATATACTCATAAAAATTAAAATTAAAACTAAAAAAAAAGAATCCAAACCAGAAGAAGAAGGAGAAGAAAAAGAAAAAGAAGGTAGGAGGAAGAGGAGGAGAGGGAGGAGGAGGAGAAAAAGAAACAAAACAACAACAAAAAAATGAATCCACAGTGGACAGCATTCCATTAAGCTTGACAAACCAAAGTGCTTTTTCCATGGTCCGTTTGAATTCCCTTAGCATGAATGAGCTTCATTCTCACCAAGGCAAATTTCAGATTCTGACTTCCTGTATAATTTGTGCTCAGGAAGAAAACATGTTGACGACACTGACGCTGTTCCCATGTCATCCTGGGAAGCAAGTGGGACATGGCATTCCTGTGTCTTTTTCGGGTCCACATAGTTTACGTGGACGTGAGTCAGGCTCTCCAGGATGGCACCACAGGAGCGAGTCTCAGGACTTTCCCAGCCAGACACTGGCTCCCTAATGTCGTGACCTAGTTAATGGAACACTCAATGTTGCTGGCCAGCTCTGGCCACCCTCCCTTGGATGATTCTATAGTGGAACAGACATGGGCATTTGGGTTGGCTGGCCTGGGTTCAAATTCCAGCTCTGTCATTTCCTTACTGTGCCGTCTTCAGTATGGCCCAGTGACTAGACAGGGCATGGACCAGCTTTGTGGGCTTGGGAGAACTTATGTCAACCGTCTCTACTTCAGCTTCCTCACATGTCAGATGGGGATCGTGATGCCTTTATTACAGATTCTTTCTCCCCCTTGCCTCTTCTCTCTCCCCCCTTCTTCCCTCTCCTTCTCCTCCTCTCTTTCGTCTTTTCTTCCTTGACCTCCCTCTTCTTCTTTTTCAGTACTGAGAATTGAACTCAGCTTTCACTAAGCCACATCCCCAGCTCATTTTTAACTTTATATGTTGAGACATGGTCTGACACTGGAGAGAGAATGTAGGCCAGAAGGATGAGGGAAGGAATATTAGTAAAATATACACATGGAGTCGGCCCTCTTTACAACCCCTATGATTCTAGGCCTGAATGTTAAAACCATTTAGCATTTGATGGTTGTTTTATTTATTTACTTTTTGTGCTACGGAGGATTGAAACCAAGGCCTTCACCCTGAGCTCATCCTTAGCCCATTCACTTGTTTATCTATTTACTTGTTTATTTAGAGACAGGATCTCATTAAATTGGTCAAACTGGGTTCAAACTTTCAATTCTCCTACCCAGCCTCTCAGAGGGCTAGGATTCCAGATTGTTTTAAAATTTACAAATAAAAGAAAAACAAAGGATTGGAGGCTACATGGGCTACTGAGGGTTTACAAAGATTATCCAGCCTAATCCTGGAAAGCAGCCTGCCGTTATCCAGCCCCGTGGGCAGGTGGGGAAAGTGAAGTTCCAGGAGGGCAGCCAAGCAGCCCAGGGCCCTGAAGGTCCAGGCGGAGTGGCTCAGCTCACAGGCACTTACCTGTCAATCACAGGTGTGCTGTAACACTGACTTCTTCCAGATCAGCGCCCTCTGGGAAGCTGTGGAGTAGGGCATGCACCTGGCCCCCTTGCCTGTGCCCTGGAGCTGGCTGTCCCTAAGGGGCAGGCTCCCCAGGGCACCCTCCGGGACATGCATCTCTGCCTGGGCACTAGGAGGGACCCTGGCAGCCACAGAAGGGACAGGAGGAGCCCAGTGCAACCTTCCCCAGGCAGACCCTCCACCTCCTGCCAAGACAGTGACCCCCAGCACTGATCTGTGGCCCCTGACCCCAGGACATTCGCCCCCTGACTCCCTACATCCTGCCTAACCCTGGGTGCACGCTCCAGGTGAAAGACCCCTTGACCGACAGTCATGAGAGCAGGCTGGGGAAGCGTTGGCACTGGAGGGTGTCAGCTCGTCACAGGGTACGTGTGGGGATGTGTGAAGGCCTCAGTTGACACATCAGTATCCAACTTGCAAAGTCTGGCCTCTTCTTCAGCCATAGCTGGCCATGACCTGGGGCCCAAGAGACGAAGGACACAAACAACAGGAACTTTGCCTCCGTGCAGAACCAGGGAGCTACCATGGCAATGGTGCAAGGTCAGACTTCCACCTACTACTCAAGCTTGGCTGGGGACCACAGGGGACAGGAAGTGTCTTCAGCATGCCTGGGTCCAGGTCTGGCCTGGACTTGTAGCTCTAGCATCCCGTAAACCACTGTGGCTGTCCTGACACTGAAGGGAGGGAACAGCAGAGCACAGCACTGTCTGGATAGGGTGCCCTTGCCACTCAGTGCTGGTTCTGTCTCTGGTACCTCTGCCCCCCAGGGCTTAGCCATTCCTCTTGCCAGGGGGAGCCTTTTCTACCTGCTGCTCTCTGCATGTTACACCGCCCTGTATCTGGGGGCTCCAAGTTGGTGCCAGCAATGCCGAACATAGCCATGGCCACAGCCACCCACATTGATAGGGCACAGGTCTGGGTGGCCAAAAAGGGCAGGGGCCAAGGTGAGCTCAAGTGTGAGTGGGCTGCTCTTGCGTAAGGCTCCACTGAGGCACCCCAGGGAGAGAGCAGCTCCCTTCCTGGGTCAGCAGGGACTCAGAGAGAGGAAGCCATGGTGACCATCTTGCATGGTGCAGCCATCCGGGGCTCCCAAGGAGTGTGAATCCCATTTCTCTCCAAGACGCTTTACATCATATTCAACCCTGCACATGTCACATACCAACTTTGGCCACAGGTATTTCTGTACTCCTGTCTGTCAGTGAGCCAGGGAATGATGGGGATCTCTGCAGTGGAATTACGGCAAGGGCATGGTTGGGCAAGGGGTAACAGTCCATGGGGCACCTATAGGGCAGCCTGTGACACAGGCACCACCCGGTCAATCACAGCCTCCATTTATACAGCACCAGCTCTGATCCACTGGCCCCTGGGGGTGGTCTCCGTGGAGATGAAGTGTTCTGGTGACTTAAGGACAGGTCAGAACTCAGCTGAATCCTGCAGTTTGAGCAGGAATTCCCCAGGCACCTGAGAGCAGGACAGGATTCCAGGCTGAGCAAACGTGTGTGCATGCGGACTGGCAGTGAAGGACTCTGCAGCTTTTTGACATGTGCAGTGCAGGGACCACAGCCCAGAAGCTGGGGCAACTGCTGCATTTTTTTAAGGACCTGCCTGCACGCACAAGCAAGAGGGTCAGGGTGGGAGCTCAGTTCCTAGGAGGACCCAGCAAGCTCGAGGTGCTGTACTGAAGATACTATTGGCCCCGCTGGGTCCTCCTCACCCACATGGCTGGTGGCCTCACTAGGCAAGCGGATCCTACCCCACTCAGGCAGCCCAGGGAGGTCAGGGCCAGGGGAGCAGGGAGGCCTTGTGCTGATACTTCTGCCCAGCTGGCTGAGGCTCGGGGACTTACATCATTCACTGAGAAATGAGCCACAAGGGTCCTCAGGGACCAGCTGCTCCCTCCACCCTCACCAGCCCCTTGGGGAGAGCCCGCCCTGCAGCTCCAGGTGCAGCCTGTGCTCTGGAGACAGGAATCTCTGCACTGAACCCAGAACCCACGAGAGCTCCAGGAAGCCAAGATGGCCTCTTCTGTGGCCACCTGGCAGCTCTGCACCTCTGCCCTGTGTTACCCCTGTTGCCTGCTCTGGCCAAGCACACAGCCGTCTAGATTGGTGGTCTTACCCCTTTCCAGGTGCGTGGCTCCAGGCAGCTGCCACACGGGTCCCTCCCAGGCTGCTTCCCAGGGGGCACAGCAGCACACTCTGCCCTAGTCTATTAATTAATCAGTTATTCAATGTGCAGATTACACGTGCACCCTCTCTCTCGACACCCCACCTCTAAAGGACGGTGTGCTAAATGAGGTTTTCTGTCTTGATTGCTGTGTGGGGAGGACCTGGGAGGAGGAGTTCTGTCTTTTCCCCTCTATCCTCTCATGATGTTTTGGGATCACTTCCCTTACTCCCACCTACATAGTTCCTACAGCCTCCATGCCCTCTTTATGTCTAACAGCTTTTTGGGTGAGAATTTGAGATTATTAGGCTGTCGAATAATAGGGTTTACATCTCGGTATTTTAAAAATGGTTTCAGAACGTAATCCAAATTCAATGTCAGCTGCATTATGAAAAGCATTTCAGACGTACCTGACCACATGTGGTAAAATGGTGAGGTCACAATACCATAAGCCACTTTGCACGAGCAACTACAGAGTGGTCGGTGATGGACTTTATTGTAATCAAGAGTCGAACGTGACAGATCAGTGGGGCAGAGCAGAGATTCTGTAGAGCCACACACAGGGATGGTTGAGCTGGGAGAATGGGTAAAGGCAATTCAGCGGAGGAGGGTAGTGTTGCTGACAAATGGGTTTGGACTCATGTAGTGCATGGGGAGAGAGCCGGACAAAACATGGGCTTTGGTCCCTGCCTCTTACCGTATAGGGATGAACTCAAAGTAGATGAAAGACCAAAATGTGAAATATAAATTGATGAATTTTCTATACGACAAAAATCTTTGTGCTCAAGGGTTAGGTAGAGATTTTCTATGGACAACGTTATAAACAAGATCCACGAAGGAACAAAAAAGGAGAATTAAGTTTCGTCAAAAGGAGGAGCCAGTCCTTGAAAGACAATGTTGGGGAGTGAAAGAACAAGGCACTGATTGAGATAAAGCATTTGCAAGTCATCCATTTTGAGAAAAACTTCTTTAATACCACCTAAAGAACTTTGATACCCAACAATTAGAAAAATTAAAAAAAAAATAGAATGTAGAGGCTACATGATTTGAAAAGAGATTTCACCAAGGAAGGTACCTAGGTATCAAATAAGCACATGAGAAGTTATCATAAGCAGACATGAGCTAAATGAAAATTTAAACCACAAGGGGCTAGCACGCCATCCCTGTTGAAGAGCTAAAATTATAAAGTCTGACCGTACAAAATGAGGAAGTAAAAAACCCAGAATTCTCCTGCCCTGCTAGTGGTGCAGTCACTGCAGAAAATAGTTTGGTGGTTCATTCAAAAGTTACACACATACTGTTATGGGCTGTGTCTAGATGTCCCCCTAAAGCCTCATGCAATCAGAGGTGGGCTTTTTGGAGGTGGCTAAATCTAGTGTGGTGGGACACTGGGATTGATGCATGGTGCAATGCCAGGATTAATGGTGTAAGTGCTATCTTCCCTAAGGGCAGGTAGCCTGGATAAGATATAAGGGACAGAAAGGAGCTTGTTGCTAGTCCCTTGCTTGCTTTGCTACCTTCTGCCCACCATGAACTGTTTCTCCTCTGTAATGCCTGTCTGCCATGCCACCCTGCTTTGGAGCCAGCTGATGATGGACTGAAATCTCTGCACACCGTGAGCTAAATAAACCTTTCTTCCTTTAACTTTGGGTGACTGGTATTTTGACTCAGCAATGAGAAAAAGTAACTAAGACACACACTACCAGGTGACCCAGCCCTTCTAATCATGTGTATGTGAATATGGAGATTTCTTTAAGAACATTCATATGAGCTCTGTTTCCAATAACTGAAAACTACAATGTAAACATCAAGCAGCAGCTGAATGAATGAACAAACTGTAGTAACCCATGCAATGGATTTCTACTTAGGAAAACTATAGACTAGTCTATGAATTGATCTCAAAATAAGTATGCTGGTGCAAAAAGCCAGCCAGGCAGGCCATGTTATATACAATCAGTTATATGCATTTTTAGAAAATGACAGCATATCTATGTGACAGAAGGCAGATCATTCCTTGCCTGGAGACATGGTGGGAGAGGATGGGAAAACTTGGAAGGGAAGGCATATGAATGGGATGAGGAAACTCGAGAGTGACAGATATGTTTGTTTTCTTCATTGAGTTCATGGCTTTACTGGACTATGCATACATCAAAACTTATCAGATTTAAACTACAACTATATGCAGGTCATTTTATGGGCTACTTTATTTTAATATAAACATAAAAAAGTGAGGCATACCAGTGTGTTCCAACCTAAAGTCTACCAGGCAAGAACAGAAAGTCTGGTCCAGCATGGGGTGTGCTAGCTGAATTCCCCTGTAGTTTATTTCCACAGACGGTCGTGAAGGTGGCTGCTTCCCAACCTCTTCCCTGGAGTAAATCTGCATAAAGTCTGGTTTAACCCATCACCACCCATACACAGCAATTCTTCTCCAAGAGTGGACTCGAAGAGCAAAGAAGACATGAACCCAGGCAGGTGAACAATAACCAGGCTTTTATGTGCACAAGAGGAGAATACGTGAAGAGAATGGGGGCACCCGGAAGGAGTGGTGGGTGTCAGGCCAGGTCTAGGATGGAGAAAACTGGCCAAGCCCTCAGACCAACCTGGCCCGTGGTCAGGCAGGGAAGGCGGCTGATGACTGCACAGCTCTCTCCTGCTCCCTGCGTGGGGTGTCAGGCACCTGGGAGGTACAGTGGTTGATCTTGGAGGCGGGGAGACTGGATGGCAACAGCCTGGGCGAGTAGGTGGAGTCCGAAGCTCCCAAGTCAGGGCAGGGCTGCATGGCGACGGTGCACAGGCTCTGTCTAGTAAGACGGTGGTGAGTGTAGGGTCCATGAGAGGCAGGACAAGAAGAGGGGCTTCTGGGAAGACGGGACGGCTGTTGTTGCCCATCACAGGTCCCAGCTGTGTGGTGAGGAACGGCGTGTGGGCCAAGGGGGTGTGGGTTCAAGGATGAGGTCGGGCGGGAGACGCTAAGTGAGCCCAGGATGCTGGAGACTGGTGCCTTTGGGAAACGCCCTTCTGGGTGATACGGGCAAGAGCTCACCCTGGAGCCCGGGAAAGATCTGAAAACGACAGCCAAGGATGGGGGTGTCGTGTCCATGGCATCGTCCCCAGGGTCTGGGCTTGGCTGGCAGGGCAGGGGTGCAGATATGTTGGCTGGGGTGGTGGAAGAGACAGTCGTGGAGGCGGAGTGAGTGCTGGTGTTACCAGAGCTGTGGGTGGAAGGGACCAGAGGAGGAGGGGCAGCTGCAGACACAGGTGTCCGGGTTTCCCTTAGGCAGAGGGAGGCTTGGAGGGGAGAGGTGCAGGAACAGGAGGGCTGTGGAGGAGAGAACCGGGAGGTGTGGTAGAACAGGGGGCTGTGGGTGTTACTGGCCGGGCTCTCCTGGGTGTGGGGGAAGGCAGAGGGTCAGACAGGGTGGGGGGCCCAGCTGCCTTCTGTGCCCAGGCAGAGGTGGTAGGAATACTGGGACTGACCAAGTGTCCCCGGGACGGGGCAGGGTGTTTGCAGTCCTTGCAGCAGATGGGGGGTGAGAAGGTGCCAGCCGAGGGGCAGCGTCATCTGTCAGCGCCTCTGATTTCTCCTCCGAGGCCTCTATTTTCCCTCCGATGTCATGCTGTCCTCTGGTCTCCACACGCTCCTCTGCTGGCTACCCAGGTGTTCCTTGGGGGTCACAAGAGGGTGCTGAGGAGGTGGGGGGAGCTCGCCTTTATCCCACAGTTGCAACCCTGGCAGTGGCAGGGCTGTTGGTGTGCGTGCTTTCCTCTTGCCAGGCCTGTGAGCCCTGGCTCTGGGTGGAGGACAGCAGTCTGCTGGTGCAGCTGGGGGCTTTTCACTCTTTGCCTCCATCCCTGGACCCTGGGAGCCTGGAGGGCGGGCCTGATGGTGCCCATCCAGCTCTTGCTTCTGGGACTTCTGCGGTGGGGAGCGGCCTGGGGCTGGCGCGGGGGGCACTGGTGGGTGCCTCAGGCTGCCAGAGGGAATTGTGGGAGGCCTGGTCTTGGGAAAAAATCCAAGGAGACTCACGGGCCATCTCACCCTTTCAAGTCCTTAGGATGGTGTTTACTCTTCTGAGGCCCAGGACAGTGCCCCAAGGTGGCTAGGTTTCCCTTGGACTCCATGGGCCTAGATGGCCACAACCCCAGGGCCAAGGGTGCCCCGATCCTGATGGTCCTGCCCTTTGGTTTCCTCCTGGCACCACTTCACCTGCTTCTCCTCGGGCTGCACCTGGGCCCTCTCCTCCGAGATCTTTTGGAGCGAAAGGAGGTGACCGGAAGTCATGGTCCCCACAGGCTGTTCAGATCCAGCAGGCGGGCGAGTGGATCAGAGGAGGGATCCTCACGCTTCTGGAGAGTCTGAGCATCCGAGAGTCCCTTGGTATTTTCCGCGGGTCCCCCCAGGACACCAGCGGCAGGATCTCCAGGGCGGAGTCCGCAACCAGCCGGAGGGGGGCGCAGTGGAAGCCAGGTGCCCGAGGCCCACAGTGCAGACCCGGGTCGAGGATCTTGCCGGAGGGAGGGGGGCTGGGCTGGGCCGGAGCAGCTAGGTGACCCCGGCCGGGAAGGGGAGCCTCGTGGGTCAGGTGAGTGGGCTGGCGACATCTGGGCGGGGGCAGACTACAGAACAGGGAATGAAGCTTTCTGAGCAAGTTGTCCATTACCGGTCAGGCACGAAGAAGCCGAGCAGAGCAGCCCTCAGAGAGCTCGCTGTCTCCGTTGCCAACTCCTCAGTGGCCTCGAGTGCACTGTCCCTGAGCTTCGCCCTTGTGACATCCCTGGAACTCCTGATGGAGGCTTGCATGTGAGGGCCAGGCGGCTGCCCCCAACTGGACTCCAGCTCCTGGGGATGCCCGCTGCTCCTTGCAGGGGTTCGGTACCAGGAGGGCCACTCTGGGGACTGTTGGGGACTGCGGGCCAGCTTAGGTAGCAGAACTCCCTGGGCCAGCTTAGGTACTCTGAGTCTGTATGTCTCCTCCCACTCCTCTGGGGCACCAGGGCCCAGCGCTCTGGAAACCCAGTGCGGGGCTGCCCAGATTGTGTTGGCCCCTTCAGGGACCTCTGCAGGGGCTTCCATGCTGCCTTGTGCCTGTCCCTCTCCACAGCCACCCTGGAGGCACCAGCTGGTGGGGTTACAGAGGAGGGGACTCGGTGCCCCGAGCTGAATTGTGCTGTAGCCAATGACGTTCCTTCCTGGAAGGCAGGTTCTAGTCCCTTTTTTCTGATTATCATTTAAACCAAGGCCCTTCCTCCACGCTCACAAAAGAAGGTGGTGGCAGCCAGGCTTCCAGTCCAGGCTGAGTGAAGCCAGAGCTCACGCCTGGTGCTGTGGTGCCTCCTTACCCTGCTTGCTTGAGTTACTGTTCTCTGTCTCTGATCCTCAGGCCCTGAGCACCCAGTCATGTGTATGATGAGCTCATGCCCTGCTAGGAGACCCACTCCTAAGGTAACTGAAGCCCACACCAACTGTCAGCAGCCCTTCATCCCTGATCTCTGTTCTGATCTAACCTCACAGCCCAGATTTCTTTATGGTTTAATTTGGAGGATCCAAATAGGTAAAAGTTACATTCTACACCACTTTAGATTCATGCTGAACTTTACCAGTGTATTATTCTGCCTAGATAAGACTTCTTAGAACTTTAGATGTCCTAGGGCCAAGAGAGAAGACATCTTGCATGTCAGAACAAGGAGAAGACGTATGACTGTCCTGGGGGTGGAAGCTGCAGCATGACAAGAAAGATTGGAATGCTCCTGCATAGGGCATTATTTAGTTGGAGCCTTGCTTCTGTGGCTGACTTCATTTCATGTTTTTCTCTCTCATGGGGCTCATGTGTGTCACACACATGACATGTAGAAGTTTCCTAGCCAAGAATCATAGAGATTAATAAAAAGTTATACTTTTTTGTTTAAAATTTTCATTAAAATACCATTGGGCAGATTGTGTATATTGTAATATTGGCTTTAGCACTCTGCTTGGAAGACTCTTTTTATACTGTTAGAATGAATTTGGACTTCCATTCCCAATAAACTTTGGGATTAGTAGGTTACAAAAGGTTTTGCTCAGATACAAATTACTTTTGAGAAGAAGATAAGAATTCTGAGTCTTTTTAACTTCTCTAGGAACAAAAATGATGTACAGCAAGGGCATTTCACTTTCTTCCTTGATAGTGTTTGATTAGAGTTCAAAAAGAACTCCTTGAACAGTAATAAGCTGGTCCAAATTTAGGGCAAAACATTTCCTACAGGAACTTTGTTAGGATTTATTTGAAAACAATTCCATTCATGTCATTTTCATTATTTTTACCAATGAGAATCAGCTATTAACTATTTGATAAATGTTTGGGCTTCACTACAATAAAAATGAATTTGGATAAAAATGTCCCAGAAAAAAATACAAATAGCACAGCCTCATGTGTTCCTTCCCAAAAGAGATTCATTCTGAGGACACATCATTAGGTAATTTCTTCATGGTGCGCATATTAGTGTTCTTACACAAGACCGCCCCCCCATCATTATTATGTCTTCAGCCGTGCAGTCAGGGCTGCCTTGATGTCTTGAATCAATTCAAATGGTTGCTTTCATGATCATTTTCACTTTAAAGAAGATCAGGAAGGCAGACGCACTGCAATGTTTTTACGAGCCTACCTTTCTGTTCAGAAAGCCCTCAGCAACAGTATTCACCACATTTTTGATCACACCTTGTGAAGACACTCAGGAGAGGGGACTTTCAAACAGTGGCCAGGGTGATGGGATAAGGGTGTTTAAAGTGAGGGAGAGCATTTTGAGGGGGATTAATGTCAATGTGTCTTTTACTGTAATACATTTTAAAAAATGTAAACATTCATTGTGTATTTTGACCACCTTTGTCCATCCCAGACTCTGTTCTGGTTCACAGCCAGTGTGGTAGAGTAATGAGGCGATCTGATTGTAAGCAACAGAAATGCAGCTCAAACAGCTTCAGCAGAAGAGGCATAGGCTGGAGTTTTGAATGAGGCCCTGTGAGCCTCTGTGCTACCCAGCCAGTGGCCAGCGTTTTTAGGCTCCTGCATGAGAGGGAGATGTGGCCCTTGGCTTTCTGGGGACATGTCCTTGTAGCTTGAGTTTCAAGGGGAAAAAAGCTATTTCTCACTCTCTTACTCAGGAAATTCCAGGTTCAGATTCTGAATCACCTGCCCTCTTTGGGTCATGGGTTGTAGCCCATTCCCAAGGACAGGAGGTTGTCTGCTTGGTGAGCTTACACTGGAGAGCTTGGCCTATATAGGGGTGACCAGGGACCATGTGTCAGCAGCCCACAGAGTCATGGAGAAGGCTGAGTGCTCCACTGTAAAAACCGACCCATGACCCTACAGTCGGTGCTCACAGTGCCAGGTGAATGTCTGCCTTAGATGTGGGAAGCTGTGAGGAGGTTGGTCAAGGTCAAGCCTCATCCTCCTGGAGGATGAGGAAAGGCTGTGACCGTGGTAGGTTTTGGAGAACAGGTGGGAATTTGGGAAGGCAAGAAGAGGGGCTGTGTGTTGTGGGCTGAGTGAGCAGGGTCAAGCTGAGTAGAGACACACCCTGGTGCTGTGTAGGGTGGTGATTGCTTTATTTGTATTAGTACGTGTTTGTAGTAAATAATAATTGCATGTATTGTGGGGAGTTGGTGCATGCACATTACACAGCTTAATTCCTTTTTTGTCCCTACCCTTCCCCTCCCTGCCCGGTCCTTCCACCTCTTGGTCCCTTTCCCATTTGAGAAAGATTTCCCCATTTCCTATTATCTAGCTGTTACTTTGCTCTCTTTATTTATATTTTGTGTTTCTCATATAAAAGAAACCATGTGATATTTAAGCTTGTGTGATTTATTTCACTTAAAGATTATGGTCTCAAGTTGGATACTTTTTCCTACAAGTGGCTCAAGTTTATCCTTCTTTATGGTAGAATGCTACTCCATTATGCATAAATACCACATTTTCTTCATCCATTCATCTGTTGATGGATATGTAGACTTTTCCCAAAATTTACCTATTATGAATTGTACTGCTATAAACATGGATATGCATGTGTCACTGTAATATGTTGTCTTTAACTCATTGGGGAAGATATCTAGAAGGGGAATAGCTAGGTCAAATGGAATTTCTAGTTTTAGTTTTTTTGAGGAATCTCCATACTGATTTCCATAGTGATTGTAATAGTTTACATTTCCAACAACAGTGTAGAAGGGTTTCTTTTTCCCCTCCAGCCTTCCCAGCATTTGTTATTATTTGATTTCTTCATGATAGCTGTTCTTTCTGGAGTAAGATGGAATCTCAGAGTTGTTTTTTTGTTTGTTTGTTTGTTTGTTTGGTACTGGGGATCGAACTCAGGTCCTTGTGCTCAAGAGTTGTTTTAATTTTCATTTGTCTAATGACCAGTGATGTTGAACATTTTTTCATGTATTTATTGGCCACTTGTACTTCTTCTTCTAAGAAGTGTCTATTCATTTCAATTGCCCATTTTTAATTGGGACTTTTAGTTTTTGGGCGTCTAATTTTTTGAGCTCTTAGTTTGAGTGAATCATTCTGCTCTTACACAGAACCACTGACTGTCTTAAAAAAACAGAAATGTATTCTCAGTGGGAGAGGCTAGAAGTTCAAGATCAAGGTGAGTGTTGCAGGTCTACACAAATGTGAAGCTCTAGGGCAAGTTCCTTCCTTTGAAATTCCAGCTTCTGGTGGCTCCCAATGTTCCTTAGCTTTCACGCAGGGAGCAATGTCCTGCCCACTTATTGCTCCCCTACCATACCATTCTCTACATTTTGGCAGTGACGAGTTTTCACATGGACTACCATGAATTTGGAAAACCTGCTCTCTGCCCGGTGCTCTGCTGATTGTGTACCATCTCACTGCATCCCTCAAATAACTTATCGTGGAAGGCCTGATTGTGCCCACTTTCCAGATTAAGATACTGACACTTGGACTATGTTACTTGTCTAGGCTCACACTAGACAAGATGTGAACCCAGGTCTGTTTGTCCATGCTGTTAGCCTTCTTAGCACTTTGCCTCTCATAGTATGTTTTTTTATATTCCTCTAATGGGGCCCATCATACTTTAGCTTCTTATCTACGCACATCTTCACACTCTAGTTAGAGTGTAAGGTCTTGGCTGGAAAAGTCTAGTCTCTCCCCTGTAGTGCTCCAGGTAGCTGTGTTGTGATTGTTGAACTAAACCAGTAGCTCCCAGGTGAAAGGTTTGAGATGACAGGTGATGTGCACGTGACTGTTGAGAAGCAGAAAGGCCAGCACAGGAAGGAATGTCCAGTGGTGCCTTCATGTCTGTGTCCAGGTGCTGCAGCGATTAGGTCTTAGTGCCTGCCAAGAACCCAGTTAAGCAAGGCAAGGTCAATGCAAGAATGCCTGCCCCACATGACTGCCCAAACCAACTCTCACCAGGTAGTGCGAGCCTTGAGCTGCACCCATGGAGACAAGGCATTCCCTAGGGGTCAGTCTGGACCAGACTCGAGTGGAACTCCATTCTAGACAAGGGGGCAGGACAGCAAGTAAAGAGACAAATCTACACACAAGATAAGGCCAGATAAGATGAGGGCAAGGGACAGTATAGACTGCCGATGTGGACATAACCAGGTCAGGACAGATCTTCCTAGAGAGCTAAAATTTGAACTGAGACTAGTGACCAAGAAAAGGCCCACCATGTGCAGACCAGGGCAGAGTGATGCAGAGAGAGGTAACACAAATAGGACTTGAGACAGGAACAAGCTTGGGGTGTTCTAGGAAGAGCCACTCAGTGGGGTGGCCGGCTTGGACAAAGCTTTGGGAAGAATGAGGTTGACGTCAGCTGAGGTCCAGAGCAGCAGGCTGGCAAGTCCCACCTCTTCTGTTGTGTCACTCTTGGAAATCAGTGATATTGGTGCCCCTTTCCCAGGACCTTCCTTAAGGATCCTGGTAGTAGAGGTGGCCAGCTGAGGTTCCAACTGGGATGCCTGGCGCACCCGCCCATGGGCTCTCTCCACATTGTGTGCAAAGAGAATCCCTTTCCCTGGAGTTGTGCAGGACACAGACGGAGCCAGGACAGGACAGCCTTGGTACCTCTGGTTGCCCTGAGCCCCACATAGCTGCCCCTGGGGCTGATGGGAACACTATCTCAGAAAACCTGGGATCCACTTGGGCCTGTCTGTTGCTCCAGCTCCCTGCCCGGTAAGCTGTGATGGAGGGGCAGTAGACCATGGTAATGACTTCAGAATTACTTTGGTTGTAATAAGAACCCATTACAGGGTTACCAGCCAGGGACTGATAGCAGCCGCTACACATTTTAAAAGGGTACTTTGGCTGCCCCATGGGAAAATGAAGATGAGGTAACTGAGGTGGGAATCTGAAGCAGGAAGCAGGTGCCACATACAGCTGGGCAGATTGTGCATTGCTTAACTTCAGACCATGGTGCACATGATGCCTACTAGGGTTATGCAGCATGGCAGCTTGGGGAGGCAGTGTAGAGGCTACAGCAGTGGTCTGGGGGCAGGATGATGGTACCTTGGGCTGGGACTAGGTAGATGCAAAGCAAAGGATAGATCTGGGTCTGGAGTCGATAGGGCATGCTAAATAGGCTGTGGAAAAGGAGGAAAGAAAGGTAGGGATAGACTCTGCTTTGCCTAGAGTAACTGGGTGGGAAGTGGCTGTGTTCACTGAGATCAGGAAGCTTGGTAGAGGAAGAGTAGGCATGCAGGGAAACATCTAAAGAAGAGTCAGACAAACTTGCAGAAAGTGACAAAGGAAACCACCGGGTGCCACAGAGGAGAAGTATCCGGGTCTGCAGACCAACAGGTGTTTCTCTCTTGACTCGGGGAAGCCCAGTGAACTGAAGGGTGACAATAGTTTAAGTCCCAGCTGATGCTGTTGTGCAGGGCCAGCTTTATGGCCAGGTGGCCCAGGCACGTACCCAGGACTCTGCCCTGGGTTTGATGCTCTGCTGTCACCATGCTGAAATGCTTAGTGGTTTTGGAACAAGGGGCCCTGCCTTTTCATTTGGCTCTGTGCCCTGCAAGACATGCAGCTGGTCCTGCTGGGGATAAAGCAGTGACACCAACAAGCATGAGCCATCTCATTCAGAACTATAAATTCAAACCAGAATAAGATCAAGGGAAACAGATGCTTTTGACTTAATGTATGTGAAGTGCTTGGAAACGTGCCTGAATTCTAGTAAGTGTTTCCTAAGCATTAGCTGTGGGTTTAATGAGAATTATAAGGACCATTTAGGCATGTGTGCAAGGAGGGTTCTTGCTTAAATCTCCGGAGAAAGGGGACAGACTAAGCTGGGCAGAGGCAAATGTTTGGGGAGCAAATGTGTAAGCTATGGCTGGAACTCAGGCTGGAAATCTAAGGAGAGATAACAGTTGCTGGTAACCTGTATCATCCACATCCAAGGCCTTGGATTTTTCCCCAGGAGGTTGGGCCCTGCAGGTCCCACTGCATCTGTCTCTAGGGATGTCTTGAAAGAAATCTGTGGCTGGGAATGTTGCCCCAGGCACTTGGCGATCAGGAAAAGAAGGCCACAGGTTCTCCCTCCAAGCTCCCAAGGACAGAGGGGCAGGAAGGTAGTTGGGCAAGGTGAGGAGTCAGAGCTGTGGGCACACACTCTCCCTGAGACTCAGACCCCACAGTGTGTGTTTGTGCAGCCCTCTTCTCTGTGTTTGGACAGATGGGGGAATCACATACTCCCAAGTATGTGGCTGCAGGAGTGCAGGAGCAGGCTTCCAGATGAGCAGGGCTGGGATCTCACAGTGCTATTTCCCAGCTCCCCAAGGATGTCCGTTCTTTGCTCTTTGTCGCCTTGACAAATGGTGTCAGAGAATTAACCCATCTTCTCATTTTGAGATGTTCTGGGACCTTAATAGTGAGTCACATATTGTCCAGTGAGAGAGACAGACATTGTTCTGGTTGTGTAACTCAGAATAATAAACTATCTCCTTGCAATTTAGCTTTCAATAACAGGCATTTTATTATAACTTATGGTTCTGTGATCAGGAATTCAGGACCCCTCTTGGTTGAGCGATTCTTCCTTCCCATGTTGTATTGATCAGGGTCACACTGTGGAACTCAGTAAGCAGGTGGTCAGCCTGGGAAGACTGAGATGGCCTTGATCATGTGATTGCTGTCTCCATGGTGATGGCCTCAGCTGGCCACAGCACTTGCAGATGGTCTGTCCAGCATGGTGGTCTCAGCGTAGCCCTATTTTTTACATAGTGGCTCACAGAGTTTTTCAAGAAAGGAAGGGGAAGCTACCAGTCCCATAAGGCCAGAGACTGGCACAGTATCACTTCTGCATTATTCTATTGGTCAAAGAAGTCATAGAGCCTGCCCAGATTCAGGGGGAGAAGACACAAACCCCACCTCTCAATGCCAAAGAATTTGGGGCCAACTTGAATCTGCCCTAAAAGACAAAGCAAAGAAGTAACGTTCATTGTTGCCAGGGATGTGCCAAAGGATGTATAATTAGACAGGGGAGGAAGGCACAGTCTGCCCCTCCTTTCTGTGAACATTCAATCAATATTTTGGAATAAATGAATGAAATGAGGAGTGACCCTCCGTTAGGGTTTAGATCTAAGCTGTCCCCTCAAACTGTTTGGGAGGTGACTGAATCATGGGCATGTTCTGCTCGTCAGTGGATTGATTCATTGATGAGTTCAGTGGCTGACTGTGCTTTTAGGAGGTGGGGTCCTCGGGAACTGAATCAAATTTCCCCATATTGAACCTAACCATTGAATTTGACTCAGTTCTCGTCCAATTCGGTTTGTGACCAGAATTGTGGAAAGAATCAAGTTCGTAACCGAGGTACCACTGTAAATCTCTCCTCTTTGAAGTTGTGGGTGTGGGGTATTTTGTCCCAGTGTAGGGAGAGCGATAAGACACTTCCTTGGCTGACAGTAAGTGACTTTTCCATCCAAACCTGATATCAAGCTTAATGGACCTTGGGTCCTTCCTGAGAAGTTCTTTGGACGTTTCCTCTTAGTCTGTAAAAATGCTCTTTATATAACATGAAACCAGCTATTTCAAGCTGCTGAAACCATTAACAATTCGGTGACAGTACATTCATAATGTTGCACAACAACCACTTCAGTGGAATTTCAAAGCATCTTTCTGACCCCAAAATAAAACCTTGCCCCTCTTTTTTTGGTACTGGGGATCGAACTCGGCTCCTTGCGCTTGTGCAGCAGGCAGTGAAACCACTGAGCTAAATCCCCGGCCCATCCTTATCCCTCTTAAGCAGTGACTCCTCTCTTTTCTTCTCTCAACCTCCATCTCCTGATAACCACTAGTCTGCCATCTCCTTGAATTTACCTACTCTAGATATTTCAGATAAATAGTCATATAATACACGGCATTTTATGTCTGGCTCTTTTACCCAGGACAATTCGTTTTTGTGGTGCTGGGGATTATTATTATACTATGGCCTCAGGCATGCTGGGAAAGCCTCTAACACTGAGCTGCATCCCCAGCCCCTATCATAACATTTTAAAGGTTCCTGCATGTAGTAGTATTTGTTAGTACTTTATTCCTTTTCATTCCTAAGTAATATTTCACTGTATGGACATAGCATAGGGTGTTTATGCCCATTTATCTGCAGATGGACGTTTGGCTAGTCTCACCTTTAGGCTATTATGACTACATAGTGCTGCTAGGAATATGTCTGTATTAATATTTTTTAGAAGATCTGATTTGAGTTATTTATTTACTTATTTATTTATTTTATTTTATTTTTTTAAGACAGGGTCTCTCTATGTAGCTCAGGCTGGCCTTGAACTTGTGGTGATCCTCCTGCTTCAGTCTCCAGAGTCCTGGGATTATAGGCATGCTGTAGTCCCAACCTGGCTGAATTTTAAAAAATAATTCATAGGAGCAGAATTTGTGGGTCACATGGTAATTGGTCTTTAGATTTTAAAAATGGCTTTTGTGTTATGACCTCTAGGCTTGAGTGTAGGACTTTTTTTTAAGAAAAGAAGGAAAAGAAAAGCAGAGCAAAGGAAGGAGCCCACGCTGTTGGTCTGCAGACCTCATTGCCCTCCTCTCTACAGATGTCGAGGTCATGGCAAATGGCAGGGCTCCGGGTCTAAGGCACAACTCTGAGGGGTGTGAAACTATTAGGGATGTGCAGGATTATAGGGGTCATGGTGGCCAGAAAGAGGCAGCGTAGGTGATGTCAGAGTGCAGTGAGGGTTAGTTGTTTTTTTTTTTTGGTACTGGGGATCAAACTCAGGACCTTGTGCTTGTGAGGCAGGCACAGTGCCGCTGAGCTAAATCCCCGGCCCTGTTTTGTGTGTGTGTGTGTGTGTGTGTGTGTGTGTGTGTGTGTGTGTGAATAAATGGTCTCACTAAGTTGCTCAGGTTGGGTTGACTTCAAAGTTTTGATCCTCCTACCTCAGCTTCCTGAGTGACTGGGATGACAGGTGTGTGCCACCACGCCCAGCTGGGGTGCGCTTAAGCATCCTCACATCTGGGCCCCAGAGGAGCTGTCCCTTGTCCTGCCAGATGGCAGTTCCCCTCTGCCCTGCATGCGGGCTGAGCCTGCCTGTCTCGCTCGCTCCTCGCAGTCTGACACAGGAAGGTGTGCAGATGCCTCACTGCCCTTGCAGCCGCTCCTCGCTCCTGACCAGCGGGAGCCCAGCACTTCTGTCACTGCGCTTGTCATTCCAGACTCTAGAGCTCCATAATTTAAAAAACATTTTAATATTGAAAATTTCAAGCTGGGAGGCTGAGGCAGAAGGATCACAAGTTTGAGCCTAGGCAATTTAGTGACTTTGTAAGACCCTTCCTAAAGATTAAAAAAAAAAAAAGGACTGAGGATGTAGCTCAGTGTGAAGGTCCCGGGTTCAATCTCCAGTATTACAAAAAATAAAATAAAATAAAATAAAAAAGGAAAGAAAAATAGTAAAATAAACACCAAGATACTCATCTGTGGTTAATAGTCTACTACTTTTCCTTATACTTGATATACCTATAAATAAGTTCTTTTTCTCTGAATCCTTTGAACAATGCAAACATCACGCCCCTTCATTACAAATATTGCAATGTGGATCTCTTAAGAATGTTCTTCCACATGCCTATAATTCCTTTATTTTTCTAAACATATGAAAAATTCCCTGTATGCATTTAGCCAACATTAAGACTTCCTTATTACCTCCCAAATGTGTTAGTTTATTTGAAGTGAGATGCAGTCAGACGCTGTGCATGGAATTTGCTTTGCCCCTTTGGTTTCTTTTAGTGTAGAATATTACTCAGCCCAACGCCCCAGTCTCATCTTTTTCCCATGAAACTGACTTTTTGAAGAGACCAGACCAGGTATCTTGCAGAAATGCTTAGGTACCAATTTGTTCCATAATTTCCTTGTGGTGTTGTTTAATTTGTTCTTCCATTAACTGCATTTCCTGTAGCCTGGAAATTAGGTCTAGATGTTTGATTAGACTCGGGTTAAATGTTTTTGGCAAGAATCCTTGATTTGATAAACTTCATACTGCATCGCACCAGGAGACATACGGGTCAGGGGCTCATTATTAGTGACACTAAATCTAATCATTTTATAAGGTGGTAATTGCTAGCTCTATCCAATTTATGATGACCCAGGGTGAGACTGTGTGAACAGCCCCATCCACTGGTCATTAATTATTATATGGGGGATCAGAGGCAAAATGGTGATTTCCTGAAGCTGCTATCCCTTGTATTCGAGCTAGCTGTGGTCCTTCAGTGAAGGATGGCATCCTCATTACCTAGCAACGACCATGGGTCATTCCTTTTTTTTTTTTTTAAATGGGATTTTTTTCCTGTTTTTATTTATTTATTTATTTTTGGTACTGGGGGATCGAACTCTGGTCCTTGTGCTTGCGCAGCAGGCGGCGAAACCACTGAGCTAAATCCCCGGCCCCATTCTTTTTAATTATGAATTGTTAGGGATGGGAGTTGGTGTCATGGTCTCTCCCAGCGGTGACAAATGACTTCTTTTGAGGGTCAGTGTGGACATGTGCTGTGTGACCTTGGACTAGTGGCATTATCTCTCTTGTTCTATTTTTTTTTTTTTGGTACCAGGAATCGAACTCAGGTCCTTGCACTTGTGAGGCAGGCGGAGGAACCACCGAGCTAAATCTCCCTCGGCATTACCTCTCTGAGCTTCATTTTCTTTACCTGCTCTATGACTGGATGATCTTTAAGCTTATTCCCAGCACTAGAACCCTAGGAACTGGGTGACAGTTGTCTTCTCTCTTGGTCTGGTGTCCTGTGGCTGGATGGGGCCTGATCATGCTCCCTGCTTTGCAGGTTTGTGGACTTCCACGCGGCCGCATCCACCTGCTCACCCTCCCGGGCATCCCTGCTCACCGGCCGGCTGGGCCTTCGGAATGGAGTCACGCACAACTTCGCGGTCACCTCCCTGGGAGGCCTCCCGCTCAATGAAAGCACCTTGGCAGAGGTGCTGCAGCAGGCTGGCTATGTCACCGGCATGATAGGTAACACAGGGCTCACGTCCCAGCACTTACCTGGGTGCTGCTCTGCAGAGCCTTAGCTAGACATCACCTCTTGTGCTCCATCTGCTTTTTTGTTCATTTCTTGCTGAATGAAGCAGGGATGGTTTCAGCTATTATAACTGAAAAGACCCAACAGTGGATTAAAGTGCATATGGAACCAGCCAGGCATGGTGATGCACACCTGTAATCCCAGCTACTCCGAAGGCTGAGGCAGGAGGAGCTCAAGTTCAAGGCCAGCCTGGACAACTTAGCAAGACTCTGGCACAAAATAAAATAAAAAAGGGGTTGGTGAGGATGTAATGTAGTTCAGTGTTAGCATATATACTTGGGAAACCCCAGGTTCAATCCCTAGCATCAAAAAAAGGAGGTCAAAGTGTATGGAGAAATTTTCTTACCATTACAACAAACTATGCAGTAAGTGGTTGCTTTCACCAGCTCCTTTGGTCACAAGTGCCTTTGGGAGCCAAATGCTTCCTCTCCTGACTGCCATCCTTAGGGTGCTGGCCATTGTCCACTGCCTCTTACCTCATGGCTGTGAGGCAGCAGCTTCAGTGCCCTGTACTCCGGAAACTTGGAAGGAGAGAGGGGAGGTGGTCACACTTAATCAAGAATGAATTTGTCCTCTTTTATCAAGAAGGCAAATCTTTTCCCACATATGCTAGCACCCCCAGAACTGCACTTAAAGCTGGGTCACAGGCCACTGGGCTGCACGGAAGGTGGGAGAATGGAGGCAGGATTAGAATACCTGGCTTGGCCTTGGGCACTGTGATCCTCTGCTCCCGGATCAAAGCCGAGGTTCTGCAGGCAGTGTAAGTGGGGATGTGGGCACAGGGCAGCAAGGCAGCAGCATAGGGCTCAGTGTCCAGGGACTGCCTTGTCTTTTAAATACCATTGAGGCACCTCAGATTCTGCATTTATTATGTGGCAGGCCCTGGGATAAGTATTTATTTGCCATCAGAGTCTGAGGATGTCTGGGCAGTCATTATTCCCTCAGTGTATAGGTGTGAGTGGAGTTTTGGACCATGAAGGGACCTGCTCAGTGTCGCCTGGCCCCAGCCCAGGAGGCTGGGTCTGACATGTTTCCAGCCACCACTGCCTGTTCCATGGGATTCCTGCCTCCTCCTACCATGGCGAAACGGCAAGGGAGGGAGTGCCAACAATCAGGGGATGACCAGGGTCCCCATAGCCTGACCCTGGTTCCCCAAGTCTCCTGGGTTAACCTGTAAGAGGTTACTCTCCCCAGAGCAAGGGCTGGCGCCTCTGGTGTTGGTCCAGCCTCCTCCTCTGGGTTCAAGAGCCTGACATCCTGCCAGATGTGGTGTTGGACACATGTAATCCCAGCACTCTGGGAGGCAGAGGCAGGAAGATTGCAAGTTTCAGCCCAGCCTGGCCAACTTAGTGTCTTAGCAAGACCTTGTCTCCAAGGAATGAAAAAGGGCTGGGCATGTACCTCAGTGCACAGACCCTGGCTTTAATCCCTGGCACCAGTAAGCAAGCGGACAAACAAGCAAACAAACAAATAAACAAGCAAGCTTGACATCCTTTCAGAGGCGCTCACACTGGAGAGAGATGTTCCTTGTCCCAGAAGGACAAGCTCCAAGTTGACAGCAGGAGGGACTAATGCAGGTGCAGCCTTCTCTCTTTCCAATCCCTTTCTCCCTGTACCTTGGGGCATAATTATGTTAACAACACGAACACCAAGAAGACCATGTGTGAAGCTCCCGCGGGGCAGGCTGTCCTTACTAGACTCTACCTGCATTCATTTACCCTCACAGCCAAGGGTCAGGTCTCAGGCTGCCTGGCTGCAGAACCTTATGCTGCCTGCCACTAGAGTTAGGTTCTTCCCAGCATCTCACTTGCGACCCCCTGCTCGGGCCCCAGATGCCCAGTGAGGGGCTGATTACAGCGGCTTAGCTGCCCTCCCTCACTAGGGCCTTTGCATGTCTGGAAGCACATACACTTGTCAAAATTATAAACTAAAGCACATACATAAGGAACATTTAAAAGGAACTTTGAGTCCATTTACACCTCCTTTTTTTTCAGTAATTTTGCTTCTAATGTTGGTCAGTATTTGTGTGTTTGTGTACATACTAGTTGTGTACATACTATCTGACCCTACATTTGCCCCCCTTCATGTTATCTTGTCTTTCCATGTAATTTTGTATATTTATTGTAATTGTTATAATTTTAAACGATTGTTAGTTTTAATGTTAATCTTACATTTTCATGCAATGCTTGATCTAAGCATTCCATAATAATACTTAGTCCATTTCCCTCAATTTTTTGTTAAGAATACTTTGAATACTATGAGAAAAGAAAAAAAAATGGAAACGAAGTCTATGTAAATAGGGAAGGGCGGAGGGGGTGAAGGGCGCACAGGTAATGGGGAAAAAAATAAGAAGCAAGATACATCATGTGCAGGTACAAGCACCCAATGATAAATGTAAACGAATTGTATACCTAAAATGTACCAATAAAAGAACTTAAAAAAAAAAGAATACTTCAGAAATTTATGAAGCAGTGGCAAGAAGGGAATAATGGAGTCTACAGATCTTTTATGCAGATTCACTGATTTTTAAATATTTTTACTGCCTGCAATTGTCTTTTTTTTTTTTTTCAGCAGCAGGGATTAAATCAGGGCTTTGCACTGAGCTACATCTCCACTCCCCTTTCAGACAGGGTCTCACTGCGTTGTTCAGGCTGGCCTCCAACTTGTGATTCTCCTGCCTCAGCCTCCTGTTGAGCTGGGATTGCAGGCCTGCACCACCACACCCGACAGTGCTTGTCTTTAAATGATAGTTGGGTACTATTTATTGAGGCCACATCAAAGGATTTCCTTAGCCATACTCCTGGGACTGCCCACGAATGTCTCTCCTTCGTGTTGTCAAATGCCATCACTGTTCAGATCTTTGTATCACGTTTGTTTCTTTGCCCTCTTGCCTTGGGAGTGATTTCCCTGGGGTCTTTCCCTGGGGTCTATTCCTCAGTGCAGAATGAACTGATCAGAGGTTCTGAGGTTGTCAGAGCTCGGTCACACACTGCCCAGTGATTCCCCCAGACCGAATGCACTGACAGAGCAAGGAGCCTCGAGGGTGGATGTGTTTCTATTTGCAGCCCCGTGGGTGTCTCAGCGCTGGAGCTGCGGGGAAGGAGGGAGCGTCTCCCCGGCCTCCTTTGGCCTCTGCAGCTGCTGACGTTGCTCAGAGAGGAAGATGATGAAACCAAGCGGCTGCTGGGCATTTGTGAGACTGTGTGGTGCGGCGCATCTGCATCCTGGGCCAGCTGCACCTTGCAGGGGATGCACAGGCTACGTGGGGTGCCGTGGGTTCTGAGCCCACATTGAGGGCAGAGGCTCAGGCAGCTGGTGTCCCTGGGCTACTGGGGACAGGCTATGCTACCCTGTCTCTGTGGCTTCCTGTGTGGGCCCTGAGTCATCCTTGCTTGCGCTCTGTCTCCCTGCAGACTCCTCTGGGCCCAGAGAGCGAGGCACAGCCTCCTTGCAGCACTAGCTGATTCTTTTGCTTGTCCTCAGTGGAGGGCGAAGCCCACGGAGACTTGAGCACATAATCAGCTCCCGAGAGGTTCCGAGGGTCCCCACGGGGATTCCTCCCAACCCATCTGCTTTGTTTTTCCACAGGCAAATGGCATCTCGGGCACCATGGCTCTTATCACCCCAACTTCCGTGGTAAGAATCCTTTGGGGGCCTTGTTACCTGGGCAACAGAAAATAAGTATCTCTGTGTAAAGGGACCCCATTGGTATTTGAGCCACCCTGTCCCTGGAGATTTCCCCTGTGCTAGCACACCTTTGTGCACTTGGCCACTGGGGTACAACTTGGGGTGCCAGAGTGCCCTCTCCCTGACTGCTTCCTGGCTGCCCTCTATCATGGGCCCTTCCACTGCTTTGTCATCTCGTAGATCTTTACACCTCAGGGACATTTGGCCCCACAAAGCTCCAACACAGCTTAGCTGGAAAGAAGTCAACTCTGATGGCTTTGCTGAAAGAGGGCTCCCGCCGTGGGCCCAATGGGGCTGCTGCCCCTTGGTCTCTGCCTGTGGCTGTGGGCTTCCTTGGACCTCTCGCCCTCTGCCTGGGGAGGAAGGCCAAGGTCCAGCTGCCAGAGCTAATTCTCCGAAGGTAATTTGCTGACTGACAGATTCCCTGAGTATCTTATTCACCAAAATACTAACCCCTGTGTGTCCGAAGCTGTAGATGTGCCCCTGACCTTCCCTGAACTTTCCCATCCCATATGGGAACCTGTCCTGGGGGTTTACTATACTCAGCTTTCGTGGCTTTTCACCTTGCCCTGGTCCTACCAATGGATCCATTTTATCTCCTGCCATTTTATAAAGAAATAGGTGGCCCTTTCCTTTACTGTGGTTTTCTGCAGATTTCTCCTTTCCCCTGCCCCATCTCTCCCCATCTTTGAGGAAAAGGGCTGCGTTACCCTGCCCCAGAAGTGGCAGAAGGCGTAGGTCTCCATGATCTTCCACATGTGCTGTTTATTTATTTTTTGAGACAGGTTCTTGCTATTTAGCTCAGTCTGGCCTCGAACTCAAAATCTTCCTGCCTCAGCCTCGTAAGTGCTAGGGCTACAAACGTGCATCACCACATTCGACCACAAGTGTTTTTAACAATGGCAGATAGAGGAAGTAAAGACCTGACTTCTCCACTAACTAAAACTTACTCCAGAATTTACTTTTCCTTCTTGGCCTTTAGCTTTCACATTTAACACCCTGAGTGCCTTATTCCTGGAGTCCTTTACTGAGGAAGGGTGCTGAACCTGGGGACCACTCAGCAGGAAGTGGTGCCCTGATAGATTGGTGATGTCTGCCATGGGAGTGGAAGTGGCAAGAGACAGCACCTCCAACATATGTGCTCTTCCTGAACCAGACAGTCCCACAAAGCCTTGTGGCTTGGACGTTCTTGGTTCCTACCTCTTGCTCCCATTGCCTTTGGCACCCTGTCCACGAGCAGTGTCCTGTTTCTTCCATCCCCAGCACTGGAGATAGAACCCAAGGCCTTCACACTGAGCTGTGTTCCCAGACCTCTTCTGATGCTGTTAATGTTTGAGGCAGAGTCTTGCTAAGTCATTAAGTTTCCCAGCCTGGGCTTGAACTTGCAATCCTCCTACCTCAGCCTTCTAGAATACTGGGTTTATAGCCGTGCACCACCATGCCCTGCGAGCCACCTGTTTTTGTAAATAAAGTTTTATTAGAAAACAGCCATGCTCATGGATGTACACATTTTCTCTAGGTGATTTGTGCTACAACAGCAGAGTTGAGAAGCTCAGTAGAGACTATCTGGGCCATAAAGCCTGAAATATTTACTATCTGGCTCTGGTCTAGATTCATCTTGACACCAAATGCAGTAACAGCTCAGGGCCATGTCATTACCTATGGAGTATCCAAATCTATTTGTACAATCTGGGTTCTTCCCAGTACTGGTGACTTTACTACACTGTTGGGTTAATAAGCATCTAGTACCGCAGCTCAAAGAGTGGATATTACTGGAGAAGACCTGCAGCACCACGCTGATAGGAAGTCCCCAGGGTGTGCCAGGAATATGAAAGGAATGGGGGTGAAGAGAGCAGGTTGTGGTGAGGAGAGGGGATTTTGTAGGAAACTTCACACGGAACGGGCTGGGCAGTACTGATACAGCTCCTCCAGCCTCCCAGAGGTGGGAGGCACGCGGAAACCAGAGCTCACTGTGTTCCTGAGGGAAATGTGCTCAGAGCAGGAGAGAGGCACTGAGGGGCGGGAGGTGAGGCTGGAGAGGCAGCTGACCTTGTCTGCAGGGCCTGGCTTTGGGGGCTGTGGGTAAATGACATTCTGTGGGAGATTCAAGTTCTGTCCACCTCTAGGGAAATGAGAGCTGAAGTTCTCTTCTGGATGACTGAGGAAGCTCCTCTTTCTGCAGAAGTTGTGAATGAATTCTGGTTGCCTCTGTGACTATGTCCTTTGGATAAAAGCTTGTGGTGGAGAAGTGACCGGTGAGGGAGGATGTCAGAAACCCAAGGTGTTCAGATCTCAGCCCTCACGTCAGGCTCCTCTCCCCTCCACTCCACCACTTCAAGCTCAAATCCCACTTGCCTTCCAGGTCCCAGCCGAAATGCCCATCCTTCAAGAAGCATTTGGAAATTCCTGTCCGACCCCACCCCAGTCCTTGCATCTGGGAGTAGCATCTTCCTCTGACACGCCTCACCTGTCTCTTATGGGTTAACCAATATATCTTATTTCCAGGGCTGGGAATTTAGCTCAGTGGTTCTGCTGCCTGCCTAGCAAGTGCAAGGTCCTGAGTTCAGTCCCTGGTACCAAAACAAAACAAATATATCTTATTTCCCCTTCGGATGGAGTCTTTTGAGGGCAGGATCTATTTATTTTTATTCCCTAAAGTGTCATGCATGTAGT
The DNA here is from genome assembly GCF_053883595.1 of Heterocephalus glaber. Taxonomy (NCBI): domain Eukaryota; kingdom Metazoa; phylum Chordata; class Mammalia; order Rodentia; family Bathyergidae; genus Heterocephalus; species Heterocephalus glaber. The sequence continues at coordinate 12,921,807 of NW_028258173.1, read as the reverse complement.
AGATGTTCGCCAATACTTACTGAACATGTTAGATGTTCAATAATTCTCTCCATTTCCTCCCAGGCTGGGCTACTTCTAATCACAAGATGTTGTTCAAATCTAGTGTTTCAGCCAGATCCCAGAAACGTGATTTTCTTTGCATACTTCAGAAGGATATTAATCAAATCCTCTTTTAATTACATACTCCAGAAAACTGCAATATTAAATCATGAGAAATTAAATTTTTGACTTAGGTGGAAGAAGGCAGGCACACAGAGCAGCAGCCAAGTGGGTTATTAACCAGTTGCTTCTTTTCTAGGTTTTGATTACTACTTTGGAATCCCATACAGCCATGACATGGGCTGTACTGACACCCCGGGCTACAACCACCCTCCCTGCCCAGCGTGTCCACCAGGGGGTGGCCCACTGAGGTAAACCTATCCAAGGCATTGGCCATGGGCTCCAGGACAGGTGTAGTGCTAGGGCTGTGGTTTATCTGGAGGAAGTGGAAGATGCAAATAGGGGACAGTTAAGACAGTGAATGAGACAGTGTCATCCAGTACAGCTGTAAATGTGTTATTTGCACTCTGATGCAAGGTTGAGAGCTGAACATTTTTTCTGTTGGAATTTTCTGGGGTCCTCAAATTGTTCAGCTCAGCCAGGGGGAGGCCTCAGGCTGCCAAGTGCCCACACAGGTGGGGCCTCCCTCCTCCTCTGACTCCTGGCTTTGCTCTTAGATCCCTCACCTGGCCCAGATCCTGGACACAGGAGGGAGGGAAAGAGAAAGAGAAAGAGGAACATAACAGCGTTCCTTTTGGGATCCCCTCCCCATAAGAAAGACAGCATTCTGACATTGGAATGCCTTGCAGGAACTAAATAGGATGTTTTTAAAACATATTCAATGAAATGAGAAAATGCTCACTTAACAGTAAGTGAAATAGCAGGGAGCAGATCATCAGTGGGCTCTTTCACACTGTGTCTGTACCTTCAAAGCGTTACCAAGAGAGACTCCAGACAAACGTGCACCGGAAGGCTAACAAAGCTTCACTCCGGGTCTGGCACTAAGGGGCTTTCATTTTCTTCTTACTGTATTTCCTGAATGTTCTGCAAAGAGCTTGCAATGGAATTATGATCAAAAAAAGGCAATAAGGTTTATGTAGCTAATAAACCAGCACAGATCTTGCGCTTATTTCTAAGGCCACAGGTATGTGGGCTGCGTGGGGAAATGTGAGTCCGAGGTGGCTCTATAACAACTCAGTAGCTAACACAATAATGGCAGTTTATGAAGAAATTGTTACATTCTAAGCACTCTCTGCACTTATCTGTAACCCACATGACTGACCACAGTGTGAAGCAGGTATGTACCTGATTTTACAAGTAAGAAAGTTTACCATGCCTGGGTTGCACCAGAGCTGGTAAGAGATAGGAATTCAGATTCCAGTCTCCTCCACACTTGTTTCTCAAAAGTGTGGCCATTGGGCCAGTGTCATGGATATCACTGAAGTGTCATTAGAAATGCAGAAATTCAGGTCCTGCCCTAGACCTGCATTTTAACAAGCTGCCCAGCTGATGTGTGGGCACATTAGTGTGAGAAGCAAGGCTGCCTGTGATCTTGCTGCCCTCCTGACCAACTGTAATCATACCTGCCATTTTTTGGTGCTAGGGATTGAAAAGCTAGTCTCTTTTATCTATGTTAAAATCAAATCAAGTAAGCTGGGGATTTAACTCAGTGGTTCCGCCTCCTGCCTCAAAACCTCGAAAGCACAAGGACCCGAGTTGGATCCCTGGTACGGAAAAAAAAAAAAAAAAAATCAAATCAAGTAAAAGCCAGGCATGGTGGTGCATGTCTGTAATACCAACACTGAGGAGGCTGAGGCAGGAGGATCCCTGTGAGAGACAGAGAGACTGTAAATGATGGTGGTGTTGCAATGAGATAATAAAAAGCTGAAAATTCAACACAAATCTGGATTCAGCATCATGATGCCCAGCATGGTGATAACATTTTTTGTTTCTTTTTAAAAAATGTTGTCCTTGCCAATTATTTACCCACTCTGACCTTATCTCATGAGCATCTATAATGGGATGTGTGCACCTGTAGGTGTAACAGGGAATTTCAAATTCTTCACAATCCTTTCAGTGTCCCGGAGGGCATTTTATCCTAACTGTCTTATTAGGACATACATGAGATAGGATCAACAAATATGGTGGATACTTAAAAAATTATTACAGTAAAAGACACATTACCACTAATCCCCTCAAAATGTTTCCCCTTCACTTTGAACACACTTTTCGTTCTTGCCACTTTCTGAAGAGGTTCTGGAAAGTTCTCTTTTGTGTCTTTAGTTGTGCTTTTGTGGCTGCCTCAATGTGCTGAATCGATTCAAAATGTTTACCTTTCATGGTCATTTTGACTTTGGAGAAAAGCCAGTAGTTGCATGATGCCAGATGCAGTGAATAAGGTGGATGAGGACAACTGTCATGTGCCCACGAGCCCACCTTTCTGTTGATGGCACCCTGAAGGAACATTCACTGTACTTTTTTTTTAATCACACCTCATGAAGACATGAGAGAGGACTTGGAGAAGTGGTTCAGAAAGTGGCAAGAATGCTGGGATAAGTATGTTTGAAGTGAGGGTGAGTATTCTGAGGGGGAGTTAAATGGCAATATGTATTTACTATAATAAATATTTTCAATTTAAAAGTTCACCATGTATTTCAGTCACACCTATGTAATACTGCCTGCCTGAAAGGCTTCCCACGACCTGCCGCCTCTCTTTAACATTCTCATGTTGTCACCTTGTCCTCTGTGGTGACCAGCATAGGGAGCTTGAGTATTTACTAAACTGCTAGTGTGCTGAGCAGTGTGCAAAGCACTAACCATTTGTTAGCTTCTTTTGTCCTTCTGATACCTTGGTAAGGGGGTGCGGGCAACCCCAGGCTACAGAAGGGAAACTCAGGCTCTGAGAGTTTATGTAACTTCTGCAAGATCATGAGCAGTTACTCGGCCCCATTGATGGGACAGCCATGTGTCAGATTCCGTCAATCTTAACACCTGAGTTTGTTTTTGCAAGTTGTTTTGGCTCAACTTCCATTTTTTCCCTTAATCTCCAAAATCTCCGCCCACGGTTCAAAGTTAAAAATTTCCTAGACCACTTATATATTTCATCCTATTGTCAGATTTTGTATCACGTGCAGTCCTGATTGTGGACTTGCGAAAGGACAAGTCTTGCCACCCTTAGCTGGAGGCTGTCGACTAGGTAGACGGTAAAGAAAACCAGGGAAGGGACTGCTGATTGGCCCTGAGACTATACTGGAAATAGGCCAGCCGCTTCCTACCTCAGTGTATCTCCCTGGAGAGTGGGAGTGGTAATAATGTTCCTAGCTCGTAAGAGTCTCAGTGAGCTTTCCAGGGGGCTGGGTAATAAACATCTATTCAAAGGGGAAAGCATCCTCTATTGGTCTTATAGGGAAGACATGACTGAGTGGCAAAATCCTTTGAAGCCAGGCTGTTAAGGGTTTCACATTTACAGGCCTTGCTGCATTAAAGCCTTTTGTTCTACTCCATGATTGTATAGGTGCTGGAAATGAATGTGCCACTCTCTGTGGTTTTTATACAGGAAACACAAGAGGGACTGTTACATGGATGTGGCCCTTCCTCTCTATGAAAACCTCTGCATCGTGGAGCAGCCTGTGAACCTGAGCAGCCTTGCAGGGAAGTATGCTGAGAAGGCAGTGCAGTTCATACAGCAGGCAAGGTGAGGTGGCCCTGCCGCTTCCCACCCTCTGCCCATACTAGCCTTGGTGCCCTCAAGATCATGGCAGTTTGGTTGCTCAACAAAGAAGGATGCATGCATATCTCCTGTCAATAAAGCTGGAAATCAGCTCCCTCTGCCCCCTGTCTCTATTCCTTGGTTAGAAGTTCCGTAGGTACGTGCCTCATGTCCCCAGGGACTTACCATGTCCTGCTTTGAAAGTACCCCACAGTCAGCATCATTTTGTCTTCTCCTACTAGAGCCTGAGCTCTTTGAGGGCAGGGCCTTCCTACTGTATTGGAGCACTCAAGGCACTTGTTGAATTTGCTAGCTGACAGGGTGTATTAGTTTCCTATTGCTGCTATAACAAATAATCACCGATTTAGTGGCTAAAACAACAGAAATTCATTCTCCTACAGATCTGGAGGGAAGATGTCCAAAATGAGCTTTAGGAGGCTAAAATCATAATGTCAGGTTTTTTTCCCTTTCTTTCTTTTGGGAGTCTCCAATGCAGAATTGTTCCTTGCCTTTTCTAGCTTCTGGTGGCTATCGGGATTCTTTGGATTATGGCCACACCAGTCTAACTTCTGCTTTTCGTGTTCCCTTGCTATTTCCATATCTGTAGTGGAATCCTCATCAGTTGTCATTGTCTTTGTTGTGTTCTTCCTTCTCCTCCTCCTCCTCTTTTTCCTAGGCTGCTGGCCTCAGACTGGCAATGGTCCTGCCTCAGCCTCCCGAACAGTTGGGATTATTGATGTGCACCGTGGTGCTTGTTTTCCCTTTGTGTCTTTCTTTTAAGGACACCTGTGATTGTATTTAGGGTTAATCAGGGTAATTCAAGATAATCTCCCTATCACAGCACCCTTAACGTAATTACACTTGTACAGTTTCATTTGTCATATAAACAAAGATGCCCAGATTCCAGGAATTAGGTTTTTTTGAGGGTTGTTATTCAGTCTGCCACCTCTACCGCACCACCCCCTTTACCACACACAGGTTACCAATCCCAGCATGTACAGGGCCGAGTAGGTGATCGTAGAGAGAAGCAGGCTGAGTGTGAGGTGGTAAGGAGTGCTGGGCCCTTCGGTTGCCTTGTGAGCGCCACACCCCGCATCAAGGCAGCTGCTACCTGGCCCCAGCTACTTGTTTCTTCTTGTTGGGAGTGTGAGCCTGGAATGTCAGATATTTTCATATTCCGAGAGAGGCTGGATACCTGGCTCTTATGTGAGATTGCCTGATCTTTAAATGTTAAGAAACTACTAATTAAAAATAACAGCCCAAAGCCCCCAAATCCACATCAGCATGTGTCTCTAGCCAGTCCTGGAGTGTGAGAGCTACTGCTTCCTAACCTCTGTCAGGTCAGAGCAGAGAGAGACCCAGCGTGCACTCATCTGATCCTTCTCCCCAGATGGTGAGCTCCCCAAGGGCAGTGGAATGGCTTTGTTAGGTCCACAGCCCTGGCCAACATGCGGAAGTACAACTGTGCTGCACGCCTGTGTACATGTGCAGAATTCAGAACGGACTCCACCTGTGGATCAGTGATCTGACCAGCTCCTTGGATGGGCAACAATCCCTCCCTCCTTGCTTAACCAAGTTGTATTTTTGTAGAGAGTCCAGCAAGGAAGAGAGGTAGCGATGTGGGAAATCTGGTGAGCATGTGCTCTTGATAATAAAACCCACTGCTTAAATTCTTAATCTCAGGGGCAGCCCCAAGTGCTTTGCGAGGTTGCACCTGAATGGTTCCTTAGCACCTTTTTTGAGAAGCATTGTTGGTTCATTTTTCTCAGATTGTGGATATGAAAAGAGCAAAGCTTCTTCTCCCATCTACTGGGCTGAAAATCTCCCAGCTCCGAGCTCTGAGGCAGCTTCAGGCCTTCATGTCCCATGGCAGGCGTATGCGTCACGGCTGATGGGGAGAGTCCCCTCCTGCTTTCTCAGTGCCTTAGACAATGCAGGCTTCTGAGGGGAGGGATGGTGGCTGAGTGGGGACTAGGGACCGTGTCACGCCTGCTCTGCAGGGGAGCTGTGGACATCCACCTGTAAGTGAATCAGACAAATCAATAAGCATTCTACTTAGCAAATGAAACAGGCAAAGAGATAACTTTATTAGTTAAGTAAAAGTCACGGATGCTGTTGGCTTTTCACTTGACAGAGCATAGTATTCAGGCAAGCAGATCCCTTCCGGAATGGGTGACAATTCACTGGCGACTTTCTGAGCTTCAGCAGAAGAGGCCTGTGCTCCTTCCTCCTCTGGGCCCCGCTGCAACCTTAAGCTCCTCCTTCCACTTAGGCCTGTTTGCCAAAACTCCCAGGCCTTCCTGGAGCCTGGCTTCCTGCTCTTCCTTGACAAGAAAGCCCCACCTCCCCCGGACTTCCTGAAGTTTTTATATGGGCCTTTGCTTGAGTTTTCACCTTTAATGTAGCAATGATTCTAAAAGCAAATCCTGATGTGGGGTTTTAAAGCAGTGTTGGTGGCTTTTGAGCTGAGTGCAAGATTTGATCAGGTGTTCATGGCAGATGCTGCCGTGCAGAGGAGCAGTGTGCCCAGGTGCAGGAAGGCAAAAAGGGGTGAGGGGCCTAGCCCTAATAGAGAGGGAGAGTCGTGGAGGAGCAGGAAGGCCAGACTGGGGGAGACCCCAGTGGGGAAGGCCATGGATGCAGGCTGAGGTGTTTGGGCCGACCCTGGGGCTGCAGAGGATTCTAGAAGTGAGTCACGTTGCCGAGGTCCAAAGGGAGAGAGGGGAAAGTGGAGGCCCAAGTGACTATTTCAACATCAATTCTGGAGACCCCAGGGGGCCACTCTAAGAGTCCTGCCTCTCTGGCCAGGCACCTGTGGGGGACCCTTCTTGAAAGCAGGGTGCCCCTGGCCTGCATTTCTGACCAGATTTTTTTTGTTTGTTTGTTTTGTTTTTGGTACTGGGGACCGAACTCGGGCCCTTGCGCTTACACAGCAGGCGCCGAAACCCCTCAGCTAAATCCCTGGCCCCAGATGTTTTTCCGGGCTTGAACTTCAGCACACATCTTTGCCTCGCCTCATCTACTCTCTGCCAGGATGACCCTCTAGCATCTTACTTATTGTTTTCTCCTGCTCACCACTGTGGTTTTGGCACACAAATCATGTGTTCCCTTTAGAAATTTCCAAAAACAGGTGAGCAAACAATAATAACTACAAAAAACCCCATCACCCTGAATTCCACACCCAAAAGATAATTTGTCTTAGTAGATCTGAATGTATCCCTGTAGCCTCATTCTCTGCTGGTGCATGAACATATTTTACGTAGCTTTCTTAAGGTATAATTGAAGTAGGCATATTTTTATTTCCATTTTTTTGGTACCAGGGATCGAACTCAGGTCCTTGGCTTGCAGGGCAGGCGTCGGAACCACTGAGCTAAATCCCTGGCCCAAGTAGGCATATTTTTTAAAACATATAAGTGGATGTGCACTGTCTTATGATCAGCAGTTTTTTCAGCCCCAAAACACCAGGTCTCCCTAACTCTGTTTTGCATGCGGGACAAGCACCCAAAAAGAAGACACGCCTTGGGGCACAGATGCCCCCAGGGTACAGGTCTGTGCATGATGTCATCTTTATAAATCCTGGCCTGGCATCCGGATGCAGGGAAAGGGTACATCTTTGCGTACCATTCATCTTTATTACTGCTAGCAAGTATTATTCCTAATTATTAATAAAAAGGTACCATTTATTAAAGGTATCATTTATCAAACGCTTACTACTCTCAACTTTGAGGTAAGATTGTCCCATTTTACAGATGAGGGTTACACAGCCATGACATAAAACATCCTGGGATTTGCCAAGCCAAGCAAGGAGAATGAATGCTGCCATAGTCTTTGGGCTGGAGTACTATGGACCCACTCTTCTACTTTCTATCTCTGAATTTAGTGACTCTGGGGACCTCATACAAGTAGAGTCATGTTATTTGTCATTTGGTGACTGGATTTAGCCTAATGTCCTCAAAGTTTATCTGTGCTCTAGCATGTGAAGCACAGATGTGAATTTTTAACTGTACTTAATTTTTGTCAATTTAACCCAAATAGCTCCATGACCCTGTGGTTACTGCCTTGGACAACACAGCTCTAGAAGTGTGGTGTGGAAACTGGGTTAATATCACGAAGGCCAAGGACCCTGTCTTGGGACTGGTTACCTTGTTTTTTGTTGTTGTTGTTTTTACTAGTACATACTTGTCATACGTAATGATCACATTCATCATATGTATTTGTACTTGTTCATAATGTCTTAATTCTTTTTTTCCCCATTCCCCTTCCTTTAGCCCTTCTTCCCCTCCCCATTTATAAAGCTTTGTTTCCAATTTTTCCCTTCCATTCTCCTTTGTAAAATCACCCCTTGTTCCCTTTTCCATTTGCACATGTTCTTCCTACTTCCCAATGCCTATCCTCTGTTTTGCTCTTTATTTTCGTGTCCTGGGTTTTATACCTGTCAAAGAGGACTGAAGACAAGCACGATCCCAATCAGTGGGCCCAGAAGCAGGATCAGGGGCTCCCTGGCATGGCTTGCTGCAGAGCTGAGGCTGCAGGGTGGTGAACCAGGGTGAGTGGTGGAGAAAGTGGAATCTCCGGTGAGCCGGTGTCAAGGGCCTGCTTCTGTGGCCACCCTGCATGTGTACGTGGCTGAGCTCACAAGCCACCTCACTCTGAGTCCTCTAAAAGATCCTCTCCCACGGGTGTGGCTGGAGGGAACGGGCAGCTGCCAAGCTTCCCCCAGGTGCTGTCACCTGGCAGTGGGGTAGGGGACAGAGAGCTTTCCGAGTGCTACCAGAGGCCACGGGACATTTTCTTGGAGGCCACCCCAGCTCCCTCCAAGCTTTTTATTTTGCATTTTTCCATGGAATCAGGATTAGTATAGAGGTGGCCAGATGCCTGGGGCTCTGGCAGAGCCTTGATCTCAATTTCCCCCAGTGGTCATGTGCGTCCTTGGGATTTCCTGTGGTCGGCAGAACAGACACTCTCTCCAGGAACAGACACCACAGTCTGGATGCCTGGACTCCAGTGCAGCAGCCAAGAGCAAGGACTTTGCTCTCGCCAGATCTGAGTTTAGGTCCAGACTCCATCACTTACTAGTTGTATAACATGGAAGAAGTCCTTTAATTCCCTTAAGCTGCTGATTCGTTGTCGGAAAAAGGGGACTTGGATGAGTTTAGACAACATGAGTCCCCTGTAATACTCTCTCAGTAAATGATAAAGGACGGTAACTATTATTACCATATTCCCATTTTTAACTAGCTGACCAGATGATTTTCACATTTCCTCGGAAGGTTGTAGATAAACGTATCCTTTGTGAGCCCCTGGCAGACCCCTTGGGAATTTCCCTGAAGTCGTGGAGCAGCCCAGGGGCACTGGACAAGCTGGGTCAGCCTCCTGCAGAGTGACTGCTTGGCTCTCTCACTTGTTTCAGTGCCAGCAGAAGACCCTTCCTTCTCTATGTGGCCTTGGCCCATATGCACGTGCCCATATCTGCGACCCAGCCATTGCCAAACCCACGAGGCCAAAGGCCATACCAAGCAGGCCTTCGGGAGATGGACAATCTGGTGGGTCAGATCAAGGACAAAGTTGACAGCACAGCAAAAGAACACACATTCTTCTGGTTTACAGGTAAAGTAGTAAAAACCACATTTATGTAAAAGCCACATTTACTAGCTCAACTAATGGATAACCCTATACATGCCTCATGAAGAGCACGGCCTGACCAAGTGACCTTCTGTATGGAATGGGGGCTAGCTTTGAACTTAGGCTTGAATGCTGAGCTTGTGTCTATTTGGCACTCCAAGGCTGAGTCCCTGGGATGGTTTGTCCTGACAGAGCATGCACCTAGCTGGCCCCATGCATATGATTCAGGCTCTGTGGACATTGCTTTTAGTCACTAGTAAATTACTTTGACATTGTGAATTTGTGTGTTTTTTTGTTCAATTCTAGGATTTTCTCTTTAGCCTTCCTCCCTGGTCCCAAGGACATCCATTGCCACTGGTCACTAGGTCATGTCTTTTGGCTGAATGGCCCCAGTATTTGAACAAGTGACCCCTTTAAAAGGCCACACATGCACTGTGTGTCTCAGGTCTCTGTCTGGAACTAGGGCAGTGATTTAAAGCACTGATTTTGAATCAAGTTGAGGCCTGGATTTGAATCCATACTGTACTATTGGGAGAATTACGTTAATCCTCTAATCCTTAAAAAGTTGAGCTACTAGTAGAATCTACTCCATACATATTGGAAGATTATGAGATGTACAAGGTGGATAATAGATGCTCAGTGTACAGTTACTAGGCTGATGCTGCTGGCAATAATAATGGGATTGCTAAAGCCATATAAACAAGGTAAAGGAATGCAAGAGGAGAGGCTCAGGATGAGGCCAATTGGAGCAGGGAAAGCCCTCCTCTGAGGGCCTAATAGACTCAGGCTCATGTCAAGGGAACTTCACAGCCGGGGCCTATTTTTCTTTTTATAAATATTTCTTCAATACAATCCCCTCTGTGCACAGAGATAGGGGGCCAGAGAGGGTTAGTTGGTGAAAGAGTTCCCCAGCCCAGTGACAATTACATGTTGTTTTCTCTGATTTCTAGGAGACAATGGCCCATGGGCTCAGAAGTGCGAGCTGGCAGGCAGCGTGGGCCCTTTCACTGGATTGTGGCAGACCCGTCAAGGTAGAGGGCTCATCTGGGGCTGACAACTCCACTCTCAGGACCTGGGCCCCGGCTGGGTCAAGGGATTTTCCTCCAGGAGGGCTAAGGCACAGCCTAGCCTTCAGGGCATCATTTGAAACAGGTACACAGTGGCCCACCAGCCACCGGATCTTGGGGAAGAAGAAACAAGTTGGGAGGGAGATAAAGCGGACCATCTCTTTTATCCTTTTCTCCCCACTAGATCACACCCTCCCCCGACTGCCTCGGGCTCTGTTTAAACCTTTAGCCCCCAGGCAGCTCCCACCTGCTCTGGGGGAGTTCCCCAGAAGAGCTTCACTTTTTAGGAAAGCAGCCATGCTGGGGACAATATGGCATATGGCCCACAGGCCTGAAAAATACACATACCTTTTGATGAGCCCACTCCTCCTATCAGGATTTGTCTTATGATGAAGAAATAATGAGCCAAGTGCACTGTGAGATGAATGTTCATGGCACTAGACTTTTGTTTTTAAAAAAATAGCTGGGCCAAGTATCCAGAAGGAGGAGAGTGCTAAAAGAAATTATAGTACATCTATTTCAAGGAATACCAAAGAATCAATAAATGCTGTACATTTACTAACTTGGAAACATTTATGTTAAATACTTTTCCATGAATGAAGCAAGTTACAAAATAGTATGTGAGGTATAATTTTATGGCATAAAAGTAAGCTTATGTAATTCTCAGAAAAATCTTGACTGAGGCAGCAAAATGTACAGAAGATTAGTAATTAGTAATTACTTCTGGGTGAGACATGGAGGGTTTAAGTGTGATTTTTTTCCCCATACAATAGGTATTGTTTCATAAAAATTAAAAGAGGGACTTAGGGTGTGGCTCAGTGGTAGAGTTCTTGGTTAGCATGTGTGATACCCTGGATTTGATCCTAGTGCTGAAAAACTAAAGAAAAGAAAAGAAAAATTTTGGAAGGTGCTTTTGTCTAAAGTATTCAGAGACAGACCTGACATGATTGCCCTCACCAAAGCATGTCTGCTTTAAATTTAAAATTTTAAATCTGGGGCTAGATTTCCTCTGCCACCCAGCTTGCTGTTGAGGGATGGCCCCCAGCTGTACCCAGGTGGGAAGAGACCCTGCCTTTCACTATTAGTCTGGCAGGGTATTCACAATTACCAAGAAACAGGAGCTTTTGTGCCTCAGGAGGAAAAGCTGATCATTTTTTCTTTTCAACTTCAATCTGATATCCCTTGGATCAGATTCCTTGAGAACTTTACAAGTGCGTGGCTGTCAGACTGTGGCCATGTCTTGTGTCTGGAAATTTAAGTCAGGGGTCAGGAGCCTTTCTCTTACCCGTGGGACACTGGACCACTGTATTTCTTGGGGTACTGGTATTTGTTTCTCTATCTGTATCGATCCCTGTTGTTCCTTCAAGTTCAAGAATGCTATGTCCAATTTATGATCAGCATTTATTTCTGATGCCTAGAGAGAGCTGGGTCAGGAGAAGATGTGGAAGGATGGAGGTGGATGGAGAGTCATCTGATGCTTGCAAGGAGGCACAGCTGGGAAGAATACAATGTAGCTGAGAGTGGTTTGTTGTGTGAGCTGGTTATGATTCCTCCTTTCTCTGCCTGGGACACTGTTGGGCCAGCCTACCATCTTCAGTGCTCGATTACAAAGCCCAGAAGACTGTGGAGTCAGAATCCTCCAGGGCAACAGTCTAGAGGTACCAGGACTAAGGAGATGGTGACAAAGATCTGTAAGTGGCTTCTTCATGGGAAACTCTTGATTCCCTAGGAAGGTGACCTGCTGATCTCTTATCAGAGGACCAGCTTCTTTGTCTCTTTCCCCTTTATGAGGCAGTTTTGGCTTTGGTTCTAGGATGTGGACTGGGGCCCCATTCTTCAAAGGGAAAATTTTATGTAGTAAGAAATACACGTACTACCTTGGCAACCTCTACCTCTCATTCCCTTCTTTCCTCTTATGAGCATTTGTTGAGTCCCTATTGTTTCTTGTTCTTCTGTACTAGTCAGATTCCCCCATTACAGGGACACAATACTCAGCACCCCCAGCTTAAAGGAGGAGAGGTTTAATTTGACCCATGGTTTCAGGGGATTTAGTATGTGGCCTGAACACTTTCAGGCAGGAATATCAAGGTGGAACGATGTGGTGAAGCAAGGCTGCTTAGCTCATGGCAGCCAGGAAGCAAAGCAGGAGAGCAGCACCAGAGAGGAAAGTATGAAGGGCCAGTGAACCCAAGGTCACTCCTCCATGACCCACCCAGACACACCCAGCATGTGCTCCACCAATCCCTCCAGTATCTCTCAAGCCAATCAAGCTGACACAATCAAGCTTAAGTGTCACATCCCACCCCTTTTCAACTTGACACCCAAACACATCTCTTTAAATGATACTTAAATCCCCAGATAAACACAAGGTCTTAATTCCACCTAACATGATACAACTATCTTGAAAACACAATAATCCAAAGTTGAAACAGCTTCAGCCATTTTCAAACATCCAAGTCAAAGTCTCTTCTGAGACTCAAGACAAACTCTTAGCTATGAATCCCTCAAAGGAAAAAACAAGTTACATAATCCCAAGGTACAGTGGCACAGGGTAAACATTCCCATTCCAAAAGGGAGGAATAAGAGGTAGAAAAGAATTGAACCAAAGTGAGACCAAAGCCCAGCAGGGTAGATATTAAGTGTTGTAGCTCCATGTCTGTAATTTGAAGCACATGGTAGTGAGATGTGAGTACCAGAGGGGCTTGGGTGGCTTACATAACCTCTCTCTCGGGTTGGCTCCATTGACAGCCTATAGATTTCTTCAGCAGTCATTCCACATTCCTGGAATTTCCAAATAGGTGGGTGCTCTACATACCCATGACTTCATTACCACAGTTTCATGCACTCCCCTCTTAAGGCTCCTTGCCTGGCCTCCCAGGCCCTCCTTTGAAATCTATGTGGAAGTCTCCCAGATCCCACAGCTTTTGCATTCTTACACACATGCCTTTTTTTTTGGTACCGGGGATCGAACTTGGGTCCTTGCGCTTTCGTAGCAGGCAGTGAAACCACTGAGCTAAATCCCCAGCCCAGCTTTTGCATTCTTTATGCCAGTAAAACTAGCATCACATAAATGATGCCAAAGTCTGCTCACAGCAGGAACAGTAAGTAGCAAGTCCTTGTGGGACCATGGCTGCAGTGGCCTCTGAGTGCTTTGATTGCTGAGCATGGTGAAATTAATCCTGGGGAACAAGTTCCCTAGGAGGTACTTTTTGAACAGGAGTCCCAAGAACTCTTCTCAGAGAAAGATGTATACTTTTGTACCCTTGAGCCTGTGATAGGTGGAGAATTGCTGATTTCTCAGATGTTCTCAAGGCATCTTTCTTCTTGTTCCTGTACAGAGTACTTGGTTTTTTTAATGGGGCTAATCTCTTCAGCAATCACTGACCTGAACTTTTCAAGTGGTTCCTTTTGGGCCAACATTTAAGTTTTCCAAATTTTTCTCTTCTGCTTTTTGGCCCCGATTCTTACCATATATCTGGCTAAAAGCAGCCAGAAGTACCCATGCCATAGCCTGAATATTGGACTATTTTGAAATTTTATCTACCCAATCAGTTAGCCCACTGCACTTAATCTCAGGCTCCCATGGAATCTCAGGACATGGGCAAAATTAATCAAAATTTCTGCCAGAGAATTACACACATGGCCCCTAGTCCTATTCCAGTGGAATCCTTCTTCTCAATTCAGACTGCTACACTTCTATCAGGATTCTGATCTTCTGAGCTCTGACCATAGTCACCCATAAAGATCTGTTCACTGAACTCTAAGGCTTTTCTGGTCAGCATCTTCATACCTTTCCAAACTCCTGTAAACTCTAACTTCAAACCTTCCAAAGGCCTCTAAATTACATGGTCAGAGACAAGCACAGCAAAGACCCCACTTCTCTGGTAACAGTTTTCTGTATTAGTCAGTTTTCCCATTGTAACTTAAAAGAGGAGAGGTTTATTTGACTCATGGTTTCAGGGGATTTATTCCATGGTCAGTGGGCTCCAAGGCAGAAACACTGATGGAACAATGCTTAGTTTATGGTGGCTGGGAAGCAGAGCATGGGAGCAGCAACGGAGAAGGGGAGAGGGACCAGATATAGTACCCAAGGTTACTCTTCTATGATCCCCACCAGACATATGCAGAAGGTGCTCTACCAATCAAATTGGACACAATCAAGCTTAACCTTTTAATCTTCCTACTGGTTAAGCACCCACTATATACGAGCAAATACGCTCAGTGCTGGAGATACAAAGATTAGTGAAGCCCCTGACCTAAATGAATGATTGTCTAAAAAGTATTTCTCAGACTTTTATGTACTGATAGTCCCCTGGAGATCCTGCCAATATGCAGTTGTGACCCAAGATGTCTGGGTTAGCACTGGAAATTCTGGATTTCTGTGACACTTCTAGGTCAGCGGTGGTGAATCTATGGCACACATGCCACAGCGGGCTGTTTGTTATCATTGAAAGCGCTAAAAGAACCACCAGTCTATACCATCACATCTACACCATGTGAGTCTGGAGGATCTGAGTCTAGAACTCTCAACTACAGATCAGTGACTATCAAAGTATGGTCCCTAAACCAGGATCATTAATATGACCCAAGAACTTGTTAGTAATACAAATTCTTCCACTGAGCATGGATCTCAGCAAACTGTTTTAACAAGCCCTTTGGATGATGCTGATATACAGGTTAAAATTTGAGAACCACCTGTCTAGAGTGATACTTTCAATACACCAACCACCGCATCTGGCTATTTAAATTAAAAACAATGAAAATTAAATTGAAATTCAAGTTCTTGGTCACACTAGCCACATTTCAAGGGCTTAGTAGCCACATATGGCTACTTTCCTTTGGTGCTTTTATGCTTTGGGTTTTGAAAAATGTGTAGAAGACAGCTGGGTTTTGCAGAGAGGGGATCCTGGGCAGAGGTAGGAACACCAAGAGGAAGGATCTACTTTCTGGAGCTGCCTGCGTGTCTATGCCTCTGGAGCTTGTGACCAGGTAGAATAGAGAGAGACAGGACCAATACTTGAAATTCTTTTAGGCGAATGATTTTGGTCATAATTCTAAAGAAATGTGGACTCATGGAAGGATTATAAGAGAGTGACATTATTCAAATTCTAAAATCTAGGTGAAATTCACATCCCATAAAATTAACCACTTTAAATAGTATAATTCAGTGACATTTAACAGAATCACAATGTTGTCCAACCACCACCTCTGTTTTGTTTCAAGACATTTTTATTACCCCAAAAAGGTAAACACTTGCTCTCCATTCCCCAGCCCCTATTCATCACATTACTCAGTTTTAAATGCTCCCCTATATCAGTGAGACTGAGAATAGAGACAGAGGTGAGTACTAGATTCATTTCCATTGAGCCAGAAATTTTCAATGAGAGAAGCTAGCCACAAAAGTTTCCAGGAATATCCTCAAATTCAAAGCATGCCAGGGTTGGAAGAGACCTCAGCCATCTTTATTCCAGCCACCTACCTGGCCAAATGAGGAAACTGAGGCCAAGGAGGATAGACGGCTTACCCAGGCCAGGCAGTGATGGAGGGGCCCAGGGCCGGCTCATTCCTCAGCCCACATGGTTGCTGTTACTCACACCTTTTCGTACCCAAAGGCCAACTCAGTCATCTGGAAAATCCTATCCTGTTTCTTTGAACCTCATGGTTGTCAAGGAAAATGTCGTTAGCCCCTGTGGGAGGCAAAATGGAAAGATGGAAAGAGCTAATGACTTTGGAGGCTGGGGCTGGCCTTGAATCTTGACTTGCTTCTTAGTCAGCGTGGGAAGCTCCGTTTCCTCTTCTGTCTAGTGAGGTGGGGAGACCCACCTCCATGGGCTGTCGGAAGAATCAAGGGGGATGTTCCCTGGGGGCACCCAGTCTTGCACTTGGCCTCTGCTACTAACACCCATAAGGCTCAGTTTCTTCATTCCTACAAGAAACAACCTGGTGTACCCCAGCAAGAGAAGAGAGGGGAGGGGATTGGAAAGTGCTCTAAAAAAGATGTTCCTGTAAAAGTACCAGGTAAGTTAAATAATATATGGCTAATGGTAAAGGTAGTGTGAGCTTGCGTCTTGGGACCCTGCTCTGAGCTGGCTTTCCATCATCTCTTGGTCACACTTTTTTCTGGGCAAGGTTTTCTGACTAACTTTGTGTGGGGCACAGCACTTGCACTCAAGGTGGAACTGGGGCTGGATACCATTCTTGTCTTTTCACAAGGAAGTCTGAAAGGGCACTTTGCCTGAAAGACCGTTGCAACAGGGTAAAGGCTTCCTCTTCCTCATAGTCCAGACCAGCTTCCAGTCAATGGTTCCACAGACTCCTTCCTCTCTGCCTGGGGCTCTTCGAAGCCAGGCGGAGCTCTTTGTGCAGTTGGGCAGGAGCTAGGCTGTGGAGGTCAAGGGGGCTGGGGTCTCTCTGGACCACCTGCTGCCCCTCGCCCCAGCCAGTCTCAAGAGCAGATCAAAGAGAGAAGACAGTCAATGTTTTCGCAACGGAGCGGGACAAACAGTACTCGGAGCCCTGCTTCGTTCTCCCTGAAGCCAGCCTGCTATGTCAGGGCACGCGCTGTCTTCCCCAGTCCCCCCTCCTCCTGTCTTCCCTTTCCTTTCCTGGCCAAGGCGCCCAGCTCAGCTGATGAGATGAGACAGCGTCTCCTGGAGTCATCTCCTCACCCCGTGCAGTGCGTGCCTGTGGGAGTGACATTGTTCCACTTGGCTTGGCTTGTGCCCCGTGGGCATGGGATGAAGAGAGCCGGAATGGGGGGCTGGGTAGGGGCGGCAAAGCTGGGCACTCTTGCCATCTTCCCAAGAGAAAGAGCTTTGCTTTCAAACCCCCATTGCCCTGTCCTCCCCAACAGGCTCAGGAAGTCTGGCTGCCAGCCACTGCCCCTCCTGCTCCACTTCCGACCTCTTTCCTACCCAGGACAGACCCTACACCTTGGTGCCCCGCCCCCTCCCCAAACTGACTGCACCTCTGTCTGGAAAATCTTGTTTTATTTGAAGAACAGAACTGTTCCTTCCTCCCCCTTGGTGATGAGGAAACATTCTGTTGAATTTGGCACTGGCACTTCTGGGAGACCTTGGCTGTTTGTAATTTGATGCTATCAGGTTGTTGTGTAACCTTTCCCGCTGGGAAGCTGCTTGCATCCTGGGCCTTCTGTCCCTTTTAAGGTAGGGAGTAGGGCGAGGAAAGGTCAAAGATGCTGAGGAGTGGGTTGATAAAGTCAGGGACAAGGGAACTTGCCCCTTGGCCCTGGCAGGGGCAGGGGTTGCTGATGAGGACCTAGCAGAAGTCAAAGTGTGTCTCTTCCTGGGCTTTGGCCACCAGGCTTGGTGAAATGTCCCCATCTACAAGATCAAGGCACTTCAGGCCAGCAATAGTCCCGGGGCGAAGCTGAGGTCCCAGGAACCCATGTTTCTAGAAAATGAGTATAGTACAGGCTTGCTTGGCCAGGGCACATATTTATATTTAGAAAGGAAGTCTGTTTCTTAAGTGGGTTACAGAATGTGTACTCTGCAGAACAGTGTTGTACAGGAGTCACAAATTCAAATACCTTCATGGGACAGGGTGATCTTCTAAAGGAACACAGGGTTACTTTGTCATTTTTGGGCAAGAGAAGGAATCCCGAAAACTGGAGAGAGGGCTCTGTCTAATGACATTCAAACTTAGTTACAAAGCAGCTGGGCATGATGGTGCAGTCCCAGCTACTCAGGAGGCTGAGGCAGGAGGATCACAAGTTTAAGGCCAGCCTGGACAACTTTTTTATGTTGGGATCCTGTCTCAAAATAAAAATAATAAATTAATTAAATAAATAAAAAGGCTGGGGGTTTAGCTTAGTGACAGCGTAGTTACCTATCATGTACAAGGCCCTAGATTCAAGCCTCAGTACTGAAAAACAAATTAGTTAAAAGGAAAAAATATGCCTACCAAGCAGCCAGAGGGCTGCATCCATTGTATGAGATGTCAGGCTGACACCTGTACTGTTTGCTACCTATAGGTAATTTTTTTTTTGGAGGGGGCGTGGTTTGCATTTGTTGGACACTTTCATGATGGGCTCCACGCAAAAATACCTTGCTGTGAACTTTATATCCATGATCTCATGAAACTGTTCCCACAACCTCATGAGGTACAATTTTCCCCCCTTGATGGCTCAGAGGGTTGAGGGTGAGTGAGGTTACAAGTTCTGCGAAGCCCACATGGTTAGTTAGGAGAGGCCCTGGAGTTAGGAAGCACATCAGCCTGGCTTTAAAGGTGCCCTCCTATGACCCTGCTCATAATTCTCAAACTCTGGTCCTCAGACCACTGGCATTAGAGTCACCTAGAATCAATGTTCCCACCTGAGACTTATTAAGTTAGGCTTTCTAGAGAACCCACGTTTTCGGTGAGCTCTTGCCTGGTGATTCTGAAGTGTGCACACCCCCTTTCTGACTCCATCGGTCTGTCGGATCAGGGCAGTTGGGCCCTTTGGAGAAAGGCGTAGGCCGGGGTGAGTCCTGCTCAGACTGCCCTGGTCACGGATCACCACAAAGCCATTCCACTTCTGTAGCCAGGGAAGAACAAGTAAGCAAATTCATGAATCATGGTTCTGTTTATATTTTAGTTGCTGAGGTTAAATATTTATTGCTTTAAGTAAGAGATTCTGCTTTAATTAGAGTCATAACCGACCACAAGTACATTGAAATGCATGCTCATGGCCTGAAGACAACCATTTCTCAACAGACAGCCAAATGCAACTAATACTTTTAATGTACCAGAGCCACGGATCAAAGTATTAAGGCTTATCTAACCTAATAGGCAGCTTTCGACTTTGAAAAGTGCATAGAAGTTTCATTTGTGGACTTATCTATTGTTCTTCTGTAATTTATCAGCTCACTTTTATGATACTGTGTTTTAAAGGTGGGGGCAGCCTAAAGCACTGATGAAAAAGCACATAGTTTTGAAGTGCATTGTGTGTTTGCTGATCTCACCTAGGAGGCGTGCATTCCCTGTTAAACCATTAGGAGAACTTTGCAAGATGTTGATGTCCAGGCTCCAGCCAGGCCAGTTAAATCCCAGTCTCTAGGAAAGGGATCTCGGAATGGGTAGTTTTTGAAAAGCTCCCCAGTGATTCTAACATATGCTCAGGGATGAGAACGACTAGAAATTTAATGGGTGTGTTGGCAGTTTAGTTAGTCTTGGATTCAAACTCCTACTCTACTATTTGCTACCTGTGTGACATTGGGAAATTACTTCACTCTGAGCTTTGGTTTCCTCATCTGAAAAATGGAGACAATATCACCTAGCTATTGTCATCATGTGGATGCAGTGAAATATTGCAGGGAGGAGCATTTAACTTTGTACTTGGTAGGGGCTCAATTAGTAGATGTTATTGTTACTGTTATTAACTCCGAATGCATGTCCATGAATAGGAGCAGGAGGAGTATTGGGGACCAGGGACAGCTATTGTGGACTTCGTCTTTTGCTGGTCCAGATAACCCACAGTACACCTCATTCGATACAAGCGCATTCAGCTGATAATTAGTCTCCACAACCCTGGGGATGGACAGAGAATGTTAGTCAAATATTTTTGGTCACCCCTAGCAATGCTGGTGAGAAAGTGGGGTTTGGAGCAGCACAATGTACAAGTCGGGAGTGATAAAAACATGTTTTTATACTTGCTTGCCCACACCCCAGTGTTTTAAGCTAAATATCTTTTTGGAGTACGGGTCTGTGGGCTACAATCCCTTGTGTGGCTGGCATAGGTAATTGTGCCCTACTGTTAAAGCCAGCACACAGGGTGCAACCGGATTAGCTGGCCGCCTTGACAGCTTGGAGGGGGATTGTCCCTTATGAAGCTACACTGGGGGCTTCCTCCGGCCACTCTCCCTCAGTCTCTGAATCTCACGCATGCTGCTGACATGTACATGCTTTATAACTGGCTGAATCCCTCCTAAACCCACCAACTTCCAACATTCTGTTGAAAGAGGACAAACGCAATGAAACATTTTCTCAGAAAAACAAATCAGGAAAGCCGGTCACCTGCAGAAAGCCACATGAAAGGTCATGGAAAACAAGGACAGTCCCTAATGGTGAAAAACCAGTTAGCAAATTTATTAACAAGGGGCCAGTTTACACTTCCAGAAACATCTTGGAGGCAGAGAAGGAATCTTGGGTCCCATTGTCTGTCATGGAGCAGACCCATAGCACTTGCCTTCTGGTCAGAGCTAATGGCTTGCTTCTTGGAACCAAATCCTTGGCCTTTCCTTAGCATCTGGCCTCAAAGGTTAAGCAGGCTTATTTGAATGTGGTGCGCCATGGGGATGAAACAGGCTCCATCTTTCATCCACTCAGACCCCAGGAGTCCACAAAAATACCCCCAGGGGCCAGAATGACACGAAGCACTCAGCACGTATGGGTGTTTCTTTCTTGGTATTTGAGCTTAAGCTGTAGCATAAGCCATGCATTCCAAGGCCACGTGGAAACACATTTTATGCTTGCTGGGGTTCTGGATTCTCTGTTCCATGGGTGTGAATAATTAGAGCAGACTCTGTGTATTTCTGGGAGACGTGGCTGCAGATGGGAAGACTGTAGCTGTGAAATGTGCGGGATCAAAGAGCTTCCCACCAGCCTGCAGAGACTTCAGTTGGCCTTTCCGGCCCTACACCCTTAAACATAAGCAGTCCATAGGATGGGGGTCGTTTTGTATTTTGTTTCTGACTTCAGTACTTGGGGGACTCCAAAGCTGGTTATGAGAAAGCCCCAAAATGCTGAGCATTTCCGGTGTGGTGTGCTGGGCCAGGGACATCAAAGTTTCCCCTGGCAGCAGTGTGAGTACAGAGGGGTGATGTCTTCCCCTTGGTCCCCCTGTGTCCCCCCAAAATTTCTTTCATTATTCACACAAGCCAAACATGGGGAAGTCGTATGATCACAGTGTGTGTGAGCCATATATAGCGCTTTCCAAAAAGGCTTTTTACACGCGAACTTTGCGGAATCCTTGGCCTCTGGCTCAACTAGGATGAGGGTGGGGCTGTGTGTGGGAGTGGTGGGAATGGTCATGGTTAATTCAATGCAACGTGCATTCAGGATGCTTCCATGAAACATGACCTCATCTCTTCCAGCCCGCTGGTTATCATTATCCTGGTGGTCACTTGTGACTTAGTGGTTATAAAAATAACCCCTCTGGTTACTAATGTGGAAATTCATAGATTGCATGTAGTTTATTCTTACCTCCTGCCAAGAGGCAAGAGGTTGGGGCTATTACTGACACTGTCTCTTCCACATCAGAACAACTCATCGGTTCAAGGAAAAACAAAGCAAAGCAAAACAAAAGTAAATAAAACAGCAAAATCCATGCCAGATCAGCTGGGCACTGGGCAGATTAAATAGCTGGGGAAGTCTCTCCCCTTCTCTCTTTTCAAGTAATTTTAATTTTTCTCCCTAAATAGTTGGTCACATTATAAGCAGTAGGAACACAATTCATTTATTCAACAAAAATTTGTTACACACCTACCAGATCCTGTGTGTACAAGACTGATGAGGTCAGGGTGCAGGGACACACAAGAAGCAAGTCAGTAAATCAATAATGTAAGTGTCATGTAGGGAATAAAATGGCATGTGAAGGCCAGTAAAATAAAAGAATGTATTGAAAGATATTGGTTATTGTTGTTGGGGGGGAGCTGATTACTAAAAAAACAGTCATTCCTATGTGGGATTATTAGAATCATCAGAGAGGGACTGTTCTCCCAGAGAGTAGCTCTTAGCTGAAAAGAAGCCGCAAGTTGTCACTGTCCACGAACCACCTGTTTCTTCTCACAGGCGGAAGTTCAGCCAAGCAGACCACGTGGGAAGGAGGGCACCGGGTCCCAGCCCTGGCTTACTGGCCCGGCCGAGTCCCAGCCAATGTCACCAGCACTGCCTTGTTAAGGTAGGAGACTCAGATTTCCTTGAAATGTGGAGGTTTAGAGCTAGAATAGTGGTGGACACTTGGGTGGCCAGAGATCTCAGGAAACCCATTTGCCACCGGCCTCGGCCACATCCTTCCAGAACTCAGAAAGCAGCAGTGTGGATTTACCCTTGGGCAGCACCATATGCTAATGAAAGTCGAGGTACACTGCAACTCAGCCATCCTGAGTGAGGGGGAGATCACGTTGGTTCACATCCTTAGTTCCTAGCTCTGGGTACCAAAGAGAAAGCAACAGCAAGAGAAGGCAGTGGCCTTGGTCTGGGCCATGCCAACAGTGGAGGAATATATCACTGCAGCCCTCCTGGTTCACCCTTGAGGTTAGAGTAGGTGCCCTAGATGTGGCTATGAGAAGCCAACATGTCACTGGCAGTCATATGGCCCCATGAAAGGAGCCCAGATGGACTCTCTTGTCCTGGAGAGGGGGAAGCAGGGAGGTAATCCCAGTGAGCAGTAGGAAAGGTAAGAACATTCTTCCTGCCTTCCACCATGCAGCATCTATGAAGAGGCAAGGCTCTAGGTACTTCCTTTCTCAGAAGGAGCCCTGGAGGCATTGATCTCTCACCATTGTATGAGAGCCAATATAGGAGGCCAAACTCCTAGCAGAGATCTTGGCTGTAGTGTGTCAGTGTGAAAGCAGTGCCATGCAGCTATGGAACTACGACTTATGATGGAGACTTCTCACTAGTTCAGAAGGGCACTTACTCCCTGTGGTTCTGCCCAACAAGGGGGACCCTCCATAGAAGCCAGTGTTTGTTCATAGGTCCAGAGGTTTGGTCTGGTTACAGACCAGTTTCCTAGTTCCAGAGCTTCTTTTCCATTAGGCTAATGGACTTTGGCATGAAGAACACAGGCAAGTAGAAGAAAGCAATGTCCTTGGCACTGTCTAACATCTCCCAGCCCAATGGGGAGGGTGGGGAGAGACTTGAGCCCAGGGAAAGGAAAGGGTAAACAGCATTGATAGCCAGAGTAGTGGTGGGTAGGCATCATCCCTGGTAGCCTGCGGGGCCCTCAGGAACTCCAGGTCAGCCCTGTGCCATCAGGAGGGGGCAGTGTGCTGTCCGCAGCTGGAGCAGGTGTGACAACAATGGTGTGGCCTGAAATCTCTGATGTCAGCCTGGCCGGGATGAAAGCCAGACAGGCTGTCTTTATAGGGCGGACTTGGGTGTAGTCAGAGTGCTTATCGAGAGAGGCCAAGCGTGCACGGGCTGGGCTGCATGTGCACACATAGTTCAGCAGGCTCCTCTCCAGTTACATCGCTAAAAACCAAGTGGCCGCTTTTTGTTGGGTGGTGGTGTGTGCACCTGTAGTCAGCTCCTGCACAATGATAAACCTGTATCATCTTACTCATTATTGAGGGCTTTTAGAGGTGGCAGCTAACTGAGGAGATAGTTTGGTGATCAAAGGAAGTGGTTCTTGGTGCATGGTAGCATTTGCTTGAGGGGTCCTGGAATGTCAACCAGGACACAGCTAACATATGGTATTAGCCCTTTTAAGGATATTTTTGGTGTTAAAATAGTTCACATTGTAGCCAGACGCTTCTGCCTCGATAGAGTTGCCCTCCTGCCATTTCTCTGTGTGAATTTAAGTTGAGCTTCCTGATAGCCCCAGCAGGTCTCTATGTGGCTACTTCCCTTTCTCTTGACTTGCTCAGGCTGGCTCTGGGGAGAATGGGATTATTACCCATATTTGAGGAACTGGCTGTTCTCTGGAGCCCCAGTGCTTATTACCTGGTCTGGTACTTTGTTTATCAGAGGGTAGAAATCTTCCAGGTCAAAGATGAGAATTAACTGCTGAGAATTAAGGCCAGAGTCCCTTAAACCCATATGTACCATATAGGTTTATGGATGAATATAGAAAAGTAAAAAAGCCCTTTTTAGGATATTTGGAGGGAGTCTACCCAAATGCCACTGGTTATCTTTCAGCAATAAACAATGTTAATATTTGAGTGTGTGCCCAGTGTTACACTAAGATTACAGGTAGGTCTTGTACCTGACCTGTCCCCGAAGCGGGAGGAAACAATTACAGCATATAGAAAATCCATTATTTAACGAATGTTAATTGTATGTCCAGCTATGTATCCAGCATTGCCCCAAGGACTGGGGAGTTGGAAATGAGCAGATCAGACAGAAAAGCTGTTCTTTAGGAGCAAAGTTACATTCAGGAGGATGGGGTTTGGGCACACGTGAAAAAGGATCGATAGTTTTAACCTACAACTCTGGAGCAGAGTTTCTCAAAGTTGGCATTTTGGACTGCATAATTCCTCATTGTGGGGCCATCCCATGCATCGCGGGGTGTCTGGTGGCATGCCTGGGCTCTCCTCTCCAGCCAACTGTGACAATCAGAATGGCCCAGGCAGAGCCAGGTGTCTCCTAGAAGACCAAACATCGTCAACAATGGCAGCTGTAAGGTAATTTCCCTTGGCCTTACACAAACAAGGGAGGGGTTGGTTGGCCCTCAAGCTGGGAGACCCCCATCCCCATCCAGAATGAGGGCCAGTCTTTAGAGAACAGGGTCAAGCATGAAGTGACCAGAATGGAATAAAGGACATTAAACAATCTCTGTTGCAAAAACAGCTCAAACTGTTCCTCAGCCAGAAGAGCAGATAAACCCCTGGGGTCTCCCTGTGTTGTCTTAAGATTTCAGAAAGACAGCCACTAACACAGAAAGGGGACTAGGCTGGTTCTTGCATGTCTTGAGCCTTATAGCCAGTCCAAGAGCAGAAGCTACAAGGAGAACATGTTTGCATCAGCGTCCAGTGGTCCAGTGGTTCAGGTGTCACCCCTGGGGAGGGGCTAACCACAGGTCTGTCCCCTTGGGTCCTCCATCGCCTGGAATCTCAGCTGCTCTCTACTCTAAAGGACATGAACAGCTTACTATGGGGCCTCCTCTGATCCTCTGGGACCCCTGGCTTCCAAGAGGGACCTAAGGGTGGGGAGGTGCTGGAGGAAGCTGGGTGTGGAGGAACCACGTGAGGACACAGGCTAGCTCTTTGAGTCCGTGCAACTCAACTATGACCAAGAACGGGAGGCCTTAGTGTTTCTCATGGGATAACGAGAGAGGATGCCAAGGCCTACACCTATCATGCTAAAAAGAACTGCTCCTACATCCTAGGGACAATTCCTGTTTCTCCACTGGAGAAAGCTCCTCTCTCGGCTCCTTTGCCCTGGAGAGAGATGGATAAAGAGTGACTCCCTCTGTCATAGCCCAAGTACTTCCAGCCTTTGCCTAGCGAGCCCTCCCAATTCCTACTTTCTGCCCTCAAGTCAGATCTGATGAACTGTCCTTGGCTTCTAGGAAACCCTCCCTCCCCGTCTTCTTCCCGTACCCGAAGAGTCCTCACTGCAGCACCCCAGTTCTCGTGCATCTGTGCCCTGGAGTCTGGGGCTGTTTCGCTGGTAGAGAGGCCCCCTGAATTCAGCCCTCCCCAGCTGGCACAGCTTGGGGCCCAATAGGCAGAACACTTCTACATCCTCCTTACCATTGTGCAGTCTCTGTTCCCAGGTTCCTGTGCCACTCCTTGGACAAGAACACACACATAGATGAATGCTGAAGAACACGTGCTGTTGTACACAGTGGAATGATAGTCTGCCATAATGAAGGCTAAATTTGAGTTGTGTGTAGAAAAACAGATGCACCTTGAGACAATAATACTAGGTGGAATAAATCAGACACACAAAAATATTGCATGGCTTCTCTTATGTAAGAAACCCGAAGTATAAATAATTTAAAGAGCAAAATAAAAGGTACCAGGAAACAAGGAGATAGATCTTTTGCAAATGGGGAAGGGACCAAGAGGTGGAGGAGGGAGAAGAAGGAGGGGAGAAGGGAAAAGTAAAAGGAATGAAGTTGTGCTATGCACGTGTACCAACTCATCGTGATGAATGTAATCATCATGTACTGCAAGCACACACTAATAAAATATATTTTAAAAAATTAAAAACCCCCACAAAGAAGCCAGGCACAGAGGTGTGTGCCTGTAGAGTCAAGTACTCAGGAGGCTGAGGCAGGAAAATCACTTGAGCCCAGGATTTTGAGGCCAGCCTGGGGAACACTGTGATATCGCATCATATATATATATCCCAGAGATACCACTTCCTAAGAACAAACTTCAGAGCCTAGACCGACCAAAGCTATACAAACGAAAAAGAAAATGTCACCATGGGGGAAGCAGGACCTGCAAAGAAGTCACCCTGCCCACTCTGAGGATCACCTTATAGTCGTGGTACAGAGCTGTTGCAGCCCTCCCCTCTCGGGGCCAGGCTCTAGACTGCCCTTCTATAACCAAAGCTCCCGAAGTGGGGTTTCCTCTTGTCAGAAGCCAGGCCCACATCTCCACTGGGGCCTGGGAGACTCATGGGCCCAGGTAGTTTTTAATTCCCTTTAAAATTTCAAGGGAAAACACTGTGAACTTTTAAGTGGAATAATATGGTTTAATATAGGCTATATATTCATAGTGATGTCAATGCTGTTATAAAATGTAATTTCTATTTTTTTTAATGGAGGAAGAAACTCATAAAACAAAAGCTCCTAGGTCTCATGAAAGTCAATGCATTGCTTTGTCAAAAGCCAAGGATAGGGGTCTGGGGAGGTGGCACAGTAGAGAGCACCTGCCTAGCATGTGCATGGCCCAGGGTTTGGTCCCCTGTGCTGCAAAAAAGAACAATAGCAGGAAAAAAAAAAAAAAACCCAAACACTGGAAATGAACAAAAATACAAAATACAGTTTTGTTTTTGCTTTGTTTTTTTTATCCTTTCTCCAAGGTTTCAGAGACTCTCGGGACTAATTTCTTAGGTGAAATTTGAGGTTTGGAGAGGCCTGGCTACCTTCTGTAGGCTTTGCAGGATGGATGCGCTGTCCAAGCTCCCCAAATTGAAGTGTAATCTCGGGGCCCAAGCCTAGGTTGGAACCAGAAGCACCTCCCTCCTGCGGGGCAAACCTCAGGGGCTTGGCTTCCTCGTTCCTTGAGGAAGGACCTTTTTGACAGCCCGAGCTTGTGGGCATTGGACTGGCACGCCTAGAGCAGGGTGAATCACCAGACCTGTTGGAAGTTCCTCTCGTAGGCGAGAGGTTTTCTTTGTGCTCTGAATGGACTAGGTACCTCCAGGGTTTCTGCCAAATTCTGAGACACTAGAATTCTGTACTATATAATTTAGGATGCTAAACCTCATGATAGAGGGGGAAAAATAAGATGGAAAAAGAAAGGGTACAATATATTCCAAAATGTACTGCAAATTCTGTTTTTCTTGCTTACTGATTTGACTCATCAGTGATGCTGATTTCTCTTAAGATGGAAAAAGGAAGCACACAATACACTCTAAAATCTAACATGGATCCGGTTTTTCTTGTTTGCTGATTTGACCCATCTGTGATGCTGATCTCCTTTAGTTTAATTTAAAGAAAACTAGAACAAATAACCCCAACACATTTTGGGCTTTTCAGACTGCATTGCAGTCTTCTTCCCTTCCCAGGTTGTGGCAGGAGCCTTGGACTCTGGACAGGTTTCTGGACTGTTCTGTCCTCTGTGAGTGCTGACTCAGCACGGCTTGGCTCTGCCTGGGTTGCCGGCTCCCAGGGCGTGGATCTCAAGAGATAAACCACCGGTTTTGTGGACTGTGAAAGTTTCAGGCAAACAGAAACACTGAGAAATGTAGTGAACAGAGATTCTGCCTGTTCTTGTAGGCAGAGCCGAGAGAGCAGGAGAGGTGGGCCAACAGGAGGAGAAGCTGTCTATCTGTAGGGCGGGTTCCTTCTGCAGCCCCCTCGGGGGGCAGCAAACCCCTCCTCAGACATCAGGGTGGGGACTCTGGGGACATGTGGCCCTTGAGGCCTGCCCGGGCCTGGGCCTGGACCCCAGGGTCCCAGGGCTCTATCTCGGGAAGTCAAAACTGATAAAGACTTCATGCTTGCCCAGTCCCTCTGGCTCCTACAGGTCCCATTGACTCTCACTTGGCCCGGCCCTTGGAGAAGCAGAGCTGTTGAAAGGGCAGCCACTCTGTTCTTGCTGAAGACTTTTTTCCAACATGAGCTCAGCAGGCCAGAGGGAGATGTACCGTGCGATAGAGTAAACTGTACCACATGACTTTTAAGAAAAAACATTAACAAAACTACCGAAATGTTAACAATGGCTGCCTTGAGGGGGATGGACTTTTTCTGTGTTGTGCTCTTTTATATTTCTAGATGTCCTATTTTTTTTCTACCATAAACATTCACTATTTTGCAATTGGCAAGAAGAATTAAAATACCAGGGGTGGAATCTTTCACATATCATGGTTAAAATTTCACATATCATGACTAAAGACTAAATATTTATGAGACAGAGAACTGGGCAATGAAAGTGAAGTGATTATTCTCTTGCAGGCACCTGTCATATGCTGTTGCCTCTAAGCAAGTGGCCGTGGCATGGTTGGTGGTGGGCAGAGCCCTTAGCACTGAGACTGGTTAATTATAGCACAATATCCAATAGGCACTTTCCAAGTGCCAGGCCATCTTCTGTGTGCCCTTCCTGTGTGTTTTATCCACACAATTACTCTGTGGGGTAGGCACTGTTACTAAAATGTCCATTTTACAGGGGAGAAAACCGAGGCAGAGAAGTTAGATAGGTGGTAGAACTGGGATTTGACCCCAGGCAACATTTGAGGGCAGAGCCTGGGAATGAACTACACACCAGTCTTCCTCTCATGGCACAAATTGAGGTAAAACCTGAAGGAAAACCAGGCAGGTCGTGAATGGCACCGTAGGGTTGTTGTCAGTATTTGCCCTGGGCC
This sequence comes from Heterocephalus glaber, assembly GCF_053883595.1. Classification (NCBI taxonomy): domain Eukaryota; kingdom Metazoa; phylum Chordata; class Mammalia; order Rodentia; family Bathyergidae; genus Heterocephalus; species Heterocephalus glaber. The sequence goes on along the minus strand of NW_028258173.1, from coordinate 12,892,668 downwards.
AGTTTGGATGGGTTTTGGCCATAGCAGGGCCAGGGAGTGGTCAGAAGAGCTAGGACCAACTGTGTCTCGTTCTTTCTTCAGTGTGCTGGACATCTTCCCTACGGTAGTGGCCCTGGCTGGAGCCAGCTTGCCCCAAGGCCGGCACTTTGATGGACTGGATGCCTCCAATGTGCTCTTGGGCAGGTCACAGATGGGACATAGGGTAAGTGAAGGGAGCCTGCGCCTGCATCCGGGCTCTGCAGAAGGTTGAGCTGTCACATCTCTTCTGGTGCTTGGCTGCCTTTTTGCAGGTAGAACCACCGCTGGGGATGTCTTCAAGTGCTGGTTCAAACCCCGTGTGAGAAACCCTGAGGGAGAAGTGCTTTGAGATGAACCTCTCATCCCCCTGCCCCATAATCAATCCAGTTTGTTAGTCTAGATTTATACTTAATAATTTGGTGTAGGGTAAGTGTAAATGGTTGCTCATTCTCTACAATCAGTGATGTTTTTCCCTGCATGTATTCAGTTTTAGGACACAGCATAGTATGAGTTTTTGTTGGATGAGATGTCCGATCAGGGCTGTGACTTGTTTATTGTAGGGCTCCCTAGCTAGACCCAAAGTTTCCAGAGGGCAAGGATCCCAGCTGTTGGGTTCACCCCTAAGCACCTGTTCCATGCATGCATTCAATTCATGCAGAACACATGAAGGAGCAGATGAATGAATGAATGAAAGCCTTTTTGGACAGCAGAGCCTGCATGGTTGTTATGCTCCTGACATTCCTAGGAGGGCACAGCCCCCTTGCTACAGCCTGCTCCTGATCGAACTGCCCTGGCCATGGCTCTGGGCTTCTGTTTCCCAGCTTCCCTCCTTAGCTTCCCCGCTTCGGTGTGTTGGAAACACTCTGTAGCAACAGGAGCCAGGAAATGTTGGTCCTGATGGCCTTTCCCTGTCATTTCCATGTGTTTTCCTCTCTCCAAAAGGAAGAGGAAGTGGGAGGAGGGAAGGGGGCCGAAGAGCTTGGAGCCCCCTGCCTAAGGCTCCCACTTGGGGACCCACATTTCAAAGGGTCTATTTATGTCTTTGAGGGTCAGATGGAAGTGAGTCAGATGTACTCAAGTGCACCTTGGCTGGTGGCTGTTGACATTGCCCTTCCCTCCCAGCCTCCCCCAGCCAATGGAATATGGGACTTCAGTGGGCCTTTGGTTTTTCCATGGATATTAATGTGATCTTCAGGGGTTGTCAGGGTAGCCCTGAAAAGGCCCTCTGAAGAGATCTCGCTGCTCCTTAGAATATCTGCCTTTCCAGAACTGCAGACCCCTCTAGACCTGGCCCTTCTGAACGGAGCAAAGCAGGAAAATGGTTTCCGCCTTTAGCCTGGAAGTTAGCAATGTGTGACCCTGAAGGGTTATCCAAGACGTCAGTGGAGAGGTGCTCCTGAATGTTTATTGCCATGGCTACTAATAGAATAATCGGGGTCACCAGGAAGTGCTTCAAGGACTGTGGTCTTCCTTACGTGGTCGTTCTGCCTGTGGACGCCAGCTCCTTCGCGCGCTCACTTCCGTTCCCAGGGGGAGCACTCACATTCTTCCTAGATCGCAGCTTTGCACAGAGTACAGAGGCCCATCCCAGCTCCTGCCCAGGAGTTAGGCCCAGGAACTGGGTGGGAGCAGCAAATACACATCTCGACATCGTTGTGGGGGCCTGTGATGTGTGGTAATGCAGCTGCAGGGAGGACTGATTTGCTCCCTAACCACACCCTATGGCCCAGAAAGAAACAGGCAGCTGCCGCCTGCAGGAAGCTGCTGATGGTATCTTCAAAACTAAAGGCACATGGGGACTGGCACCTGTGCACCACACCCAGCTCACGGAGGGAGCACTAGATTACTCTGGTGCTGGTGAAGGCCTTTGAGATAAAACTCTTTGGAGTTTGAGCACAATGTGGGTGGTTTCTAGTCCCAAGTTTGGGTTTCGTCTTCTCTGGTCAGTCTTTCTACTAAAGTGAAGTAATAGGATTAAGGAGATTAAATTGTTTTGAATTTAGAATAGCTTTAAGAGAGGCAGCAGGTAAAAATGTAAATCCATGTCTGTACACATATGTATTTAGCACATATGTGTTTCTTAGTAAACACAGTTTATATTCACCTACCGATATGTCCTGAGCTTATAAATTATCCAATAGGGGTTGGTTTAGAAAGCGACTCCAGTTTCTAGAAGCTCAAATTACTTCCTAGCTGGTCAGCCCAAAACATATGTATGCAGATGCTTCTCAGCAATTAGTTTCTTTTCTCTATTACAAATCAAGTAACCATGGATCGAAGGGATGAGAAACCTAAAGTCATGTACCTCAGCCACCAGGTTGGGAGGTGTGCAAACCGTGGGCTACCGGCTTTCACAGCCACAAACTCACGACGTAACGTGTATGTGATACTCAGAACCCACGGCAGCTGACACCTTGCTACATATTCCACATATTCAGCCTCCCACTCCTGACTTCAGGGGCAGGTGCTGAGGATTGAACAGGGGCTTTTTTGGTTTTTTTGGGTTTTTTTTTTTTTGAGATGATCTTGTTAAGTTGCCCGGGCTGGTCTTGAATTTGCAAACCTCCTGCCTCAGCCTCCCAGAGTGCTGGAATTACAGGCATGTGCCACTATGCCCAGCTTCAATCTTGATCTTGATGGGCCTGTGTCTAGGCAGTGAGGGCAACTACAAGGAGAGAATCAAGAATTGGGACAGTATGTGGGAGGGGACACAGCCCAGAATTAAATGTTCCCGTGTGCTTCTTTGAGTCCCCAGTGCACACTAGAGTTGGTAACGTCACCAGTGATTAAGTCCTGTCTGTCTTGATCCCTCTGAAAATCATCAACAAAGAGAAAGTTTCCCTATGGCTGAAGCGGGCCAGCCCAACCCACCCGAGGCTCAGGCGGGCACGTCCCCAGAGGCCATACCTTAAGGAAACAGCCACAGTTACCCTCACAACACCCATCACTTCTCTTAGGGAGGCCCCTAGTGGTGAAAGATGTCATCTGGAGTGGCTTGCAGAGACTGATGGGCTCATCAGTCCCTTTTGGAGACTGTGAGCCTGCGCGGCTGCCTGGTGTCTACTTCTGGGGATGCTGTCTAGGCTTGGCCTCTAGGACCTGATGTAACTGGATGCTCTCATGCTCCAAAAGAACAAAACAAAGCCCGGAGTGTGGTGCTGGGTGCCTGTAGTCCCACTTGCTGAGGAGGCTGAGGCAGGAGGAGGATTGCTAGAGCCTAGGAGTTTAAGACCAGGCTGGGCAACACAGCTAGGGTGCTATCTCAGAAGAACAAAAATCAAAAAACAAAGCAAATGAGCCAGGTGTGGGTCATGGCTGTAATTCTGGCATTCTGCAGAGCTGAGGCAATAGGATCCCAATTCAAACCCAGCCTGGGAAATTTAGCAAATTAGTAAGACCTTGTCTCAAAATAAGAAAGTAAAATGGGGCTGGGGATGTAGCTCAGTGCAAAGGTCCTAAGTTCAATCCTGGTACCACAAAACAAACAAACAAAAAACCAAAGCAAACAAGCTGGTAAGAAAGGCAAGCAAGAAGCCACAAGTTTGCAGGCGAGGAAGTCATCTTTGAAATTTAGACCAAGCACCTGGAAAGGAAGAAGCTTCACCTGTGATTCAGCTTTCTTCCTATGTTCATGTAAACAAGCAAGCCACCGCCAGGCAGCTCAAAGGAAAAGAATGCATCTACATGTTTTTCAGAGTCCATCCCCATTCGTGAGAATGAGCCAGCGTGCAGTTTTGCTCGCTGTTGGATTTTGGACGTTGCGTCTGGTGGAATCTGCAGCCCACCCACTGGGATGCAGATGCCCTCCTTGGTTTGCCAGCCTTGACTCCCACCTTCTGGAGATCTGAGTGCATCCTGGCTCAGCTGACGATAGGTTGTCCTAGCGCCCCGCTTCGTGCGCTGCAAAGACATAGAGTGGTCCCCTGTGAGAGAGGCTGGCTTCCAAGGGGTGGAAGCAGCGAGGCTTCAATTAGGACTTCCTTTCCTGTTTGGGAGGAGCCTGCTGCCACCACGCAGGGGTTGACATGAAAGAGCAGAAGAGCAGGTGCGGAGGAACCCTGCCCTGGGCAGCACCCTCTCAGGGCTGTAAAACTTGGGGGACAACTGTTTACTGCTCCAACAGATGTTTCTCGTTTTTTTCAAGCCCCATGGAAACTCTGAATCACAAGCGTCTTTCAGGGATATATACGGTCATGATTCACACAAGGGCAGTCTCACGGGTCCAGCCCAAGCCACCAACCTACCACAGACAGACCTTTCATTGTCTACCAGACTCTTCCCTTGGGAACTCTGAATGAGATGTTTCCATTCTTTAGGGTAATTCTTTCATCTGTGCCTGGATGAGGGAAGATTTCCTCAGTCCAAGTACAGTAGGATTGAGTCAGAGACGCTGGCATCCGAGTTCAGAAGTTAGCTTGTGGGTGAGGGTGTGGCACAGCGGCCGAGCTCTTGCCTAGAGTGTGTGAGGCCCTCAGGTCATTGTCCAGCACCAAAAAAGAAAACTCGCAGGACCAGAGGCGAGGTTGTACCCGGGGCTGGAGGAATTGAGAATGTTTTCTTATATCATCTTTGCTCAAGGGAAATTTGGAAAATTGACTTGAGGCTGAAAGAGGGTCCTTTTGTTCTTTCTCTCTCTCTCTTTCTTCCTTTCTTCCTTTCTTTCTCTTTCTTTCTTTCCTTCCTTCCTTCCTTCCTCCCTCCCTCCCTTTCTTCCTTCTCTCCCTACCTCCCTCTATTTTTGCACTACTGCAGATTGAACCCAAGGCCTTTGGACTGAGCTAAACAGCCGCCCTGTTAAATTTTTTTTCTTATTTTGAGGCAAGGTCTCATGAAATCACTAAGTTTCCCACGCTAGACTCGAACATGCAATCCTCCTGCCTCAGCCTCCTGAAGGAACCATTTTCCAAAGAAATCTGAGGATGGGCTGCATCAGAATCCCTGAGGATACTTGTACCAAGCCCCTTCTGCACCTGAGGGGTGGGGTTCAGGCAAGCTTCCCGGATGTGAAACTTATGCAGCCACACACCCCGATTCTTTTTTTTTTTTAATTCTTTTATTGGTACATTGTAGATATACAACATAATTACATTTCTCATTGGGAACTTGTACCTTTACATGATGCATCTTGGTTCTTATTTTTTCCCCATTCCTAGCCTTCCCTTCACCCCCTCCACCCTTCCCTATTTACAAAGACTTTATTTCCATTTTTTCCATTTCTCATCATTTTTTCCTTTCCCTTCTTTCCTTTCCCCTGCCCCTCCCACTACCCCTACCCCTTTGGACCTTTTCTTCCTATTTTACATTATCGATTACTCATTCTAATCATTGGTACATTTTAGGTATACAATATAATGACATTCATCATTGGAAATTTGCACCTTTACATAGTCTCTCTTGCTTCTTATTTTTCACCCTTGCCCAGCCCTCCCTTCAACCCCTCCATTCCTCCCTATTTACAAAGATTTTGTTCCTATTTTTCCATTTTCTCATATTAATCCCATTCTCTTCTACCCTTTCCCCTACCCCTCCCACCTCCTTCCTCTTTGCCCCTTTTCTTCCTATTTCACATGACCTATTATACATTTAGTCCTTATTTACACTTTCAGTTTCTCACATGAGAGAAACACACCCCGATTCTTAAAGGACCCTGAGCTTGCTTTAAAGCTCTGCTCTGGCTGTTTTGAAATTTAAAATTTGTTAACAAGGTATCCCTGATTTTTTTTTTTTTTTTTTTGAGACAGGGTTTCACTATGTAGTTCAGGCTGGCTTTGAACTCACTATGTAGCCCAGACTGGCCTCAAACTCATGACAATGCTTCTGCCTCAGCCTCCCAAGTGCTAAGGATTACAGGCACACCATGGCTGGCTCCTGATTTTCATTTTGCACTGGATGCTGCCAGTTACAGAGCAGGTATTGTGTGTAGGCATCTGACCCACCCAGCATGGTCTTTCATTCCCTGGTCCAGAGCTGTAACCCACTCTTATGCAGCTAGAACAGTGACAATTTGTGAGGCTTCCAGGAGTTGGCTAAGGTGAGCTTCAGGTGGGCCTGCAGTGTGTAGGGCAGGGACAGGAAGAAGTGGGGGACATGGTGGGAGGGGAGCTGTGACTAGCAGAGCCATGCTCTCCAGGGGGCATCTAGCATGGTGTTCTAATGCACAGGTCCTGCCTTCCTCAGGTGCTGTTCCACCCCAACAGCGGGGCGGCTGGGGAGTACGGAGCCCTGCAGGCTGTCCGCCTGGAGCAGTACAAGGCCTTCTTCATCACAGGTGAGTGGGATCCCCTGCGGGGCATGGGGACTGCCCCCTCTGAGCTGCTCAAAGTACTGCTGAGGGTGCTGGGCAGAAGGGCCCTGCACAGGCCCTCTGGACCCACCAATACAAAAAACAATTCTTCCTGTTGAATTTCCAGTGAGCTCAGAGCTCTTGCGATCTGTTCTGCTCCTTTCACTGAGTACCAGTTTGGCTGAAGGAGAAATGGAAGCCTAGAGATGCTTTAAAGTGTAATTTACTTGACAATAAACTGTTTCAGAAAATAGACTTCAGAGGTCTATTTAGTAAACAGCCAGAAGTCTCGCCGCTTCTTGGTTCACTCTGTGACTGTCTTACATGTATATTTCAGTAATATCATACAGGATCAGGGTGGTTCTCAGACTCTCCCAGTGGCTGCTTGCTGGCACCTGAATGGAGACTCATTCCTGGGTTCCGTTCATTACCAGCCCTGCTTCTCCACAAGCAAGGCCCCTCTTTGTTGGCCCTGTATTAAAACACCTCTCAGCTTTTAAGGCCCCAAACTAAATACTTCTTGGTTATAAAAGTCCCTCTGACCTTCCCAGCTGGGCAGGATTTGGGGAATTCTGGTATCTCTCTCATTCTGTCGTAGATGGCAGTCTTTGCACACATGTTCTATTTCCTCCACTAATTCTAAGCTCTTTAAACTTACAACACTTCAGTTCTTTAATGTCTGTTGAAGTGCTTATTTAATTTCCACTTAGTAGGAACTCTCACGTTTTCTTAATGAATGAATGAATGGGGAAAAAATGCAAAATCCAGGACCCGATAAAGATTCCAATTCAATTTAGTTATTTAATGTTTGAGATTTCTAAAGAGTTACATAATAAAAAACCAAAAATTATTTTCTCTGAGTGTAAATAAATGACCCCAAAGAAAATGTGGCATCAAAAGCAAAACAAGTTCTCTGAATTTATAACTCAAGGGATATTAGGCATGTCACAAGAATCTTTGTTGCTCTAAACCCTAAAACAAAACAATCTGATATTTGCTATGGTTTCAGATGAAAAGTACTGAGATTAGAGTCCTTATATTACACTATCTAAGAGGTATGGGACCTCCAGGCTGAGTTAATTTCAGAAGTAATAACTCTGCCAGAAAGCCCTTGGCATCACAGTGTTGGAATCATAAATGTTGCTGTGAAGTAACAGGGCTGTTTAAAGCTATCACAATCAGACAGGAATTACAGTACCCAGTGGAGGCCTGCTCTTCAGAGGCGCCACCAGACTCCCAGGAGAGGCAGGGTGGGTAGTGGTGAGCTCTTGACACGCAGAAGAAAATTGTGAATAGGGCAAAACATGGATATGTTCTCATTCCTACCCCACTCTTTTACAGTTTGCATTCTAATTATTTAAAACTGCTTTTGGATAAGGTGGGTGAATTGACATCTACTCCATTAGGTCAGAGAACACTGTGTCCCTTGATCATGAGGCTATGATATTATTATGGTCATAAACTAGGAGTGGCCTGAAAAGACAGCCAATCTGTTTTGATGTATGGGCTAGAAGTAAGGCACCTCATTGCTTTTCTGTTTCCTTTCCCTTTTTGTTTAATAAAACAATTATGGTGAATTTTACACCCGGCAGAAGGCACAGATCTAAAATGTACAATTTGATGACTTTACAAGTGTCCACACCTGCATATGTACTTTCTCATGGCGTGAATTACACAAACTGATTTTCAGTTATTAAGCCAACTTTGCATTCCTGGATAAACCCCACTTAGTCATGATGTTGTTATTATGCTTTTTAATACATAACTTTGCCAAGATTTGTTTGTAATTTGCCTTTCTTGTAATGCCTGTGTCAAGATTTGGTATTGAAGTTTTGCAGATTTTATAAAATAAGGTTGTAAGAGTTCCCTTCCTGGTTTTCTGAAAGGGTTTGTGTAAGATTGGTATTTTTTTTCATTTCTGATTGAATTCACTTGTCAAACTATTTTACAACTCCAGTGCTGTAAAGATTTTGCCCTATGTTTTCTTCTAAGAGCTTTTATTGTTTTAGGCCTTTTTTTTTTTTTTTGGTACCTGGGATCGAACTCGGGACCTTGCCCTTGCGAGGCAGGTGCCGGAACGACTGAGCTAAATCCCTGGCCCTGTTTTAGGTCTTTAATCCATTTTGAGTTAATTTTTGCATGTGTGGTTAGGTAAGAGTCCAACTTCATCCTTTGACTTGTTTTTTGTTTTTTTTTCTTAAATTCCTTTATTGGTACATTGTAGGTATACAACACAATTACATTTCTCATTGGGAACTTGTACCTTTACATGATGCATCTTGGTTCTTATTTTTTCCCCATTCCTAGCCCTCCCTTCAACCCCTCCACCCTTCCCTATTTACAAAGACTATTTCCATTTTTTCCATTTCTCATCATTTTTCCTTTCCCTTCTTTCCTTTCCCCTGCCCCTCCCACTACCCCTACCCCTTTGGACCTATTCTTCCATTTTGCATTATCGATTATTCATTCTAATCATTGGTACATTTTAGGTATACAATATAATGACATTCATCATTGGAAATCTGCACCTTTACATAATCTCTCTTGGTTCTTATTTTTCACCCTTGCCCAGCCCTCCCTTCAACCCCTCCATTCCTCCCTATTTACAAAGATTTTGTTCCTATTTTTCCATTTTCTCATATTAATTCCATTCCCTTCTTTCCTTCCCCCTACCCCTCCCACTTCCTTCCCCTTTGCCCCTTTTCTTCCTATTTCACATTATCTATTATACATTTTAGTCCTTTTCTACACTTTCAGTTTCTCATACTAGAGAAACTATTTGGTATTTATACATGTGTGTCCTATTTATTTCACTTAAGAGTATGGCCTCAATGTGCATCCAGTTAGCTATAAATGTCTCTAATTTCTCATTTTTTATGGCTGAGTAGTACTCCATTTTATAAAAAAAAACACATTTACTTTATCCAGTCTCCAGTTGATGGGCATTTGGGCTGTTTCCAAGTTTTAGCTATCACAAACTGTGCTGCTATGAACATGGGTGCACATATATCACTGTGGTATGATTCTTTTAATTCTTTGGGGAAGATCCCCAACAGTGGAATAGCCGGGTCAAATGGGACCTCCAGTCCTAGTTCTTTGAGGTATCTCCATACTGATTTCCACAGTGGTTGCACCAGTCTACACTCCCACCAGCAGTGGAGCAGGGTTCCTCTTTCCCCACAGCCCCACCAGCATTTTTTATTGGTTGATTTCATGATAGCAGCCATTCTTTCTGGAGTGAGGTGGAATCTCAGCGTTGTTTTCATTTGCATCTCTCCAATGACCAGTGATGTTGAACATTTTTTTCATGTATTTATTTGCTATTTCTACTTCTTTGTCTGAGAAATGTCTGTTCATTTCAGATGCCCATTTTTGGATTGGGTCTTTAAATTTGGGAGGTCTGATCTTTTTAAGTTCTTTATAGATTCGAGATAGTAGACCTTTGTCTGAGGAAAAGCAGGTGAAGATTTTTTTCTCACATTGTGGGTTGTCTCTTCACACTGCTGGTGGTTTCTCTTGCTGTGGAGAAGCTTTTTAATAAGAAGAGATCCCACTTGTTGATTGTTTGTGCTAGTTCATGGGCAACTGAGGTTTTGTTCATAAAATCTTTTCCTACACCAATGTCTTCAAGAGTGCTACCTAACCTTTGTTCCAACTGGTTCAGCGTTTCTATTTTAATATTTAGATCTTTAATCCATTTCGATTTTAGTTTAGTGCATGGTGAGAGATATAGCTCTAGTTTTAATCTTTGGCAAGTTGAAATCCAATTTTTCCGGCACCATATATTAAAGAGGCTATCTTTCCTCCAATGAGGGTGTTTGGCTCCTTTATTGAAGATGAGATGGCTGAGTGTGTTTGGTGTTGTTTCTGCATCTTCTAATCTGTTCCACTGGTCCTCAGGTCTGTTTCTTTGCCAGTGCCATGCTGTTTTTATCACAGTAGCTCTGTAGTATAGTTGCAGGTTGGGGATTGTGATACCCCCTACCATGTTTCTCTTACCTAGAATTGCTTTTGCTATTCTGGGTCTCTTCTTGTTCCAAATGAATTTTTGGATTGTTTTCTCAAGGTCCATGAAGTATGCTGCTGGGATCTCAATTGGAATTGCTTTGGATCTATATAGCCGTTTTGGAAGTATGGCCATTTTCACTATATTAATCCTTCCTACCCAGGAGCAGGGAATGTCTGTCCATTTTCTGATATCATCTTCAATCTCTCTTTTCAGAGTGCTATAGTTTTCAGAGAAGAGGTCTTTGATTTCTTTTGTTAGGTTGATTCCTAGGTATTTCAGTTTTTTGGATGCTATTGTGAAAGGAATTATTTGCCCTATTTCTCTCTCAGTGAGTTTGTCATTCATGTAGAGAAAAGCTACTGATTTTTGTGTGTTGACCTTGTAACCAGCTACTTGACTGAATTTGGTTATTAAGTCTAGAAGACTTTTTTGGTGGAGTTCTTGGGGTCTTCTATATAGAGTATCATGTCATCTGCAGATAATGACAATTCGACTTTTTCATTTCCTATCTTTATTCCTTTTATTTGTTTCTCTTGTCTAATTGCCATGGCTAATGTTTCCAAAACTATATTGAACAATAGTGGTGATAGTGGACATCCTTGTCTTGTTCCTGATTTTAGTGTGAAGGTTTTCAGCTTTTGACCATTTAGCATGATATTGGCTGTTGGTTTTTCATAGATGGCTTTTATCAGTTTGAGGGAGAGACCATCTATTCCAATTTTTTGTAGGGTTTTTATCATAAATGCATGTTGGATTTTGTCAAATTCTTTTTCTGCATCTATGGAGATAATCAAATGGTTTTATTCCTTGGCTCTACTGATATAGTGTATTACATTGATTGATTTGCGTATGTTGAACCATCCCTGCATCCCTGAGATGAATCCCACTTGATCAGGGTGTATGATCTTCTTGATGATCTTCTGCATTCTATTTGCCAGTATCTTATTAAGGATTTTTGCATCTATGTTCATTAGTGAGATTGGTCTATAGTTCTCCTTTTTGGTTGGGTCTTTCTCTGCCTTGGGGATCAAGGTGATGCTTGCTTCCAGGAATGATTTTGCGAGTATTGCTTCCCTTTCAATTTCCTTGAAGAGTTTAAACAGTAGTGGCAGTAGTTCCTCTCTAAATGTCTTGTGGAATTCAGCAGTGAAGCCATCAGGGCCTGGTATTTTCTTAGTTGATAAGTTTTTAATTACATTTTCAATTTCATTGGTTGATATTGGGTTGTTTAGAATTTTTAGGTCTTCTTTGTTCAACTTTGGTAATTCATAGGTATCTAGGAATCTGTCCACTTCTTCTGTGTTTTCCATCTTATTGGCGTATAGGTTCTGGAAGTAGGTATTGATGATCCTCTGGATTTCTGCTGGGTCTGTTGTAATTTCACCCTTTTCATTCCTAATTGCTTGGATTTGGGCCTTTTCTTTCCTTTTTCTGGCAAGGTTGGCTAAGGGTTTGTCAATTTTGTTGATTCTTTCAAAGGACCAACTCTTGGCTTCATTGATTTTTTGTATCATTCTCTTAGTCTCCATTGCATTGTTTTCTCCTCTGATCTTTATAATTTCCTCCCTTGTATGAGCTTTGGGGTTGTCCTGCTCTTCTTTTTCTAGAAGCTTGAGGTTGAGCATCAGATTGTTTAATTGGGCTTGTTCTGTTTTCCTAATATGTGTATTCACTGCTATGAATTTCCCTCATAAGACTGCTTTCATTGTGTCCCATAGATTCCGATATGTTGTATTGTCATTGTCATTTAATTGAAGGAACTGTCTGATTTCTTCTTTAATTTCCTCTGTGACAAATTGGTTATTCAGAAGTGTGTTGTTCAATTTCCATGTGTTTATGAAATTTTTTGAGTTTCTTTTGCTATGGATCTCCAATTTCATCGCACTATGGTCTGATAATATACTGGGGATAACTTCAATTCCTTTGCACTTACTTAAACATGTTTCATGTGTGAGTATGTGGTCTATTTTGGAGAATGACCCATGTGCAGCTGAGAAGAATGTGTTTTCTGATTTTGTGGGGTGGAAGACTCTGTAAACATCTGTTAAGTTCATTTGTTCAAGAGTTCCACTGAGTTCTAGTATTTCATTACTTATTTTTAGTCTAGTTGATCTATCTATTTGTGACAGTGGGGTGTTGAGGTCCCCCACTACAATTGTATTAGTGCATATATGACTTTTCATGTCCGTTAGTATTTGTTTTATATAGTTGGGTGCACTAGTGTTTCGTGCATAGATATTTATGATTGTCATCTCTTCCTCTTGGATTCTTCCCTTTACAAGGATGTAGTGTCTTTCTTTGTCTCTCTTAATCAGTGTTGGTTTGAAATCCACTTGATCTGCAAAGAGGATAGCTACTCCTGCTTCTTTTTGGGTTCCCGTTGCATGCAGTATTGTTTTCCACCCTTTAACTTTCATTCTGTGAGTTTCCTTTTGAATTAAGTGTGTTTCTTGTATGCAGCATATTGTTGGATTTTACTTCTTGACCCATTCTGCCAGTCTATTTCTTTTGATTGGTGAGTTGAGACCATTAATGTTGATGGTTATAACTGAAAAGTATTGACTTGTCATTGCCATGACTTTTTCTTTTTGTTGGGTTCTCCCCCTTTACATTTAATTTCTTGTCATGCCAGATGGGTTCATTCTGCTTTGCTTCCTGGGGTTGTGATCCTCAATGTCTGTTCCTAGGATATTGTGTAAAATTCTTTGGAGTGCTGGTTTCATATTCACGAAGTTCCTAAGGTACTCTTTGTCATGAAAGTATCTTATATCTCCATCCATTTTGAAAAATAGTTTTGCAGGGTACATCAATCTGGGTTGGAGGCTGTTTTCTTTTAGGGCTTGGAATGTGTCACTCCAAGCTCTTCTTGCCTTGATGGTTTGTGTTGAGAAGTCTGCTGTGATTCTGATGGGCTTCCTTTGTATGTGATTTGTTTCTTTTCTCTAACTGCTTGTAGAACTTTGTTCTTCTGTTGAGTTTCTGGAATCTTAACAATTATATGCCTATGTGTAGATTTTTTTTTTTGATCAAGGCTATTTGGAATCCTATATGCCTCACTTATCTGTATGTCAAGTTCTTTTCCCCTGCTTGGGAAGTTTTCTGCCATTACTTCTGTGAAGAGGTTTTTTATGTCATCTGCACGCTCTCCTGTTTCTTTATTGACTCCAGTCTTATGTTATTCTTCTTTGCATCGTCTAGCAGCTGCTGGATTGATTTCTCCTGTTCCCTTATAATTTTGAAGCAATTTTTCTTTTCCTGGTCATTAATTGCAATCTTATCTTCTATATCTGAAATTCTGTCCTCACATTGGGTCATTCTGCTGTGTAGACTTTCAATGGAGTTTTTCATGTCCTGGAAATCTATTTGCATCTGTTTTATGGATTCTATTTGTTTCTTATGTTGGGATTCCATCATGTTCCTCAGCTCCTTTCTAGATTTATTAATCATGTCTTGCACTAGGAGTGCAATTTCTCCTCTTATCTAAGAAATTATTTCTGATTTCATTTTTTCCAGATCCCCTTTTGTTGCCAGTTCAGTGGGTCCAGGTGATTAAGTATCAGAGGGTTCCATCTCATTTCCCTTTGGGCTTGCTGTAGGTGATCTGGAAGTCTGGTTTTGAGACTTATTTACGTGTTTTCTCATTTTGACAGGGGGGGCGGGGGGGTGCTGTTGGCGCCCATATGGCTCACCTCCTCTCAGCTGGGAGAGGTGGGACAGGGGCCAGGAGCAGCGGGAGGGATGGTGGCCAGGAAGTCCCTTCCTCTGGACCAGGAGCAGTGGGATGGCAGCTCAGAAGCCCCTACCTCTGAGCTGGGAGCGGCGGGATGGATGGGGGCCTGGAAGCCCCTTCTTCTGGGCCAGGAGTGGTGGTATGGATGGCAGCCCAAAAGCCCTTTCCTTTGATCTGGGAGTGGCAGGCCAGATGGTGGCTGGGAAGCCCCTTCCTTTGACTTGTTAATGTCCAGTTTTCCTAGCACATTTGTTGAAAAGTTCATCTTTTATCTCACCAAGTGAGCTTGGCACTCTTGTGAAAATTATTTCATCATATATACAAGAGATTATTTCCAGGCTCTCTCTTCTCTACTCCATGAGTTATAAGTCTGTTTTTGTGTCAGGGCCATACTTTTTTGATTAGTATAGTTTTGTAGTAAGTTTTGAAATTAGGAAGTATGAGGCATCTGGCTTTGTTTTTCCTTTTTGAAATTGTTTTGGGTATTCTGCATCCTTCAGATTCCATGTGGATTTTAGGATAGCCTTTATAATGCTGAAAAAAGTCATTGGGATTTTGATTAAGGATTACATTGAACCTATAGATCAATGTTGGTGGTATCAACATTAACAACATTAACAAATTTACTCTTCTAATCCATGAGATGTGTTTTATTTATGTCATTTAAAATGTTTTCAACAATGTTTTATGGTTTTCATTGTACAAGTCTTTCCCTTTTTTAAATTCTTATTTTATTCTCTTTGATGCTATTGTAAATGGAATTTTCTCAATTTCCCTTTCACACTGTTAATCATTGTTAGTGTTTAGAGATCTAAGTGATTTGTGTGTTGACTTTGTGTCTGGCTTCTTTGCGAAATTCATTCTAACACTCTTTGTGTGTGTGAGTGTGTGTGTGTGTGTGTGTGTGTGTGATCTTTAGGGCTTTCTACAGATAAGATCATATTATCTGTGAAAGGAATTGTTTTACTTCTTCCTTTCCAATTTGGATGCCTGTTTCTTCTTTTTCTTGCCTAATTCCTCTGGTTGCGACTTCCTATTGTGTGAAACAGCAGTGGCAAAGTGGACATCCTGTTCCCACAAGGGACATAGTTATTTATTTATGTATTTATTTATTTATTTATTTATTTATTTATTTTTGGTACTGGGGATTGAACTCAGGACCTTGTGCTTGCGAGGCAGGCACAGGAACCATTGAGCTAAATCCCTGGCCCAAGGAAGATATTTATTATGTATCACAAAAATATACTAATAAAAAGGGAGAAAGTGAGTAGTCTTGATCATTTCTGACCTTAGAGGAAAAGCTTTCAGCCTTTCCCCACTGAGATGATGCCTGCTGTAGGTGTTTCATATGTCGAGGTAGTTTCCCTGCATTCCTAATTTCCTTTTTCTTTTCTCTCCCTTTTCCTCATTTTCTCTCTATCACAGTCTCTCTTCTTCTGCCTCCTTTCAAAAAGAAATTTCTGTTTTTCTTTTGCATTGTTTTAGATGCAGCATGATGCAATAGAAAATGCCTGGGTGAACAAGTTTTACACCTTTCTGATTCAGGTGATTTATTTTACCTTTTGGAATCTCAGTTCTTTCTTAATTAAAACATAGCCAGTAATGCGATTTTCTTTCTTTCTCTCTCTCTCTCTTTCTTTCTTTCTTTCTTTCTTTCTTTCTTTCTTTCTTTCTCTCTCTCTCTCTCTCTCTCTCTCTCTCTCTCTCTCTCTCTCTCTGTGTGTCTCTTGGAGACTGAACCCAGGGCCTTCACACTGATACATCCTCAACTCTTTTTAATTTTTGATTTTGAGACCCTGAACTGCCCAGGCTGGGCTTGAACTTGCAATCCTTTGACTACAGCCTCCCAGAGTATTAGGAGCATTACAGGCATGTGCCACCCTGCCTGACTGGGTATTGCATCTGTTGAATTCTTTTACCATACCAGTTGAGATTATCATTTTTTCTCTCTTCATTCTGTTAATGTGGCATATTATATTGATTGATTTTCATTTGTTGAACCATCCTTGTGCTCCAGGAGTAAATCCCAGCTGATCTTGTAATATGCTGCCAAATTTGATTGCCAGTATTTGGTGATGGAGGATTTAAAAAAAAAATTATTGTTCCTAAAAGATATTGGTATACACAATACTATGATTTTTCCAGTTTTTCTTCTTTGATTTGTAACTTCTTCCTGGTGTGTCAAAGAAGATACTTTGTATACTACCCACCTGTTTGAACTTATCAAGACTTACCTTGCAACCTAATATATGGTCTATCCTGGAAAATATCCCATGTGTACATAAAAAACACGTGTACGTTGTTGTTGGATGGAATATTCTGTATATATAAAATGTAAATCCTGTGCGTAATGGTTTTGTTTTTTAAATTTTGGGAGTCTTTTGTTTTATTTTGTTCTGCTTGCATTCTACATATCCTGTTGTTCTAACACCATTTGTTGAAAAGACAATCTTCACTCCATTGTATATTGCCTCTTTGTCAAAGATCAGCTGGCTATATTTATATGAGTCTGTTACTGGGCTCATTATTCTTTTGCATTGATCTATTTGTCTATTCTTTCACCAACCCTACACTGCCTTGATTACTGTAGTTATTATAGTAGGTTTTAGAGTTGGGTAGTCCTCTAACACTGTCCTTCAATATCGTGTTGGCTCCCATATTGTGTTGTGTTTATTTCCTCTCTATATAAACTCCAAAATCAGTTTGCTGATATTTACAAAATGAATTGCTGGAATTCTGATTGAGATAGCACTGAATATGTACATCAAATAGGGGAAAACTGACATCATGGCAATATGGAGCCTTGTTATTTATGAATGTAGATTTTCTCTCCATTTACTTAATTCTTCTTTGATTTCTTTCATCAGAGCTTTGTGATTTTCCCCAGACAAATATTATAAACATTTTGTTAGATTTAAACCTAAATGTTTTATTTTTGGAGAGGCTAATATAAATAGTATTAGACTTTTAATTTCAAACTTCCCTTCTTCATTGCCTATATATGGGAAAGAGATTGACATTTGTATAGTAACTTTGATTCCTGTAATTTTGCTGTGATCTCTTATTAGTGCTATGATTTTTGATTGATTCTTTTGGACTTTGTACAGAAGCAATAATTTCATGTGTGGAAAGATGGTTTTATTTTTCTCTTGTAAATTTCTTTTTTTCTTTTTAAAAATGTTTATTTTTATTAGCATATGTATGTAGCACATAATGATTACATTCATTATGAGGAGTTGGTACATGTACATAACACATCTTAATTCTTTTTACATCCCCTTCTCTTTCCCTCTTCTCCTTCCCTCTTTGATTTCTTTTCTTATTGCATCAGCTATGATGTTGGAAATAAGTGGTGACAGGGGATAGCCTTACCTTGTTCCTAATCTTAGCAGTAAAGCTTCTAGTTTCTGACTGTGAAGTATGATGTTAACTGTATTTTTTTGTAGATGTACTTTATCAAGCTGAGGATGTTCCCTTCTTCTAGTTTGCTCAGAGCTTTTTTAAAAATCATGAATGAATGATTTTGCCAAATGATTTTTCTGCATGTATTGATATGATCATGTGAGTTTTCTTCTTCAGTCTGTTGATGTGATGAATTACATTAATTGATTGTTGAATGTTGAACCAAGCTTATATATTTGTGATAAAGCCCATTTGATCATAGTATGTACTTTGAAAACATTGAATTTGACTGCTAATATTTTGTTGAGGATTTTTCATCTGCTCTGAGAGATATTGATTTATCATTTTCTTTTCTTGTGATATCTTTGTATAGATTTGGTAGTAGGATAATGCTGGCCCCATAGAATGGGGTGGGAAATAGGCTGTCTGCTTCAATGTCTGGAAAAGATGATACAGAATTGGTATCACTTCTTTCATCAAATGTTTAATAGAATACACCTGTGTCTGGTTCTTTCTTTTTTAGAAGGTTTTAAATTCTTATTTCAATTTCTTGCAAACAAACAAGACTATTCAAATTGTTTATTTCTTCTTGTGTGCATTTTGGCAGAGTATGACTTTGAAGGAATCAGTTATTTCAACAAGTTTATCACAGATTGTTCACGATAGTCCTTTATTATACTTTGAATCTGTAGTGATGTCTCTTTTTTTTTTTCCATTTCTGATATTAGTGATTTGGGCCTTCACTCTTTCTTTTCTTAGCTTAGTTAGTAGGTTATCAATTGCATTAATCCTTTCAAAGAACCAGATTTTAATTTTATTGCTTTTCTCTATTGACTTGTTTTTCAGTTTTATTGATTTTTATTAAATTTCTATTATTTCTTTTCTTTTGCTTACTGTGAAATTAATTTCCTCTGCTATTTCTAGTTTCCTAATTTAGAAGTTTGATGATTTGTGTGTTGGTCTTTTGTCTTTTCTAATATATCCATGTAATGCTGTAATGCTCTCTAAGCACTGCTTTCATTATTTCTCATACATTTTGGCAAGTTTTTTTTTCATTTTAACTGATTTACAGATATTTTTAAATTTCTCTTGAGATATATCTTTTAACTGATATGTTATTTAAGAGGCATATTGTTTAATCTCCAAGTACTTTGGGATTTTCCAGCTCCCTCTTACTGATTTTTAGTTTAATTTCATTAGGGTCAAAGACTAGACATTGTATGATTTCTGTTCTTTTAAAATTGTTGGACTGTGTTTTTATGGCCCAGAATATTTTGATCTATCTTGTTATGTTAGTCAGCTTTTCATTACCATCACAAAATACCTGAGATAACTTAAAAAGAGAAAAGTCTGTCTTTGGGTCAGCATTTCAGAGGTTTCAGTCCATGGTTGATTGGCTCTATTGTTTTGGGTCCATAGTGAGGCAGCACATCATGGCTAGAGTGTATAGTTGCTATCCTGATGAGAGACAGAGGGGGAGCAGGACGGAAAATATGACCTGGTGTCCCACAAGCCTCTTTGAGGTATGCCCCCAGTGACCTGGAACCTCCTACTGGGCGCTACATCCTAATAATGTTATGGGCTGAAGACTAAGCCTTTAACATGCAGATTTTGCAGACATTTAAGATCTAAACTATAGGCCTTGATGAGTGTTATATATGAGTTTGAGAAGAATTTGTGATGTTCAGTTGTTGGAGTAATTTATAGATTTTCATGATATCTAGTGGGTTATTGGTGTGGTTGAATTCAACTATGTCTTTATTGATTTTCTGCCTCATAGATCTATCAGTTTCTCACACAGGCTAGGCAAGTGCTGTACCATTGAGCTACATCCCCAGCCTTCAGGTCTGTCCTTTCTGATAGACAGGTATTGAAGTCTCCAGCTATAATAGTGGATTCATCTGTCCTTTGTAGCTCTATCAGTTTTTACCTCATAAATTTTGATGTTCTATTGTTGGTATAGGCACATTAAAGACTGTTATATCTTTCTGGAGAATTGATCCCTTTATCATTATAAGATGCTGTGCTTTATCACTGACATCTTTCTTTGAAGTCTATCTAAAGTTAGTATAAATATTCCTGTTTTCTTTTGTTTAGTATTAGGATGGTTTATCTTTCAACAGTCATTTATGATATAGTTATATTAAATGTCTGTTACTATTTTGTATTTGTTGCCTTTATTCCTTTTTTTGTACTTTTGTATCTCACCCTTTTTCTGTTTTTGTGGTTTTAGTGGAGCATTTTGTATGATTCCATTTTCTTTCTTTTCTTACTCTATCAGTTATTCTTTTGCTTAAAAAGCTTGCAGTGTACATTTACCACTAATCTGGATCTACTTTCAAAAAGCATTATATCATTTCAAAGGTAGTACTGTTTCTCCTTTGTCATGCCTCTCTGCCTTGGAGCCAGCTGATTATGGAATGAAACCTCTACAAGCTGTGAGACAAAATAAACCTTTCCTCCCTTAACTTGTGGGTGCTAGGTATTTTGTCCCAGCAACGAGAAAGTAATGAAGACAGTTGAAACTGGATGCTGTTGATAATACACTGTAGAGATTTTAATTTGTTTTCAGAATATTTGGTCTTATAGGCAGCTAGTAGTTGCTTCCCTTGAACTTTAAGAGGCTTGTTTTACTTTTATGGGACTGGTCTTTTAGATTTTGTCCTTAATTTTAAGCAAATTCCTTACTTTTGGGACCTGATCTCTACCCTAGCCAAAATTTTTGTGACCTCAGTGGAAAATCTAAGGTGTCTATCAGACTCCTCTAATTTGATGGACTCACACTCTAAACTCCATCTTCCCTGCTGCAGGTACCAGTAGAAATGCCAGCTGAGCTACTTGCTTCTCTGAGCTATTGCTAGAATCTTGCCCATGGGCAGGCACTCCTCAGGATCAGGAGGAATGTATATTAGGTTTTAGGCATCCCTTCTATGTCTTCTTTCCTCCAGGATTTTCCCCTTCAATTTTCATCTTTTGTGGCAGCTTTGAACTCTTGACACCTCGAGCCAGAGAGACCAAAGCTTTTGTCTGGAGGTCAAGCTGCTCAGGCTGTATAGACCAGGGAGTGTGCCCAAGGGAAAACTTTGAAACAGATCCAACCCACTGTGGCTTTCTTCTTTCAAGGGTCAAATCTCTTCCAGTTTCTGCCTGGCTTGTTTATTGTCTAGTGTCTTTAATTGTTTTTTAATACACTGCCTGGAACTCATAATTGTTACTCAGAAGAGAGTAGTTCTATGCAAACTACTCCACTCTTCCTTTAAGTGGAATTACTTGTTTTTATAAGAGGAGTCCATTTCCAACTTGGGCTTGAGTGATTGTCAAAGCTCATGTCACTTCATCTGCCCCTTACTAGTAATGAAGAATAGGCAGAGATGGTAACTCCTAACCTCCGCTGAACAACCTGAATCCCAGTCACAGGAGTAAAGGCATAAAGGGAGGGGCTGTGGCTATGCAATCTATGCATTCTTCTTTTATTTAAAATTTTATTTCTGGCAGATTGTGCCACAAGGCTGCATCCTCAGGTAGCATGGGTTTAGTCCCTGTAGATTTGCCTTTACTGCCTTGCACTTTGGCATTATTCTCTCACCTTATAGTGACAGGAAGTCACAGCTTGGCCATCTTGATCAGTCGGTCGAATGTCATCGAGTTGTCCCTGATGCAGAGTCCCATGGAAGAGGAGCCACTGCATCATTTTTCAGACCTCGGGGCTGGAAAAGCTCAGCTTCTCCTGAGGAATTGATAACATTTCTATCTTATTAATGTTTGGCCACTGAGAAGCTCAGAGGCAAACTCTTGTATTTTCAAGCCTTTGCCTTAATTCCTTTTGTTTATTAAATTATACTTCTGCCAACTACCTCATGTACTTTTTCATTGAGAAGAGGTAGGGAGGTCGTTGGAATCATGAAGAGCCAGGGATGCTGCCACCCCTCCAAACATTTTTGGTCACCCCTCCCTCTTTTGGGACTACCTTAATAGCCAGGTGTTGATCTATATAAGAAGCTCATCTTCCACCCAAAGTGAAATTACACACCTTGTCTTTACCTAATTCACCAAATGGTAATCAAGAAATCAATGTTCAAAACAATTGGATTTACTCCAAAAGGGCAGAGATGAAAGGTATTTTTTTTTTTTGGTACTGGGGATTGAACTTGTTTCCTTGTGCTTGCACAGCAGGCAGCGAAACCACTGAGCTAAATCCCTGGCCCAATGAAAGGTATTTGAGTGAATACCCTACTGGCCCCAAAGGCGAGCCCAAGGAGAGGTTCCACATTGTGATGGACAACAGGATCATCACCAGAAGGAGAAAGTAGATCTCCAAGTAATTTATTTGTCAGGGAGAGCAATTCTTTGAATTTCCAAACACTGGCATGTTTAAATTAATATGTAGTCAATCACAGCTCTCCTCTTTACAACACAGGCCAAGGTTGGGTCTGATGGGGTATTTATTGCCACTTCTCTCCAGGTGGAGCCGAAGCCTGTGATGGGAACATCGGGCCAGAGCAGCGGCATGATCTCCCCCTCATCTTCAACCTGGAAGAGGATGCTGCGGAAGGCGTGCCGCTCCAGACGGCCAGTGCTGAGTACCAGGCAGTGCTGCCCCAGGTCAGGAAGGTCCTTACAGACATCCTGCAGGACGTTGCCAATGACAACATCTCCCAAGTGGACTACACTCAGGATCCTGCAGTAACTCCCTGCTGCAATCCTTACCACATTGCCTGCCGCTGCCAAACTGTGTAACAGGCCAATTTTGCCACAAGAAAAAATGTTTGGAAATTAGATGAGTTTTGTTTGAGGGCCATTACTTTGTATACTGTTCCTTCTCCAAGCTGGCTTGGGAGAACAGCTGAGCTGGCTCTGGGGCTGTTAGCGTGGTGAGATGGGCCACTCACAGGCTTTGGAGTTAGGCACAGGCTCAAGCCCCAGGGGTTTTTTTTGGGGGGGGGGTACCAGGGATCAAACTCAGGACCTTGCGCTTATGAGGCAGGCGGCAGAACCCCTGAGCTAAATCCCCAGCCCCGGGCCCCAGATTTTGAACTTGGGCAATTACTTAACTTCACTTGCAAGTTGATTTTGAAGGTCACCTAAGGTAATACATGAAACTGTGTTGCATGTTACCCTACACAGAGCAGATATATAATACATCTTAGTTTCCTTTTTGTGTTCCTAGTTTCGCTGGTCATTTGGGTTAGATTCATTCCAGGCAGTACATGGAGTAGAGCTTCTCCGTCTTCACTCTACATATAGATCACCTGGAATCTGTTGAAAATGTAGACTCTGGCTCAGGAGGCTTGGGGGTGGGCCTGAGAGCCCACAGTTCTAGCAGGCTCCAAGGGGGTGCCTTAAGCAACAAGACAAAGTTAGGTCTCTTTCCAGGTCTCTGGGCAGAAGAATCCATGGAAAAGTCCCTGCTCCTCTTGTTTTGGTACCGGGGATTGAACTTGGGACCTTGCCCTTGCGAGGCAGGCAGCGGAACCACTGAGCTATAATCCCCGGCCCCTCCTGCTCTTCTTTTTAAGGTCAAATGAGTGGGTTTGTTTGTTTTGTGGTACTAGGATTGAACTCATGGCCTTTATACTGAGCTACATTCCCCATCCCTTTTTCATTTCTCAATTTGAGAGAGCCTCCTGCCTCCGCTTCCCAGAGCACTGGTATTACAGGTGTGCTTCACCGGGCCCAGCATCAAATGTAAAGTGTATTGTAAAGATTTTAGGCATTCTTCCTGGCCCTCTAAAATCTCCAACACATGAAATGAAGTTTAAGAAACTAAAAAAATGCATTGCCATATTTTATTAGTGTCCTAAATGGGACTCAAAGGTAATAAATGATTTATTCCAGTCACTGCAAAAATACTTTGCCTGGTTAAAATAATGTCTCTATATGAATGTAATATACAAGAAATACAATTCAAAGAGTTTTTTCTATAAGTACATTTTTTTTTTACACAGCATACCTTTAAAAAGGATGCCCTTTTTAATATAAAATTCTGGCTATATACCAATATGGCTAGTTAGCATTTACATTGTAGTTTGAAGGTAATTTAAATAGCATGATGTAGATACAGTGTCCCTAATGCCCAGGGCAGCCAGGGCCAGGGTCTCGGTGAGGAGTCAGCCATGTCCCGTGGCTGAGGAAGCGCAGCACCCAGTATTCCTGCCCCCCTTTTCTGTTCAAACAGTCGCACTCCATTCTTCCGCCTTCTTTGTGTTCTCCAAAACCACCTGACAGGGGGTGTCCTGCTTTCTGAGGTGCGCTTCTTGTCAGGACTGCTTCGTTTTGCCCTTCTGACTTCCACGGCACAAGATTATCTACCAAAATCAAAACAGAATGGCCTTACTCTCCCCAGGAAGAGGCTGCGGGCAGCGATGTCAGCTGCGGTCTGTGCCCATGAGTGGTGAGCACAGGAGGTGGGATACCGTGGGGCTTTTCCATAGGCCCACAGGCTGACCCTCAGCCCCAGCCTCAGGAAACCCTCCCATCTAATGTAGGCCGAAGACAAGCATGGCAGATTCCAAAAATACTGGCTATAAGTGTGCGTGCATGCGTGTCTGTGTGTATATGCACGTGTGTACTTTTAAAAAGGCTCATCTTACTTGTAAACAGACTACCAGATCACTACTACAGGGTCAGTGTACATCCTGCCTCACCCTCACTCACAAGATGGAGACGAGTCTCCCAGTGCACTGGCTCGTCACTGAGGCCGAAGCTGCTCGGCCTCTTCCTAGGTGTCAGAGATGGTCAGTACTCTAGGACCTCCAGCACATCCCAAGGAGGAAAGGGCTGACACACAGGGCAGTGTCAGGACATTTCACACAGGCCATTAGTGATGGCCCGCATTCTTCAGGCAGAGGCTCAGGGAGCCCTAGGCAAGCCTGTGCTATGGAGAGGAAAAGGGATGTTAACCAAGCTGAGACTAAGATTCTTGTGCAGTCTCAGAAGCTCCTAAGGAATGAGTAAAGGCCTGGATTCCGGACAGATGTTGTGACACACACGGTAATTCAGAAGAAAGGCAAGGAGAGGGAGTGTCTAGCATCCCCGATGGGCCCTGTGGTAGCTGACAGGCCATGCTGAGTGGCACCCAGTGGCACTCGTGTCTCTGGGCCCTGTGCGGTGAGATGGAGAAGCTGCCTGCTACTGATTGGTCCCCAAGTAGATGGCGTCTCCTCCTCGCCCTCTATCTGCAGCTCAAGGACAAGCTGGGTCCCGTGACAGCCATGACACCTCGCACCCGCCCTGCATCTAGCAGCTGCCTGACACTGTTGTCACCTGTTCTAGTGACCACGTTCAACAACCAACCTTCTCTTGAGAGGAAACATTTCTTTTATATTAATGAAAATTCTTGATAAAGTTTAAGCCAACTTTTACTCATCTGGTCCTTAAGAAAACGATAGGACAGTGGGCTCCTACCCAGCTCCTGCACTGCATGTGGGTAGAGGCCTGGTGATAGTTTGACCCTTGGTTCGAATATTAAGCATCTCCAATTCCATTTTTATCCCACACACATGCACACAGGGCACCCATTATTTTATTAAGGCTTTTTTGGGCAAGGGACTACCTCCTAATTGCCAATGTCCAAAATACCCTAATTCTGTAAATATGAGAGGCTGCAATTTTGCCGATTATGATTAAGAATCTAATTCATAATTTCATAATCTTTTAGACCAGTCACAGGCTTTTACCAAAATTACTAGAACAGAACTCAGTGAGTGTCTGAGTGCTCTAAGTGTGGATGGAGGAGGAGGATGAGCACATTCGTCCCCACTGTGTCTGACCTAGAATGCTCTGGATCCTGGAAGGTGCAATTTCAGTGAAGTCATCACCCATTCTTAGGGAGACAGAAAAACTCCCTCCAGAGCTAGCTGGCATCATAAGAACCCAAAGGCAAAACAACTGGTTTAGGCAACAACTGTTAGGTGGCAAGCCACCAGATATGTAAAAATGTAAAATTAGTATTTTAAAGAACCACTCCTCTCTATCAATAAAATACAAACATCACTTGCTGGCAACACAGCTAGAAACCTGCCTATGAAAAGCTAGAAATGCAAATCCCAAGCTGCAGTCCCTAGAGCCGACAAGGAAGTCACAAACAGCCCCAGCAATGCCCAGACGGCCCCACAAGAGCTTTGTTCTTCTTTCAGCCAAATGTGCTTGCTAGGTCGCTCTGTGGATCCATGGGAGAAAGAAGCCAAACCTGCACACCATCTTTTTACAAGTGGATCTCACTGACGTACAACAGTGGTCACCAAAACACATTCCATTCAAGGCCTCAGGGACACTGTGTGGCTGCTCCTGTTTGGCTCTAGGCGTTGGTTGTCCGAGCTGTGGCCCGACACTGCTTCCATCTGCAGTGATTTCATGTTGATTCTCTAGGGTGTTTGCTAACTGAAGCTTACAGAAAGGGTCTCTGTATTTCTCTGAATGGAAGCTTGAAGAAGCCACAGCTATGGAAGCCCTGCCCTCTTCCCCCAGGAGAGACTCTTTCTCCAGACACAAAAGTTGGAAACAATTCAGCCCAGTGCTCAGCTAGCCCCAGGGACCCTTGCTGCTGGAACGGTTGCAGGAGGATGCTGGGAAGCTCCACTAAAGATGCACAAGTGAGGAAGCCAGGCATGGTGGTGCACACCTATAATCCCAGTACTCTGGGAGGCTGAAGCAGGAGGATCACAAGTTTGAGCCCAGCCAGGGCAACTTAGCAAGACTCTGTCTCAAAATAAAAAATAAAAAGGGCTGAGCAGGTAGCTCAATCCCCAGTACCTCAAATAAAAGAAAAAGACAAGATGCCCAGGTGAGCTCACTCATTCCAGCTCCAGCCTTCCCCTTGAGGGGTTCTTAATGAGTGCCTGCAGCTGCTGGGAGGCTTGGGTCTGCCCTGCCAGAGTCAGAAGTGGGGTGCAGGTCAGTGCTCTGCAGGTCTCCAGTAAGCTCAGTGTCCCAAACACGTAGCGCAGCCCCATTAACGCATCACCTCCAGCGACAGGAAGGCACCATTCTGCAAAAGCACCCTTAGGAGCCACAGGAAACTTAAGAGTTTTATACAGGTGGAAGTTTCCCACCTATGGCCAGTGAAGTCAGTATACAGAAGCAGAGGAAAGGAGTCCAGGCTGCTGGGTGTGGGAAGCGCCCCAAACTCCCTGGATTAGTATTCAGTTATCCCAGTGCAGTCAGGGTTTAGTGCGACGCCATACTGCTAGTCGGCAGGGTCTGCAGCACACATAAGAGACATTCTATGGCTCTCTGGAACTTAGAGAAGAGGATTAGTTGTTAGGAACTAGAAAACAGGGAAAGTGACTTGGCCTCCTGTACAAGGTAAAGCTCCCTTCCAGGCACAGAGACACAGCTGGTCTTTACGGATTCCTAGTGCTCACAGGGGGGAACTCATTCTCGTCATCAAGACACACTGGTCCTGTTGCAAACTCATGTTCCGGAATAACTTCTCCTCGGAGTGCCCCGCCGTCCTCGGAGTAACCTGAAAACCGAGAGTGAGATGGGAAACAAGCCACACGGTCAGTTCTTTGCCCGTGACCCAGGGGCAGGACCTGAGAGGACCGGAGGGCTGAGGAGCCCGGGAGCCATCTTTGCCTCCCAGCCGGAGGGACTGCTTACCCATCTAAACCCCGTCAGCTATGGTCTCTGAGTCTCTGAGAGATGGCAGTCTCATCCTCTCTCCCACCCTGGATGCCTGAAATTTCTACCTCTTTGGAATTCTCCAAGAGGCAAAGGGTTAGTGCTGAAAATGAACCTCTTGTGATACATCTGTTGGGGGTAAGGAGCCAAGTTGGAAGCTGTTACCAGGCCTCGTCCATGAGGAAATAGCTCAGAAATAGCTTGAGGAGAGCACTCCAGCCCCAGCTAACAGGGGAGGGGGAGGCAGACCCCAGGCCACTCACCTGGCACAGTGGAGGCTGCAGATGTGCTTGGTCTGGCTACGGTCGCTGCGTAAGACTGAGGTAAGGAAGGTCTGAGGTCATTTTCTTTGTTCTCTTTGGTTGTTGCTGAGCCAAGCAAGCTACTTGCAGCAATTAGAGGGGGAAAAAAAGATCATCTATCTAGAAAACTGTTGCAAGGAAAACCTCAGAGACACAGCGCAGCTACCTGATTGTAAGCATGCAGCTAGGCCAGTAGGAACTGCAGTGGCCTTGTTGCCAGGGATCAGTGAGGCAGCTTCAAAATGACTGCCTTCCCTTATATTTAATAACCAAAGGCTGGCCCTCTGCCCTTCTTAGTAAATGCAGGCAAGGATGCCAAGGGGCCACGGGCAAGGGAGCAGTGGCAGCCTACGGTGTCGTTCTCAGCAGAACAGAAGGCCAGGCTGCACATGTCACAAGTTTGGGGAACTTTTCAACTCGATTCTATGAACATTTTTGACCACCCACTGTGTACTTGGGGCTGGGCTGATATTCCATGGTGCAATGTATCCTGGCACTTCCCAGAAGGGGGCAGCACACAGAGGGTGCCTGGCAATGGAGCTGAGCAAAGCAGGTGCCCGCTAGGGCTTTGCCGCCCAGACTGCCGGTAAGAAGTGGCAGCAAGAGAATGGGGGGCTGGTCAGTGTCCCACTGACGCCACACCTCTGCACTGCCAACTCTTGAATGGCTGTCCTTGGAAAGTTAGAATCTTCACCTGTGGGTCTTGATTAGGACGCACTCTCCTCCATCCTGAGGATCCAAATTGTAGATGTAAAGGTATCCATTGGAGGATGCGACTAGCAGCCTTGGCAATTTCTGGATCCTAAGGACCAGGTGAAACATGAATTGTGATTACAGTAAAGAAGGGTAATGGAGCCGTTTCAAGTGCCTGACAAGGCCGTTTCAAGGCCCAGCGGTCACCTATTCTGCCATGGACAAACTCTTATCCCACTAATCCGGAGTCCAGGCTTTCCATTCCTTTGTGTTCTGACCTAATGATCAATGTTATGGTTTGGATCAAAAATGTTGTTTCCCAAGGTCTCAAGTGGTCAGAGGTCAGGTTTCTAGCAGGTTTTTAGATTAATCAGTTCAGAGCTGGATGTTCTATTAGAAGGTAAGCGCTGACTGGAGGAAGCAGGTCACTGGGATCATGAGCTGGAAAGATACATGCCATCCACGGCCCTTCCTTCTCTCTCTCTGGCTCTTCCCCTACTCTGTTTCCTGGCTGTCACGAATGAGCAGCCTTTCTTCACTTTCTCCTTCTACCATGATGTTTCTGCCTTGGAGCCAGCTGACTCTGGACTGAAACCTCTGAAATCATGAGCCCCAAACCCTTCCTCCAACAAGCTGAGTATGTCAGGTCATAGTGATTACAAGTTGGTACCAAGAAGTGGGGTCATTGCTAACTATACCTGACCATGTGGTTTGGAAGGCTTTAGCACTGGTTTATGGGAAGAGTTTGGAATGGGTTGGAGACTCAGGCTGGAGGAAGCTAGAAGATTGTCAGTGTTATTACAATGAAGACATGTAACTGGGCCAGCTTCAGCTGATGCTCCTGCCAGGGACAACCCTTCGCCCAGTGATCCAGAGTCTGGGCTTCTGGCCATTCCTTTGTGTTCTGACCTAACAACCTACTTTCAGGGTTATTTCTGGTCTTTGAACATAACTGTGAGGATAAAGCAAAATGGCGTATGCCGGTACTCTTATCCTGTGAAAGCTACTGCCACTAAATGTGACAGTCTCCATCATGCATGTTTCTCTGCCTTATTGGTGACAGGATGGGGAGAAGGATATAGTTAGCTTGCTGTCTTGGCTTGTTAACTTTATGAAGAATTTTAAATGATCCCCTTCTTTAGTAAACTTCCTTAAATTACTTAAAGAAGATACCTGTTGGACCATTAGTGTCTGAATTTAGACAATAGAACCTGAGGCTTGCCTAATTCCATCAAAAATGGCAATGCTTTCAAGACAGTGTTGTTAGATCTAGAGGGTTAATATTCCCATGTCAGCCCCCAGCTGCCCCTGAGAATCCCTGTTGAAACCAGAGAGGAAAGGCAGCAGCTTGGTTCAACTGGTCCAGCTCAGCCTTCTTGTGGACCACCCGTCCCCTCTTCTCTTCACACATTTGGGATTCTGTGCTCTGGGAAGCTGTGCAAGTGTGCGTTTGCTTAGGGTGGGTGGTACGTACGTGGAGAGGGTGCAGATGTTCTTCTGCCCGGAGAAGTTCAAGCGTCCAGTGGCAAAAGCCCTGTCCTGGTTCATCATGTCCGACACCTGGGCGGGGAGGTAGTTGGTGGCGGCCATGAACACCTTTCCCACGTAGCCACTCCAGGTGGAAGGCTCTTCTGTGCGACTGGGGGGCAGTGCAGAGACAAGGATGGGATTGGCTGCCAGCACCGGAACCGTACAGGAACCTACACATCCGAACGTTCTGAGCCGAGTGCACTGCATCAGGCAGAAACTGTGCCTCAGCACAGTGTTCTACCCACAGAGTCACATTATTCTGGCAATAACAAAAGAGCACCAAGGGCCTGTTTGTCCTTCAGAGGAACCATTGTAAAGCTCTTAAAAGGCTCTCAATGCTACTGCTTTCTTACATTAAAAAAACATATCTGATGATTAGTCTGATTGCTTACAGAGGGCAAGGGTAGAGGAATGAGATGCAATCAATATCTGGATCCTATAAAATGAGCTCAAGTCTGTTCAGGGCTCAAGAAGAACAGACAGATCTCAGTGTGAAGACTCCTGAGGCAGACTGAGTGGGACGCTAGAGGCTAGCCTTCAGGCTAGACACACGGGGTGGTGGTGTCTGATTACAGCCCTGAAGCCATCAGGACTCCGGCATTCACAGTGCCTGAGTACCTCACAGGGACCTAGAGCGCCCCCTTCGGTCCTAGAACTTCATCCCCAAGCTTCTGGGAGACAGAGGGTGTGACTGCTCTGCTGAGAGACACCTCCATCTCAGTTTTAGGCTGCGGGCAGCACATGGAAGACCAGGGCTGCCTTGTGTGCTTCAGGACACCCCACGGTGATGCCACTTATCTACAAGACCAGATCCCAGTGGGATCTTAGTGCTGCTCATTTTTTACTGTTACCAACCCGGCGAGGTGGAGGTGTTCTTTGGACAAACCTCTCTGGGCCTTGATCTACTGAACCGAAAGTGACCCTTCTAGGCAGACCTGTACTGTGGCCCTGGAGTAAGAAGCTCTGTGCTCCAGCTTGGGATTCACAGAGAGAAACGACAGACATCCAGACCCTGCACTCCTGTATAAATAGGAAAACAACCTGAGCTGTTGTGCATGGTGGCACATAACTGGTGCAGGCAGGAGTTGCTCCAGGACCAGGAGGGAGAGGGGGTAAGGGTTCTGAGCCTCTTGGTTTCCATGTTTTCTCATTTGGAAAACAGGGACAATCTGAAGGCTTGCTGGGAGAAAGAAGGAGGTTCAGCCTAGAGCAGGACGTGCAGCAAGTGGCTCAGAGGCTGAGGGATGCAAAAGGTTCTGTGGTGGTGGTAGCTGGGCTCGGCAGGCAGGGGAGGAGCTGTCGCTTCATCCCCAAGGACCAAGGCGATGAAGGTTCTGAGGATGTATTATGTTCAAGGGGCATTTCCAGAAGATTAATCCAGCAAGAAGATACAGAATGGATTGGTCCAATGAGGCTGGGCAGGATGAGACCAGACATAAGCATAATGAAGTTAAAGACATGGATAGGGGCAGTGGCTAGTGATACAGGACTGAAGAGGTCCATGGGAGTCACACTGTCTGGGACATAACAGTACTTCATGGACAGGCTGAGGAGATCCCCAGGAGGAGTGGAAGGTCTCCCCTCAATCATCTGTGGCCAGTGAGAGAATGGGGCAGCTCAGAGAGGGTAATGTATTAGGGTAATGCATTTCCTACCCTAAGCACTGAAGACAGATCCAAGAGAGGACAGGGCTGAAGCAGGAGCTGGGGAGCACTTCCTTCCTTGTCAAAGAACCTCAGGAGCAAAACGTATCTGAACCATCGGGCTATCATCAAGGGCTTACTCATTGCAACAGAGAACAAATGACAGCTCTAGAAGAAATCAGGGTTAGGTTTCAGAAGCTTTCTGGGGAGTGACAGAAAAGTCTAGACAATGGATATAATCTCTGGGGAAAGTTTGGAGTAAGACGTTCAAGGCAAACAAGAGCTCTGGGACAGGAGTTAGAAGAGTTCTGGGGAGACAGAGGAGCAGGAAGGGAGGCATCCCAGTGTTCCCAACACCAACAGGGGACACGATTTCCTAGCCTCACGAGCCTGGTGACACAGCACACCAAAGGCAGAACCTCATGGAAAACCCACAGTCTTGGTGACTCAGAGGCTGGTTCCTGGGATGGAGTCACAGGGAGGGAGGGACAGACGCTGGGTCCCATGTCATACCACTGTACACTAATACATACGGGAAGGAGGCCAGCTCCACCTCATTCTCATCAGATAGAAAAAGTCCTGTGCCATTAGAGAAGAACTTCCAGTCCCAGAAGAGAGTTTCCTCTTCACACTCATGTGAACCCCAGCACAGGAGTGCACACAGGAGACGCCTGTGAGCAATGTTGCTGGAGTTTCCACCAGAGTGAAAAGTTTCACTTCTTATGGACCCAAGGTCAGCTTTGAGCAAGACACTGAGCTCTCTGGACCTCAGTTTCTTCAGTTATCAAGCTCCTACCCTCCTTGCCTGCCAGAACAACTGCCATGGGGACCAAGGGAGGAAGCATAGTAAAAGCTCTATAAACTGCAGATGAACAAGCGTCACCATCATCATTGCTAACTCTGCCACCTGCTTTCATAGAAAATCACTAAAATTTCATGTTTCAGGTTCCTATAATGACGCTGGAAGGAAGTGTCAAGAGACATTAGGTGGCGAAGGACACCACACACATACACACAAGGTGTAAGCCACCTCCTATGCTTCCAGAATCAGGGACCATGTCTACAGGAAGGTGGGCTAGGTGATGTTGCTATGGACAATGGCTGGGACCGGGGGATTCCATTCTGCTTCCGGGTACATATATCTCCCAGTGAGCATGGTCACGTACACTGGAGATGCCTAGCAGTTATAATCTAATGCTCATACTCTTCAGCCGGCAGAATTTCTAGGAATGGCCCTCAGGATTCCATGTCCCGGGCCTCAGAACCTGTATGGTAATGAGATATCAGCTACATGACCGTTTTATGTTATATGGCCCAAGTGGCCTTAGGAAGGAGATTGCCTGGGTGGGCTTTGACCTAATCACATGTAGAACTTTTAACACAGACTGTGCTAGGCATGGAAGTGTGGACTTGTAGTCCCAGCTACTCAGGAAGCTGAGGTAGGAGGATCACAAATTCAAGGCCAGCCTGATGAACTTAGCTATAGCTCATCTCAAAAACAAAACAAAACAAACCCCAAACAACAAACTTCTCTTGAAGGATCAGGGGCTGCAGCTCAGTGGTAGGGCCGTTGCCTGGCCTGCATGAGGCCCAGGTTTCAACTGCCTCTGAGTGGTGGCAGATAAGGAAGGCAGAAGACAAGGAAGACAAATGGAAGGCATGAGAAGAAATCAGTCTGATGCTGCTGTTTGAAGGCTCCATGGAAAGGAATGTGGTGGCCTCTCAGCTGTGAGAGTGGCTTTCTCCCACTGACAGCCAGCAAGTAAGTAGTGACCTCACTGCCACACCTGTCAGGACCTGCCTTCTTGACAGTACCGAGAATGCACTTGGATAATGATTCTGAGCTCCAGAGGGGAACACAGGTGCTGTTCAGCCACCTCCATTTCAGCACTAGGAAACCCTAAGCAGAGGATCCAGCCAGCCTATTTTGGGCTTTTGGCCTCCAGAACTATGAGATAATAGATATATGCTATTTGAAGCCATTAAATTTGTGGTAATTTGTTACAGCAGTATTGGAAACTAATACACTCACCATTGGCTACAATGTAACACACACATTATGCAATCAACCCTCATGCCATGCCTGCGGAGTTATACTCAGGGGCATGGAAAGTGTTTCTAAGCACTCACTGGTAGTGGCAATAGCAACAATAGCTATATTACTAAATTTATAGCTACATTGGTTAGTGCCTATGGGTGCTTCTATAAGCCAGGGAAATACCAAATGCTTCACATAACAAACTCATTTCACCCTTACCATGAGCCTAACAGGCATACACTGTTATGTGTTTGTTTTACAGATGAGAAAAGCGAAATACAGAAAAATCAAATGACTTTCTCAAGGTTTCATGGCTTAGAAGGAGCCAAGCTGGAATATGAACTCAGGTGTGTGGCACAATTTTTATGCTTGTGTGCACAATATCACAAAAGTTTTGCTAGCATGCTGCTCTGCCGTGGTGCTAAAGACAAAGCCAAGTGTATGGAACTCAGAAGAAAACGAATCTCTCACGCTGATGTACCTGCTGATGAGGTTTTCCAGCTTGAAGATGTGCACGGTCTCGGTGTTGCTGGAGGCACACAGGAACTGTGAGTCCATACTGAAAACCAGGGAGCTGATTGTCACGTACCTAGAAACAGCAACGTATGAACCAAGAAACCAGAAAAAATGAGCGTTATTGCCTCTTAGTTCCAAGACCAGTTTTGTGAGAAAAGAAAATGTATCCTGAAGAACTCAGGTATTCTAAAACCCCTTCAACAGTGAGTTATTTAGATTTAGAGAGCAACACTAGAAAGATGCACAAGGGTCAGTCTTAGGTGGAAGGAATAAAGCATGGCCCATCCTCCCAGCCAGCGGAGCAGAAGGTGTGCACCTTCTGGACACTGCGGAAGCCTTCCAGGTGCTCTGTGCCTGGATCCAAACGTAAGCCCTACAGCTGATTAAGACCCCAAACACTCAGACCTTACGTCACCTTTCATTTCCACAGAAGAGAATTAGAAATTATTTTTGGATTGTGACTCCCCTGGTTTTCTTATTTCTTCTCTGTTGGCTGCCTATCAAAAAAGGACTCTCCTGGCTGATAACTGGTGTTAAAACAGCGACTCCTCTTTTGGCGTTACTAAGCCCTCCGTGGGGCCCTGAAGTCAATTACCTGAGAAAGTACAGTAATACTTCGTCTGGGTGACAGGAGGCCACAGCCTCTGTCCTCTCCCTAGATGGCTGCCGAGGGCCACCGAAGCCCTCCCGTGGGAACTTTAAAGTGGGTTCGACACTGAGCACAGACCTTTTCATTCCTCTGCGAAACTCATAGAGCCTTTGCCCATCAGGTACTGAGAACACCCGGATGACTGTGCCCTGGAAAAGAGCAGATGGACAGTTTCTAACCATCAGTGGCTTCACATAGCGATGTCCCTTCAGACAGTGGTTTGTTTTATTGGTTTTCAACATCTGCCTCTGAGGACAAAGCACAGAGCGTGGGCCAAAGAGACATTTTTAATTATGTATGTGCTGAGTGAGTGATTACTGAAACGTGTATTAAACACTGCCTGACTGCCTTCCTCTCCCATCCCTGTTCAGGGCTCTGTGTGTCTATGTATGTCCCCGTGTATGCATGTGTGTGCATATGTCTCCTGGACCTCGATGCCTTTCTACAGTATTCTCTCTCTGCCTAGCAAAATAGACCTGCTCTGCATGGCATCTGAAATTCAACCTGACTACCTTCCCTGATTATTCCAGACAGAAGGGATCACTCTCTCTCTCTGGCTAACTAGCAAAGCATTTTGTTTGTGCTACTTATGAAATGTAGCATCTATCCGTTCTAGGTGTGATACGCATGCACATTTCTCAAGAAGACCACAGTGTTTGTGCAAAGTGTTTGTATCTTGTCTAGCGCAGGCCCCTGATCTATTGAATTAACAAGTAATCAATAGACAACAACATGCAAAGGGTAGAAATTCTCACTCTGAGACACATTTGAAGCAGGCTCAGGGACCAGCTGGTCTCCAAGTCTCCAGCCTCGTTCCATCAGATCTCCGGGCACCTCTGGAGGCAGCCAGGGAGTGAACCCAATAGGAGATGGAAGTGCACTTACTTTCTCGGATGCACTTGCTAGTTTGGAGCCTGAAGAGTTGAAGGTGATGGCAGCCAGTGTCCCCTCGTGGGCAGCGATGGTGCAGACTGTTTTCTGTTGGTGAAAAGGAGAAGCAGCTACTAATGGCATGGAAGAAGGAAGAAGGAAGATGGATTTCATCTCCTTTCTTCCTCTTTCTTTTTCTTCTATCTCCCTCCTTTCCTGGGTTTCCTCTGTCTCTCTCCACCAGCCTATTTGCATACAAGCTGCATGTCCTTTTCAGCTGTATCCTGATTCAATGTCAAGAGCGACTCCATTTCTGTCCTCTTTCCTGACCTTAGGAAGGTGGGCATCGAACTGTGTGCCTGATGTACAGCAAGGCTGTGGTGGGCTCCCTTGAAAGGGGACTTCCCCCCACAGATCGGGACCGTCCCATTCTGTGAAGCTTTGGAGACCAGAGGGCAGGAAACAGCTGTCTGCTGTCTTAGGTCACCAGTGTGACCATCTGCCATCCTGCTGCAGACGTTTTGCCCTGGCCTGTCACTGCCCATGGTGGTGCAGGCTGATGGCGAAGCCAGGGCAAATACACTACCTTCCCCTCCACATCCACCCACCCTGGCCAGAAAACGCCCCCAGCATTTCTTCCACCCCCACAGCACCTCCTTATCTCCTTCATTCACCACAGAGCAAGACAGGTGGCAGGCAGGACCACTGTCAACTTACCAGGGAGTTTCCATCATAAAGCACAATCTCGCCTGAGGTCAGGCTTCCAGGATAGGCCAGGTAAGAATTGGAATGGTTGATAGAGAGGGCACACAGACCTGGAGAGGAACCAACAGGAGATGAAAAGCCCGTGTGCAAGGGACAGAAGACCGGAAGGTTGAAAAGAGCACCAGGAAACAGCACAACTAGAGTGCCACCTACTGGTAAAGGGAGGAATGACTTTGAGAGATTTCTGTGGATTACTCTAATGAAAGGATTCCGGTAAAGAAAATTCACAGAAGATCACCTAATTTAACACCACCATGTCCTCTCCACATCTAAGCAATCAGAATTTAGAATTTGAAACATGCTCTTCTCCACATTTTTACCCCTGGGCTCTGAAGTCACATCTACTTCTGTGGCACATATGTCTCAGCTGGCTATTCGTTA
Organism: Heterocephalus glaber; assembly: GCF_053883595.1. Classification (NCBI taxonomy): domain Eukaryota; kingdom Metazoa; phylum Chordata; class Mammalia; order Rodentia; family Bathyergidae; genus Heterocephalus; species Heterocephalus glaber. The sequence continues at coordinate 12,856,218 of NW_028258173.1, read as the reverse complement.
TCACCAAAAGCTCTGAAAGGTTCACTTGAATTTACTCACAACTGAAATAGAACTTCAGGTCATGCAAAGTCAGCATGTGTTAGCCCTTCTTCAGGCGATTAAATACAGTTGGCCAGCAGATTCAAGTTGCAGGACAGGAGAAGCAAATTGCTCATTTATGAGCTCAATGTCCTGCTTTGAGAAGGGAAATGGTTGCCTGCCAAGGTGGAAGCTCACCAGAGGTCCTGCCTCTGAGCCAACAGGGAGCGCCTCACCTTTGGCAGAAGTGAATACACAGAACAGTTGGATTTAAGATGCTTCAACTAGGCTGGTGGTAGTAGCTCAATGGCAGAGCATTTGTCTAGCACGTATGAGGCCACTGGTTCCATCTCCAGGGTATGTACTTGTGCGTGCTTGTGGGCACGCATACACACACACACACACACACACACACACACACACAAGCTTCACCAATCTGTGCAGGTGTAAATGGCTAATCAAACCATTGCACTGAAGCAACATAAGCCATTTTTATTTACAAAGGGGTTCAGGATTATGCACTGGTCTGAACAACATTTAAGTAAAGGCCTTTCCACAATAATTTAGAGTAACAGAGTTGTACATGATAACAGTGAATTCCAGGAACTGCATAGAACCAAAGCATTAACCAAATAGGAACTCAGAGAAGATTATGCAAAAGAAACATCTTTTTAAGTAAAAAGAGGTGACTAGTATCTTCGTTATAAGTTAGTATATTAAATGTGTTTCTTAATTAAAGTATAAGAAGAACTTTGGATCAGGCTTGAACGGCTCCTTACCAAATTTTCAGGAGAAGGAGAATAGAGAAAAAAAATCAAATGATGTTTGGGATTAGGTTCTGTTTCCTACTCTGGCTTTGCCAGGACCGTGCTCACATCACTTGCCAAGCAGAACTCCAGGAGGAAAGTAGCTGATTCCTGGCACCCTGAACTGTATGTTCTGGAATCACTACAATCCCCTTGCCTATCTGAGGTCACTCCTGGCCTTGGCCTTAGAAAACACCATGCACCCCTTCCCATTGCTTTGGGAACCCCCACTCCCCACCCCATCTGAGTTCTCTGCAATGCAATGCAATTTCAGGAGCAGCTAGACAGGGGGAAGATGTTCTGGGCCTGTAAAACCCAGGAGGGAAGAAGCCAGGGGGTGGCCTGGGCTAGGCTGATGGGTCCTGTGGATGCAGCAGGGGAAGGGCGGGTCAGATAGACTGTGGCCATGGACTGGAGCACCAGCCTGAAGAGTTATGATCTTACAAAGGCACTACCGGTAACCTCTGAGGGCTTCTGAACACACATATTGGAAAACCACAATGAGATCCCACCTCTTGCTCACTAGGATGGCTACCATAAAAAAGACAGTAAATGCTGTTAAGGAGACGGAGACCACAGGTGCCTGTACACCACCGGTGGGAATGTAAAGTGGGGCAGGGCTTTGGAAAGCTCCCTGGCAGTGTCTCAAAAGTTAAACACAGTACTATCATAAAACCCAGAAATTCCACTCCTGTATATATGCCCATGAGAAATCCAAACTTCCGTTCACAAAAAAGACTTGTATATGAATGTTCATAGCAACATTGCTCATTACGGTCAAAAACTGGGACAACTCAAAATATCAGCTAATGAATGAATAAAGTGTGGCATATCTTTATAATAGAATATTATTTGGCAATAAAAAGGAATAAAGGACCGACACTTGCTACAATATGAATGAACCTTGAGAACATGGTGAGAAAAGCTAGACACCAAAGTCTACATATTATCTAAATCCACTGACATGAAATGTCCAGAAGAGATAAATCTATTGAGACAGAAAGTAGATGAAGAGTTGCCTAGGGATGGGGGATACAGGGTGATAGTTAAGAGGTACAGGGTTTCTTTTTTGGGGGTAATGAAAATGTTCTAAAATTAATTGTGATATTGGTTACACAATTCCATGAATATACTAAAAGCTATTGAATTCTGTACTTTAGATGGGTGAATTCTAGGCCATGTTATTTGTAGCTCAATACCCTCTCCAATTTTTTTTAAAGAAAAGATTGTGTTTTGAGAATATTTACCCAGCACATTCAGTCTGGGGACATGGCTCCAGATACCAATCTGTGTGTGGTGTAACTCTTGCTGAGTTAAAGGGCTGTGGCCCTTTCAGACCTGATTCCTGTCTGAAATGAACGCTTCATCCTATCCGGTGATGAACGCTTCTCCTGCTGTAACATTCCAGCGTGCCAAGGCTTCCTTGACTCACTTCCTTCCTCTGAAAGTACGGAGCAGTCCTTGTGGCAGAAAGAGCAAGGAGAGGCCTGAGCAGGAGCCTTGGAGGAGCACTTCCACCTGTCCTCCAGAGTTCTGGGTTAAGATATAAATAGCCCAGAAAGGAAGAAAGGCTTGAACATTTTCCGCTGCCTTTGAACTTTCTGGAATACCTAACATAGAGCTAGATGGCACTGGATTCTAACAAGAGAAGGACAAAGGATAATGGCGAGGGCAGGCGGACGGTGACAAATCCCACTTATTTGACAGCTGTGCCTCTGGCCTTGCACCTCTGCCAAGCCATCTGAAATTAATAGAGGGATCCTGTTCACAGATCTTCACAGACTTCAATGAAGGTCCTCAAATGCTTAATGTGAGCTCCTCCCATTTCCTATCATCCAAGTCTCAGATATTCCCGCCAGTGACACGGATCTGTGTTGTGAGGAGAGCAGGAAGACTTGTCCCAGGTCTACCTGTCACCATTCCACAGTCCTGTTTCTGTCCCAGGTGTCACATGCAGCCTTTAAAAAAAAAAATGGACTATTTTTCGATATTATTTTGTAATGTAAAAGTGATGGTGTAGCAAATTTGCAAAGTCCAGAAAATACAGAGAAAGAAAAAAAATCACCAATGATTCTAAAACTCAGGTTTTTTGCTCCTCTCATAGTTGAGCATAGTTTCTTCTAGTCTTTTTTTCTATATAGGAATGAAGTTTTGCTATGGCTTTTAGACCTGTTTTAGACTTGACATGTATTTTTGTAAATCGTGGTCAGCTGTCATTTCACTGAAATTGGCTGTACTTCTTCCATAGCTGGAATAGAAAGGCTTGTTATCAATCCAAGGCCAGTGACATTCCCAGCTGGAATGAGAAGAAAGTCCCATAATTCTCAGTGATTCTCACCTTGACACTCAAAACAGAACCCGTCAAACTTTAGGCAACTCAGGGGGAAATGGCTTTTTTTTTGTTGTTTTTTGTGTTTTTTGGTACCAGGGATCAAACTCTGGTCCTTGCGCTTGTGAGGCAGGCGCCAGAGCCACTGAGCTAAATCCCCGGCCTGGGAAATGGTTTTGAAAACTGGTTTTTTCACTAATGTCCCAAAAGCTACTTTTCAGGGCTGGGGATATAGCTCAGCAGTACAGTGTGTGCTTAGCATGCATGAGGCCCTGGGTTCAATTCTCAGTCACACACACACACACACACACACACACACACACACACACACTTTCCAGTTTCCCAAAACAGAACAGAGATAAAGCTTCTGTGTCATGCACATGCCATGCAACTACAAAAGAGATCATTTTTACCACCTGTGTTACCCTTTGCAGGAAGTGGACTTGCTGTGTATAAACCAGCACTCTGTTCTATGATTGCATTGCTGTGTGATATAGGATGCTCCCTCATTTTCCATAAAAAATGGTCAGGTTTGTGATGCCCATCCCCACCCCGTCCCAAGTTCTACACTTGGTGAGACTTTTCATGGAGACTTCCACCCTTGGCTGCTCAGGACACAGACTGCTGTGCCAGCAGGAAATTAACTTTGAGCCCCGTCTGGCCAAACTCTTGAAAGGAAGCTGCCAGCAATCTTTGATACAACAGGAACGGGCATGACCCAAACACACACAGAAGGAAGGAAATTTACAGCCTCCTTAGATACTGAGCGTGAAGCAACGGGAAACTGTAACCTAACTTATCTGTACTGCAGTAGGGTGAACACACTCAGAATGTGTGTGCTGAAGACGACTCAACAAGTGACAGTGTTTCCCTATGAATGCAGGGAGGGCTTAGGAAAGTAGAAACCATGTTTTCCATTTTACAGTTTTGTTCAGAAAATAAGTTAAGGAATGAGGACATACGAGGGGACTCTGGCCTCTGGTGGACTTGTGTTTTTGACAGCTTAGAGGCCTGAAGGTTCCTGAGTGAGGAAGTGCTCATGCTGGGAAGCTTTGACTTTGAGGGGGCTGCCCTGTAGGATGAGGGGGGCCAGCGAGGGAACCCAGCTGACTGTGCTGGAGGACAGGGCAGCCTCACCTCGGCTCACTCCCATGTGACCGCTGTTAATTCTCCCCACGAAGCCCTGTGGGCTAAACATGATCATTTCATTTCACTGAAGTAAAAAAACCAAGTTCAGGAGAAGCTCAGGGGGTCATTCTAATTTGGGACTTCCTCCTAAAATTCATATGGAATCAGAAAAGACCCAGAATGGCCAAAGCAATCTTGGGCACAAATAGCAAAGCTGGAGGTATCACAATACCAGATTTCAAGTTATATTACAAAGCTATAGTACAAAATAACATGGTACCAACCCAAAAAACAGATGTAGAGTGGTGGACTGGAACAGAAGCACAGAAGCAGCCGTACACGCCTACCACCATCTCCTTTTTGACAAAGGGGCCAAAAACATAGAGAAAAGGCAGGCTGTTTAGCAAATGGTGATGAGAGAAGTGGATATTCACTTGCAAAAGACTGAAATGGTCCCTATCTCTTATCCTGTACTCAAATCAAATCAAAATGGATCAGAGACCTAGATATAAACTGCTGGACAATGACACAGGGGAAACACTTGAAGCCATAGGCTTTCTGAATGGAGTGCTAATAGCTCAGGAAATAATACTAAGAATCAACAAATGCAAACGAAATAATCAGCACAATGAAAAGACAACCTATGGAATGGAGGAAAATTTTTTGCTAACTACTTTTCTGATGGAGAAGTAATACCTTGAATATAGTGAATAAAGAATGCAAAAAAAATTCACCCCCCTAAAACAAATGATCCAATCCAAAACTGGGCAAATGAAATCAGTAGACACTTCTAAACAGAAAAAGTACAAATGACCAATAAGTACATTTAAAAAGTTCATCATCTTTAGCCATTAGGGAAATGCAAATTAAAACTACTCTGAGATTCTGTCTTATCCCAGCCAGAACAGTTATCATCAAGAACATGAAGAGCAACAAATGCTGGTGAGGATATGAGGGGAAATGAATTTTTCTACATTTTCAGTAGGAAATTAAACTAGAACAACCACTATGAAAATCAGTATGGAGATTCCTGAAAAAGCTAAACACAGAAATTGCTTTTGAGCCAGGAATACCACTCCTGGGTATATTCTCGAAAGAACTGAAAACATTGTACTATAGTGATAGATGCAGACTCGTGAAATATGCCTTAAAGTATTGTCTCACAGAACTTTTTAATGGTCTCAGCGACTGAGATTTTCAAGTCCTGAAATCTGGGCCTGGGAGTACAGATCAGTGGTACAGCATGTACTTAGCATTTGTGATGTTCTGGGTTTGATCCTGAGCAACACAGATCCATAAGCGTGCATGCACACAGAGAGACAGGGAGAAGGAGAGGGAGAGAGAGAGGAGAAATCAAAAGGCTGTGTATATAAGTGAGATGAAGAGAAGGAAATGAGACATAGAAAATATTTATTGCACATCAAGTCCTGTGCTGGTCACTTGCACAAATGTCACCTCATTTAATGCTCAGCTGATGCTGTGGGATGCCTATTACTATTCCTTACAAATAAGGAAAGAGGCTCAAAGAGTCTAGGTCATTTGGGTGGAGCCATAGAAACCTTGAAATTCCGTGAAAGTCAAAGAATTAAGAAACTACAGTAAATAGAAGGAGCCATTTAATGATACTAAATTGGAATACAATTTATAAATACTAATCTGAATCATTAGATAATATACATTGCTCTCATGTGATGACTCCCTCTTTCCCCCCTCCAGGAAAGGATTCTTTCTCAGTCATTTTTATACTCAACAAATTTCATAAAATGTCATTATCTGTTATTTCAATCTAACAAATTCAAACTGCTCTAATTCTTAACTACATATGTATTAAATAGTGTTAAATCAGTCAAGTCCAATACCCTAGGATCGTTCAAGTAGAGGAATTTCTTTGTAATATAATAAAACACATAAAACACATTCTTTACAGTGGATTATCTTTTTCCTAGCCATGCAGACACACCAAGTCAAAACTTGCTTATAATTATTACATCTACTTCATACTAAACAACCGCAAAAAAGCGTAAGGGGTAAATACTTTTCAACTTTAGACACATGAGATCTCCTACGCAGATACCGTACATGCCTCAGCCCATTTGCTAACAGAGGCTTCTGGAGGCTGCAACGAAGCCCACACTCTCCTGGAGGACCCACAGCCTGACAGAATTTTAATCAGCCACCATGGAAACTTCACTGTTACGACAACAAAGTGTGCGTGGCACTTCAGGTTTTCAGTCCAGTTAGAAACAAGCTGAGGAAAGAGGTGCCTGGACATGCGGTTTGGGGTGTCAGTCTGTGGTTGAAGCTCACCTGTTGGGTTTGCAGGAATATCCAGGAGGGTCTTCAACAGCTTCATGTCCTTAATGTTGTGGATATAGATGGACTCTTCCAGGCAAACCAGCAACCTCTGTAATCACAAAGACTCTTCAGCCCCTGCATGGACTCCATGACAAGGGACCCAAACTGCTGTCTTTCACTGAGTGCTAACCTGAGCCCATGCCCAAAGGAGAAGGGGTTTTGATGATGTTGTTTGAAGGCTGTGTTTATTTATGGGCATGAACACACATGTGACTGTCCACTTGAACAGAAGCTTCAAACAAGAGATCTTAAGAAATTTTATGTAGAAATGAGACCTGCCAACTAACTTCTGTCTCTGTCTCTCTGTGTCTCTGTCTTTCTCTCCCCTCTCTCTTTTCCCCTTTCTTTCCAGCACTTCCCTCTCTTAGAATTGGGATTCCTGAACACTTGATCACATTTGCTTTTTCATTTAAGATCATTTGGGTTCACCTCTTTGGTTCTTATTTCTACCTGACAAGTTGCCTTTCAATGCTGGTAACAAAGGTCTCCCTCAGACAAATGTGGGTTTCTTTGCAGTTTCTGTATCATCACATCTCACATTTTACCCTTCTCCAAATACAGGTTGAACCTCCCTGATCCAAACTTTCAAAATTATCTGGCTAAATTTGAGCATCAGCACTTAAAAATTTTCAGATTTTGGATTTTTAGATTAGCAATGTTCAACCAGCAAACTCTATTTGAATATTCTAAAATCTAACAAACTCTAAAATCTGATCTACTTAAAATTTTTCAGATTTTGGATTTTCAGATTAGGAATGCTCAACCAGAAAAGTCTACACAAATATTCCAAAATCTGAAAAACTCTAAAAGCTGATCTATTTTTGGTCCCAAGCATTTTTAAGATAAGGGATAATTAGCCTTTTGTTACCAGATTTCCCTTCATTCCAAACTCTCCTCCAGATCCACTATTGTGCCACTCCTTACACCCCTGGTAAAGGGAGCTGGTGGATCCCTCGTATAGATGCCATGAAAGTCAAAGGGCCAGTCCCCACCCAGCTCCTCTCTCGGGCCCTCTTCCACCCAAGTGCCATCAGTTCCTTCTCTTCCTCCTTCTCTGGGAGCCTGCCAGGTGCAGAGTCTCTTGCCAAGGTGGTGCTCTGTGTTTTTAGGAATGGAAGGCAGAGCCCAGCCCAAGCCCAGGGCAGGCACCAGAGAGGAGGTGCTGGGAAGGCAATGGTGGTTGGACCTCACTTTCCACATCCTGAGCAGCTGCCCGCAGCCCAGCACATGCCTGACTAGGCTCCCTCGGGGTAGTGCTTCTCAGGGTTGGATGAGCACCAGAACCACCCAGGAGCCAAGTCCTGGACTCCTCCAGAGATTCCAGCTGGGGCCATCTTTAACCAAGCACTCAGATGAGTATGATGAACACAAGGCTGAGGATCCAGTGCTCTTGGGCCAGATCTCCTGAAGCTCAGGAACACCAGTTACAAGAGAAGTACTTGAAAATATCACAAAGGTGGCAGCCTCTCCTCCAGGGAGTTTGTTTCTACTAAGACTCCTCAGATTCAGAAAAATGGAGACCATCAACTGTAACTAGGTAGAAAAATAAAATTTAGATGCTTTTCTATTTTAATAAGCCTCTCTTCCACAGGTCTGAGACTGGATGCTTAGAGGTTAAAACAAAGTCCTAATAGAGCCTCAAAGTTGATGACAAATATCAGTTTCTCTGTGAAGTATATATTCTCTAATAGTTTGGACAGTTTTCTTCAGTGCTTGTTTCTGCTCTGAGGTTGCTACATCCTCCTGTGTCCCCTCCCAGCTCTGCATCCGATCCCCACAACAGCAGGGCCCCACATGAACCTCCAGGCTCTGCTGATCTGATCTACATCATTTTCCATCCATGCTAATAGTGCCATCCGCTCTGTGGTCCCACTCTGCTGAATTTCTGGTCATCCCCACACTGGGTGCAGACAAGAATTAAAAGGGAGGGAAAGAGAAAACAAGCACTGGAAGGGAACAAGGGGGCACTTTGTCTTGGTCCACGTGAAAGGATGCTTCTAGAATGAGCAAAACTTGTTAATTGTCTTCTGCTGTCTGCCTGCCTGTCTGTCTGTCTGTCTGTTGGTCTGTCTATCTATCTGTCTGTCTGTCTCTCTGTCTGTCTGTCTATCTATCTATCCATCCATCCATGGTACTGGGGATTGAACCAGGGCCTTCACACTGAACTACTTCCCCAGCTCTTTTTCAGTTTGAGACAAGGTCTTGCTAAGTTGCCCAAGCAAGACTCAAACTTTCCATCCTCCTGCCTCAGCCTCCCAGGGTGCTGGGATGAGAGATTTGTGCGACCATGCCCCTCAGTAATTGTTTCCTTAATCAGTTTGCAGCAGAACCATGACCTTGCCTTTAACTCAGCCCATTCTTGGTCACCTTGACTTTCATCCTTTCTTAGTTTTGTAAGTAGTATTCCTGTAGCAATTAAAATTTGTCGAGTCTGCTGCAGACCACCATAGATTCAGCCTCAATGGCATCGATCCAACCAAACTGTAGTTGGATAACCAAAAGCAAGGGCCAAAGAACTGTAAAATTTTATATAATTTAAATACATTTGCTTTATTGTCTTTATCCCATAAGATACACTTCACAATTAAATACAAGAAGTATAGCATCAAATAAAAATGGAAGCTATCACAATTTCTAAAGATTTTTCCTTTCTGTATACTTAGCAGAAAATAGAGATTTGTTTCCTTATAATTCCTTATACAACTCTGTAATTTTTTTCCTGTTTTAAGAAGGAACCACATGCAGCAGGCTGGCCACTGCAGACAGGTCATGCATGCTTGGCCCTTCCACTTCCCTTGGCCTGTAGCTCTGCAGCACTGTGGACCCCTAGCCATCACAGAGGGGCTATGGCAGTGAGGAGCTCTAAACCCAAACTGAAATGTTTCAGAAGAGCAAACCCCAAACACTTGTCAGACCAGCCTTGAGTCATCTTAGCTTGGGTGTCAATTGCTGAAAAGTGCTGAGGGTGTTCTCCCAAAGATGGGGCATGAGAACCTCAGGTTAATGAGTGTCCTACTGAGTGGCAGCTGGCACTCAAGGATAACAGACTGGCACACTTGAAGAGTCTTTCCCTGTCCCATTTGCTGATGAAAATACCAGACAGGAACAGAGAAAGCATACAAGTAAACACAATAGATATTATTAGATATTATTCCATCAGATTTTTTTTGGGGGGGGGGTACTGAGGATCGAACTCAGGACCTTGAGCTTGCAAGGGAGGCAGTGGAACCACTGAGCTAAGTCCCTGGCCCTCCAACAGATATTGTTAAAGAACATTTGACCAAACAGTCTTAAAAAAATAATTAAGTGTGAGAAAAAGACATTTAACCTATATATACTGGCCACTATTGTGTGCAAAACTAAAAAGTTCTCCAACAAAAGTTAACATGCTACTAACAGAGCTCAGAGAAAGGGCTTGAGCCAAGAATTCTGCTTAAAAGCCTTCATGTAGCATACTCTCAAACCGCCTTTCCCTTTCCTGACAAGAACCCAGACTTCTTTTCTTCCTTATGCCTGCTACTGCTCCCTGAAAAGTCCCCACGCTTTGTTTCTCAGGCCGTTTTTCTACCACCCTACTTTCTAGGGACTTAAGTGGACTCTCTAAACAGCTGATTGACTCAAAGCAGCAATCTCTTGCTTCACTGAAATTTAAGAAAGCATTTTATTTGTTTCACTGTTAAAAAAAAATAGTACTTAATAGCTTAGGTACAAAGAAAAAAAAGCATCCTTAGTGAGTGCAACCACCTCCACTTTCCTGGGAATACGTAACTGAACAGGGAGCCCTGGATGCTCACACAAAAGGTCTCTTTCTTTATTTATGTAATAGTCAGGAAACAGACACTGCTGAGCACTTTTCCACCCAGTCTTGAAGTACTGAGCAAAACTGCCATGGACTGTGCTCTCATAGGATGTCAAATTCAGTAACTGTAGATGTTACTGATCTGCTGATATCTCAAATGCTTATTTCACAAGAGCTCATATTTTTAAAGATAATATGTTGCATATATTGCATATTTGAGATAAGAATAATCCTTCCTTCAACAAAGAAAATGGTACAAGAAAACATCTTTAGGGGTTAGTTGGAAAAAAGGAAAGTGAAAGCATAAGACCTTACAGCTGACCTGCCAGGAAAAGCCCATATAGACAGCAGAAGGGCCATTTTCCCACCTGCCTCAGAACTAACCACGAGGGCCACCCTCCACCCTCGAGTGCCTCATTTTCAAAGGCAGAACCAGCTGCTGCAATAAATGCCACTGTCTAGACCAAGGTCAGAAGACTCATTCCTCTGGTTTCACATTCATGATGAGTCTATAGCTTGCATGTGTCTCTGCTGGCCAGTGCTGAACCACTGGTGGTACATGCATGACTGTTCCATTGGATGACATGGGACAGTCACGCATGTATCATTGGTGGTACAAACCGGTGGATGGGAACATGCTAAGGTGACCCTGCTGAGGCTCAAGGGACAGACCTGAGCCAGCACCCAGGGACACAGAGTACACGCCTGAAACTGGAGAAAAATGAGGACTGAAGGACCAGGGAAAATTCACCACTGAAAAATGAACAACATGGAGTGGATGCTGTCTACACTACATCTATGGTACCAGACATGCAAGTTGAAATCATCATTGGCATTTGATGCTATTTATTTATTTATTTATTTATTTATTTTTAATTTCAGTACTGAGACTTGAATCCATAGAATTCACAGACTCATATCCCAAACATGTTAGAATCATCACTAGCATTTGATGTTTGTTTGATTAATGAAATAATTGCAGTACTATGGATTGAACCTAGTACTTTAGAACTGAGCTGCATCCTTGGCCCTTTATTTAGTTTTTATTTTGAGACAAGAGTCTCACTAAGTAACTAAGTTGTCCAGGGTGGGCTCTAACTTGTGATCTTTGCCTCAGGCTCTCAGAGTGCTAGGATTACAGGTGTTTGTCACCACACCTGATTGATACTTGTTTTAAAGATACTCATCTTTTTTTCTTACAGTTCCAGTCAGCAGAAGCCATAAAACTTCAAGGCTTTTGCTTCCTTACCTGCCGGTTCAGCTTTATGGACAAGATGTTGCTGGAGTAGCTGTAGTTGCAGATCTCTGTGCCTTTCTTGAAGTGATACACGTTCATCTGCCGTGGTTTTGTGTGGCTGACCACCACCACCAGGCTGCTGGAGAAGAGGCGCTCCACGATGTAGACATCGGGGATTTCGTCTGGAGGGAGGGCAGCATCAAGGTTACTCCAATGGTTGCTGCAGCAGAGCTTGCTGACTGCTCCTCACCATCAGCAGACATTCACAGCGACCCCTACGCCCCCACTCCCACCAGGGAGCCTTGACTGTCTCCCTGGGCAGCACTCAAAATCCAGGAGACGCTGGTGACCAGAACCACCTGGGGTGGTGTGTGCATGATGGATCACCCCCAGACCAAGGCTTCCACTGTTCACCCTGTAAAATATATTCAGCAGGTTTGGAAATCTCAATCTATCCTTGCCCTAAGGAGACTTCAAAGCTGTGATTACTGGGTTGGGTGCTGCTGTCTTCAGAATTATTCTCGTTCTGCTAGGGGAACCACTCTGGGGAGGGAGCTCAGTAACAGTTATATCTTCGTCCCTCTCTTTCTGTGCTCCCTGGCCCTCTCTGGAATCCTTTTTCTATGAAGATAATCTGGACATTAGTATGTTGAGCAAGAAAGTACTTCCGTATTCAATACCGGCAGGACCTCTGTGTCTTTCTGAGAGCATCTTGTCATAGGCATACCTTGCCTGTGCTCGGGCAAGTCCCATAGAGAACAGCACGGAGCAGATACAGAGCAAGATTTTCACAAAAATAGTGTAATAAAAATAACACTTTACAAATAAAGTAAGAGCCCAAGATAATATTTACCAAACCACCTTCCTTCCAGGAAACCCAGAGGTTATTTTTTTCACTATTATGTATGCAGAAAGTGTTACCCTGAGAAAAATCAGTCATATTTTTAAACTGAATTATTTTTAATATTTGGCAGAAATGTGTCAACATTTTTAATATGGGCCATGTAAATAGGATAGTCTTGCTTTATTAAAGCCAATAAAATACTTTTCTGACTGAATAAATTGTATCAGCAGTCTACAGTGCCAATATAATGGCAAAAAGAAATCATGAGTGATCTTTTGGTTGGAGAATCATAAAAAATGATGACTGTGTACTAAGTATATGGAAAAGTATCAATAATATGATTTCAGACAAAGGATTTCTTAACATAACAAAGGAAATGTTCCCTAAATTATCGCCAAAGTTTAAGAAGAACGTCATTGTGGTTTTTAAGCAGATGGAGACGATTTATATTTAAACCTGAAAAATACTGACTCCTTAATTTTCATGGTTGAGGGAAGGAAAATCAGAAAGATCAAGATTAAAGACCAGAGAAAGCAGTCGGTGTCTCGGAGATTTCCTGCATGCGGGTGGGGGCATGCGCACACACACACACACACACACACACACACACACACAAAGCACACTTACTATTCCCATGGACTTGGTCCAGTTGCTCCACAGAACTCAAAGAAAACAGCTTGTAACCAGCTTTGGTTCCAATTGCTAGGGATCTGTGGAAGATAAGGACACCATGGGAATGACAACAGGTACTGTATTCTAACCACAGACGTCTAAAAATAGGTATCTCTTTCCCCCTAGTCTTATACAGTGCACATAAACAATCCCAAGGAGCTTAGATCCTTGATAACTTCTTAAGTATGGAAGCATGCCTTGGCAGATACAGTAAAAGGAAAAAACAAATAAGAAAAGAAAAGGACAGAAATTGCATGGCTGTGGAATTAAGCAAGATATCAAACATACCAGAGGTCGTGTTTTCCCTCCTGGGCAGGTATAGGAAAATGGAATGTTTAAGAATATTCATAATAGCTCCATCCACAACACCATTAAGTGTCTGAGAAGCACTTTACCAAGAGGTAAATTATTTCTTCTTTTCTTAATGATTATTTATTTTTTATTTTAAAAAAGGAAACACACATATTCATAGTAGGCATAGTAGGTAATTTGTGGGCAAAAATTTAAAAGATGTTTCCTTTTATTTGTTTCCAAGAAAATATCACAGATAGTTTATAGATTTCATAAACTCAATTGGGAAGTTTAATTGGATTCTTTTCAAGCTCTCTCATTCACAGCTAAGGTTGAAGCTTTGCTGTATGCTATTATCACAACCAACACATAAGATAAAAACTAGGTATTTACTTGGGTCAATGTGGGCTACAAAGCAAAACAAAACAAACTCATTTTCCTTAGTTTTTCCCTTTTAAAAGAGGCAAGGTATGAATCCGATTTTTCTTGGCCTTGTGATGAAAGTAAACTTGTCAACTTTGTTTAGTGCCTGGGAATCCCCTCCCAGCTCTCTCTGGCTTTTTGCTCTCAGCGCCCAAGTAATGACCAAAACTTTGCATGAAACCCGCTCCCAATAAGCTGTCTGACCCTGAGCACCTCCACCCTGGGAAAATGGGATTTCAGAGTTGACATGGACCTTAAAATGGTTTGGTCTAACTTCCTCACTTACAGCAAATATATGCAAAGGTGAGCTTCGTTCTTCCCAGGGAAGCATATACTAAAATAAGTAACTTACAAGCCTGGATGCCAAGGCTCTGGTTTCACCAACCTAAAAGGAGACAACTATATGATTTTTCCCTAGAATTCTTTTCAACCCAAATATTTGTTCTTTCCCGAGACAGGGACAGGAAGCTACAGTCAACTGGTTTGTCTCTCAGCTTTCCAACCTGCTGAAAAGCTAAACCAGTGTGGACAGATTTGCATAACAGTAATAGTGCAGTTAGAAGTAGGGTTTGGTGTACAGAACCTCAGACAAACAGCAACCAAATAAGCCAGGGGCATCTTATTACTTTAAAATATACTCTGTAGTGATCACTGTTTTAAATTTTTCTTCACATGAGCTTTTTCACATATAAAGAAACATTTAATTGCAAACAGGTTTGTAAAGCTTGCAAGCAGGGACAGAAGTTATTTGCTTTTTTTGCTTTGGGTGTTCTTTTTTTTCTTTTTTTGAGAGCCGGTGAGGTTATGTTGCCCAGACTGGTCTCAGTGGGTTCAAGTGCTTTTCCTGCCTCAGCCTCCAGAGTAGCAGCAACTACAGTCACATGCCAGCATGGCTGGCCCAGAAGAAATATATATATCTGAGTGATATCCGAGTGATCACTCTCATGTTTTCAATGATTGCTCAAGGGACACAAAAGACTCAGAATCAAGGGATTCAGATTTATACCTTATTTTACCCATCAGACTTTTCTATAGAAACAAAATTTTTATGGCTCAGGGGAATGAAATTTGGGACAAATGCGTATCACTAATCACAATTTAAAATGTACCCAAGCTGTCTGTCATAGCAGCAGGAACAAAATATGAATATAGAGCTCTGGCAAAGATCAGTTGCTAAGCATAGAGAAAAAATGTAGGACATTGGTAAAGATTAGTTCTCTTTACTAATCTTCTCCAGAAATATAAACTGGACCCCAAACTCAGCCTACATTTACCAAAAAAGACACAAATTCACCTAAAAGCATTCGATAAGGGGCCTGACTTATTTTGAAATCCAATGTCATACCTTCTGCAGCTCAAAGCAACTGACTGTGACAAGAATTTTATTTATAGGTGAGAGAGCTGCCCAACAGAGCCTTCATCCAAGAAAACAGAACTGACTGTAGGGACTAAGGAAATTCACTTTCAAAGCACAGTTTTGAAAATAACATTCTTATCCAATTGCTAAAGGAAGCTGGTCTATTATTTTATAACTAGAATTTTTAAAAAATCATTTTTTCCAAATCTAATAATGTCACAAAGAAGAATTTAGAATATTTACTACTTATTAGCAAACTAATTCATCTCTTTAACCTGTGTTCAATTGGGAAGGAAAACATCATGCAGGCATTTCAACAGATACATCCTCTTGCAAAATGTTTCTTACAAAACTGCTGAATTTTATCTGTACTATCATGTGAGTGTCACCTAAAAGCAGATGCTAAACACAATTTAGCAGGTTGTACTACTAAATTTTTGCCCAGCCTTCGGGAAAAAAAGACATGGAAAACATCAAAGGGCGTTACACATAACATTTTGTGGATATTATATGTATATGAGTATTGGGAGATGTTGTAATATATACTTTTTATTGTGGGTAGTGGTTAAAAAACACACACAAAGCTTAAAAGTCACTCATACAACCAAGCTACTGAGATACTGGATTACATATAGTTGGTTGGTTTTTTTTTTTCCCAAACAAAGGCATACTGTTCAGTGTTTTTAAATAGAAACACAAAGGGAATGGAAACCAGGGCTGCTTATGGTACACGAAGGCCTTAATTACACGCCCGAATGTTAATATTAGCATAGCTCAGTTCCGAGCAGTCAAGGCAAAGGCTGAATCCAGACTCCAAAGAAGGGACCCAACAGAAGCCGGCATAGCAGGAAGTGGAAAGTGGGAAGTGGTCATCCCGCCTGAGCTGCCTGATGCTCCCGGGGCACATTCCAAAGAGATTATTCCATAAGGTCCCCAGGGTTCGCTTCCATGAAAAGAGGGAAAGAAAACAGGCATTTGCTTCGAAGACAATCCTGCGGGCGCCTGGGACACAGCTTAGCAACTCCCAGCTCTTTGACCAAAGTCCAGATGTGAAAATCAAAGTGAAACATTAAAAATTCCACTCAAAAGCAACAGGGTGGAGCCCCTGCTCCCCGAAGCGAAAGCAACCTGGGCCTAGACGGGGTCCCTTGACTCCCAGAGGGAGACTAAGGGTGATAAGGTGGGTGAGTCGAAAACGCGGTGCGAGAAATCCCAAGATCTGACGTCCCAAGCGGCCAGGCCAGATGCCCGGTCTGGGCTGCTCTGGCTCCGGGACAGGCTGCCGCTCCGGCCCAGGCCCTGCCCAGATGCCACGTTGAGATGCTCAAGGACAACTGGGAAAGTTTTCAGGCACTCCCGTCTTCCTGGGCCCCAGCTACAACCCGTGGGTCAGCTCGCGACCCCCTGCCCGCCGCGCCCTCCGTTTCGGCCACGGCCCCTCCCGGCCCGGCCTCACCTTCCCCAGCGCCGGTTCCCGGCCTCCCCTGGCCTCCCATCGCCTCGCTCCCCTGGACGACGTCCTCCCTCCACCCCGGAGGCCCCAGTGGGCCGCGAGGGCGTCCGGGAGGGCTCGCACCCCGCTGCTGGGTGTTAAAGAGACCCCGCCCCGCGCGAGGCGGCCCCGGGCGCAGGCCCGCGCCTCGCCGCGAGTCTCCCACAGAACAACAGCCTCCGGGCGCGACATGCTGTCTGTCCCCCACTTCCCCGGTAGGGGCCGGCGCCGCGGCTTACGTGCAGTCTTGGTTGAAAGAGAAGCAGCAGAGCGCCACCTCGACTCCTCCCGGAGGGGCGTCAGTGGCCTCGGCCTCCATCGGGGGCTCGATCTCGGGAGCCGCAGCTCAGAGCCGGCGACAGCCACCTCAGCAGCTGGGGCGCCAGCCCCGCCCCGCCGCCTTAACCCCGCCCCTAACCCCGCCCCAACTCGTCCCTAGCCAGCACTACCCCGCCCCTAGCCCCTCCTCTATCCCCGCCCCTCCCTCTGGTTCCGCCGGCCCTAGCAGCTGACAAGGCGGGGCCTCTTCTGTCGGCCACCATTGGCCACCAGCTCATTCCGCACAGGAGAGCACCTCCCCCTTGGCCAATCCGTGCCGTCTGTGGGCGGAACCGCCCTGTTGGCAACCCGCCCCCGACTCGCGACACAGTTCCCCATTGGTGGAAAGCGCTTGAGGCCCACGCTGCAGGCCACGTGGTGGTGTTTTCATTGCCAGAGCCGCCCAGCCCGGGAGGGGAGAAGCGGAGAGCCACTGTAGCTGGCGCGGGATCTGTAGGCTGCGGTCTTGGTTCTTCGTCAGGGCCATCGCGAAGGAGACTGGCGGACGCACTCGTTCCCTCCCCACCCAATCCCTTAATGTGAGACTCTCTTGTCAGTTAAATTTACAGAATTCAGTAGAGAGCGTTAGACGCCAACGCCCCATCCTTTTGCAGAGTCCTCAAGCTGCTTGGAGAAGTTCCCCCAAAGGGGCGGCCAAGTAGGGCCAGGCCGATGGGAAGTTATCTAACCCACTGCCCCGCGCCTGAGAATCACACTGATGCCAAGCACTGTAGGGACTGTGTGGATGATCTTGTTGAGTTCTTAAGGAACCCTGTGTGGAAAATATAACAGCAGCCAGTTTACAGAAGGAGTAATGGGAGCCCTGAACTGCCAAACAAGTTCCCTAAAGTGAACAACAGGTGGGAGAACGTGTATTTGTCTTCTTTCAAGACTTCAGCGCTCGATGCCTTCGCTAAGCAGTATTTGGCGAGACCTGATTTGCGGCTGCAAACATGAAAGAAAATGCACATAAAATGGAGTAGGTTGTGAAAGGGATAAAGTCTTGAAGACATAGCACATGATTCGAGATGAATTCTGACAAAGTATCTTTTGTTCTCAGGCTAAATGCGTGTCACCATGTGGAATTACTCTACACAGTTTGTGAATCAGAAGACTCCTGCTTTGGATTTATTCAATTCCCCGCCGACTTTTAATTTGTGTCTTTTCAAATTTAATTATTGCTATACCACAGCAGCTTAGATTGGCATAGTTAAGATTTATCCAATTTATGACTGTATATATGGGTATTATGTATGTATGTGTGTATTTCTACTTTAGATCTAAAATAGATAACCAAAGAGCATTTTGCAAAAAAGCACTTAAACTTTTCTGGTTGGATTTCGGATTGGGTTTTCTAAGACGCAAATGTAAGTTTCTTTTCTAATTATATTATTCTTTCCCTCCACGGTTATAAAAATAAAAATAGTTCTACTTGTAGATCCACAGATGATGATTGCTCTTTAGGTGATTGTGAGATGTTTTATAAACAATTCTAGGTAAAAATAATTAGCCGTTTGGATGCTTTAACTGTATCCTCTTTGTAACTCTTTGATCGATGGTGCTTCTCCTCCCTCTTCCCCATTCAGCCAAATGCTGCAGTCTTCTCAGTTCTATTTAGAAAACCAGGAGTCTGGTATTTATACACAATGGAGCCCTACTGTTCATAAAGAAAAATAAACTTGAGTCATTCCAAGGAAATTGGATGCACCTTGGAACCACAATGTTAAGTGAAGTAAATCAGACACACAAGCTTAAATATCTCATGGTTTATCTTATGCAAGAAACACAATCTATAAATAAAGTGCACAATAAAGGACAATCGGAAAAAAAGAGAAAAAAAGTTATTTTAATCCAGCATGGCCGATGTATCTAAAAGTGTATGTTGGCTGGGTATGGTAGTGCATGCCTGTCATTCCAGCACTTGGGAGGCTGAGGCAGGAGGATCATTATGAGTTTGAGTTCGAGGCTAGCCTGGACTACATAGTGACATAGTGAGTTCAAGGCCAGCCTGAACTGCATAGTGAGACCCGGTCTCAAAAAACAAAATAAACAAAGATGTGTACGTTGATTTAGGATAATTGTCTTTTGTATTTTGCATATTTTTGGCCTATTAGTCTGGCCTTTAATCTGTGTTTATGATAATTGACTGAATAAGAACTTACAAAATAAATAAATGAATCTGATGCTGGCAAGAAAAAAATTTTTAATGGGGATGGAGGGAAACGGGATAAAATAATCAAGATGTGTCATGTACATGTACCAACTCCCCACAATGAATGTAATCATTATGTACTGCAAATATGTACTAATAAAAATAAAAAAAATTAAAAGAAAAAGTAATGAGCATTTGGGGCATAGACTCTGTGATGAATGAATGCAAAAGAACTGATTCACAAATAGATCAAATAGATTCAAATAGATGGTCTACCTAAAGAAGGTACAGAATAAATGGGATTGGGTTTTAAAAAAATAAATAAGTCTTAAAAAATAAACACCAAGAGCCTGCTGGTATGCTAGGGTGCTAGGTGGCCAGGAGAATTACATAAAGTGCAGTGAGGGTTTGAAAATGGAAGCTGTTATCAGCTTGCTCAGAGATGGGAGCGGGAGCTGGGTTTTGAGCAGGAATGTTTCATGATAAAAGTCATGTCTGAAGCAGGTGAGCTCAGCCAGGGTGTGCAGTGCATATTAGAAGGGGGCAGAGGCCTAGGAGTCTTTAGAGGACTAATCTGCCACTTTAGGAGTGAAGAACTCAAGAGGCTACGCTAATGTGGCAGCAAGGCTAGAAAGGTTAGGGCGGTGACAGAGGCAGCAGGGCTGTGCAGCAGAAAGACTGCTAGGAGCCGGAATGTGAGCTCCGTATCTAATCTCAAATGTTCTGGAAGATACGTTCTTAAAAAGGTGAAAATAAATGGGTAAGTTAATTCTAACTCAATATGGCAAAAATATCATTTCAGTAGGTAATGAATATAGAATTATTGGTTTATTTAGGTCTTTATTTATTATTGATCATTGTTAGGAACCGAATCTTGCTGTGTGGTCCAGGCTGCCCCCAACTGTCTGTCCTCCTGCTTCAGCTTCCCAAGTGCGGGGATCACGGTGGCTTTCCTTTTTTTAGAACCTGGTGTCTAAGATCCAGCGTGTGTTTTTCACTCACCGTGGATCTCAGCTTGTGCGAGGCGCATTTTAAGTGCTCACCTGCTGCTGGCCACCTTGTTTCCTCGGTGGACTCTGAGAGAACAAGTGTCAGGCCGCGGTGCCTGCTGGGGCAGGAGGAGCAGCAAGGAAGAAGCGAGAAGAATCCAAGCTGATCTCCTGGGGAGGGAAGAGGAGGCCCGGTTGTGCTGTTGGAAACCAGATCTTCGGCAGCTGTCTAGGGAGATGTGCTTGGGCTCCAAGTGTTGCAGTAGCAACAGAATTGAACACTGACTGGAATTCTGGTTCCCAGGCCTGGGAGCAAACCAGTCACCCTCCCAGCCCCACCCTTTCTGCGAATGACCTGGCTGTTGCTTCCTGGGTCGATGCTCCCTGGCCACCATGGCTCTGTGGAAATAACACCCCACGGCTGCCTCCTCTGGTGTTATTTTTTTCTGAGATAAGTAAATCTACTTTTATATAAGACTATATTTACAGAAATCTATGTTGATTTTATATAAACCTATACATTTTTATGTACATTTAAGAAATGACACCTAGTTCTTACTTTCAAAAACTCTTCGTGGCCCTGACTGCATCCATCAGCTGGCTGGGCGTGGCCAGTGGAGGCTGCCTTGTGACCTCTGAGAAAGTTGTAAGGAGCCAGCTTGAGGAGCTCCACCTTAAAAGAAATTTCCAGAAGTCCACTCATCATAAACAGTCAGGGAAAAGGTTGTAAATAATTATAGAGATGCTGAATTCCTTGAATGCCAGGCTAGTGTGTGTTCCTGTGTATGTGTGTCACTGGTGATTAAATCCAGGGCCTTTGCTCTGATCTCTATTCCAGCCCCTTTTTGTTTTTTATTTTTATTTTGAGACAGGCTTTCCCTAATTTACAAAGTTGCCTAGGT
Organism: Heterocephalus glaber; assembly: GCF_053883595.1. Taxonomy (NCBI): domain Eukaryota; kingdom Metazoa; phylum Chordata; class Mammalia; order Rodentia; family Bathyergidae; genus Heterocephalus; species Heterocephalus glaber. Next base: position 12,835,106 of record NW_028258173.1, on the reverse strand, counting down.
TGGGCTCCGATTTGAGATCCTCCTGCCTCAGCCTCCCAAAGTGCTGGGATTATAGGTGTTGGCCACCTCACACAGCTCTGGTTTTTCTTTTTAGGTTTTAGGCTCTATAGGTAGGAGAGGAGATTCCTCATTGAATGTTGAGCTTCTGACATCCTAGTCCACACTCTTGCAGGAGCAGTTTCATTACTAGGAACAGCAAAGGGTATTGAAGGAGGAGAATGCAACTTTGCCACAATGGGAATAAGATTTCAGCTTTGTATCTTTTTTCCAACTTCCATTTCTTCTTAAATGTCTATCTTTTCCCTGAAAAAAAATAATTTTTTATTTCCAGGGAAACAGGAAATGACCAAAATTTTAGACAATAAAGCCAGACCCTGGGAATTAAATATTTTTGGTAATACAAAATTGCAAGCCACAGTTCAGCTAATAGGAAGATTTCCGCTTTGGATAACAACCAGGCTGTAATTTTAAAATGCTGATTAGGGCACGCACAGGGCACTAAGAGGGGAAGTTGGAAATGAGACATCCTGTCTGATGCAACCCTCCTGTCACCCAATATGGTTGCCCTTGACACCCCAACCATCTATAATTAGAGAAACTACTAGGTGAATGCATGCCACTCCTGTCCTCTTCTTTTTATAAAACCCATTCTATTTTTATAAAACCAAGTCACAGGAAATAATTTTTTTCTTTTTTGCTATGTCCCAATGCCCAGAATGTGACCCGAGAAAGAATGGGACCATAATGGACCAGGCTATGGTGGCACTTGGAGAGGGGGCACAGGAAGAAGGGCCTGGGGACGGGAGCGGGGGAGAGGGGAGGGTGAACGGCCACAACCTGAAAAGACATGGAGGAGCTGCCCAGAGTTCTGGGGTGGGAGGGTGCGGGTGTAGGGTCATTTCTCGGGAGGAGTTGATTTGACTCCATTGGCAAACAGGAAGTCCCAGGGCAGACTATGAGGAGCAACAGGCATCAGGAGTTTGTTTGCTTGTTTCTGACGATAAGCCCAGTTCGTGTGAGATAACATGGCTGTGGCACAGGAACACTCCCAGTTATGGCTCTTGCTCCGAAATGGAACCATTCTTCTGGATTGATTGGTAAAAAATGAAGGGGCTAGAAGCAAAACCCAACAACCATTGTATTATTCCCTGGCTCAAGAGTGAGGGGAAGAATAAAGAGTGAACTGCTGCCTCTATCCTCAGTCTTTCCTCTCATCTGTCATTTTGCTTCCACAATATTCTTCCTTAGACACCAAGGAAAATCACAGGTTCTCTTCCAGGCTGACTGATGCTTATTCATGAAAACAGTGGCTTTTGCTGACATACCTGGCACTAAGGGTCTATTACCCAAGACAATGTAGAGCGGTTCAGAGTGGAGTTTTTATTCACTGGGACTCAAAACCAGACAAGAAAACAGAGAGGGTGCTGGGAGTGGTGGGGCACACTTGTAATCCCAGCACTCTGAGGCTGATGCTGGGGGATTGCAAGTTACAGCCCAGCCTGGGAACTTAGCAGCTTAGTGAGACCCTGTCTCAAAATGAAAAATAAAAAAGGGGTGGGGACGTAGGCCAGCGAAAAGGCCCTGGGTTCAACCCCCAGTACAAAGAAAAAAAAAGGGGGTTCAGCAGGTCAGCCTCATTTTAGAGTATAATTATAGGTGATGCTTGGAAATGGAACACACAGTTTTATAGAAGCTTGGCTTGACGCCTCAGGCCTTTTTCATCCGATGCTCAGGCCTCTGTCTGGTGCAGGAATTGTTATGCCTGGGATGCAGCTATGGAAACAGGGGCTGAGGGACGTTAGGCCAGTCGCTGAAGCGTGAGGGACAGTGTGTGATGGGATCCTGTGTGCGATCAGCTCCTTTCGCTGGGTCCCCATGCTGCCCTTCTCTGCCTTGCACACTGCAGCAGCTCAGGCCACAAATACACCTGGCATCTTAACCGGTGCTTCATCCTACACAGCGACAGCGAGGTGAGGGGCAGAGAGAAAGAGGCAAGACTGTGCTGTAAGGGCCACGGGCCAAGTATGAGCAGGAGGTGTCGGGTCCTTGGGCTTTTAAAAGGGGGCTGACGCTGTGCTTAGAGTTGCCATGGGCAATACTAGAAATATCAAAAAACATCCTTTGCTCCTAACCTAAGGGTTAGCCTGCTTCCGTGGGTGGACCTGGGAAGTAGTTTTGAAGAAACTGTAGATTTCTTCTTACTCTTGAGATGTCAGGTGTAGGGAGTGGCAACCTTACCCTAAATTCACCACTCTGGGATGGGAGGAAGATGGTTCGGAGTGAAGGGGTGGGGTGGCCGGGCACTCTGAGATTCTTGGTGAACAGCGCCATCTAGTGGCTGCAGCATTAACTCCAGGCTGGTAGGGTGGATTTTGAAGGTTTATGAGTTAAAACCTGGTGAATTGATTTAAAAACCTGCAAGAAGAGAAACAGAGACCCTCTAGGGTTCTCCTGGGGTGTGGGGACTCCTTTCCAAATATAAATGGAAATCCCTTTTTTTTTTGGTACCAGGGATCGAACTCTGGACCTTGCACTTGCGAGGCAGGCGACAGCACCGCTGAGCTCAATCCCCAGCCCTTTCGTTTTTCAATGCTGGGGTTAAACCCAGAACTTTGCATATGCTAGGCAAGCACTATATCACTGAGCTACATCCCAGCCCTATTTGGTAAATTTTTGCCAAGTGCTTATTATGTGGCAGCCACAGTTCCTGTCTCAGGAACCATCTGGGGCAAAAATTCCTCCTTTGCATGGTCAAAGAGGAAAGTAAAATGTATGCTAACTAGATGGGGATAAATGCTGAGAAGAAATATAAAGCAGCAAAAAGGTGTCCTGGAATGTTGGGGTGGAACAGGGCAAGGGGGAGTGTGGCGGCTTTCCTGGAAGGTTCCATTTGGACACAGACCTGAGAGGCGGAAGGAAGCTGGTTATTCAGTCTCAAGGGAAAGCATTTGAGCCCAAAGGAATCCAGGTGCTCATGGAACAGCAGAGTGGCCAGGTGGCTAGAGTAGAGAGAAGAGGGGATAGAATGATAGGAAAAGAGCTTGGGGTGGTAATAGGTGGTGGTCGGGAGTGGGTGAGAAATCCCTGGATATTTTGGCTTGCATTTTGGCAGAATCATTCAGGCAGCTGTATTGAAAATAAATGGAAGGAGTCTTGGGAAATTTACAGTTCACCTCAGCACGTTAGAAGTTCTAGAAAGCCCGGTATCATACTTACTATTTAACATTGTCTGGAAGTACTTCCGGGCATATTGAAAGACAGATCTTTCTTTTCCAGGTATATTCACCAGCTTTGTGTGGCACCCAGGAAAGTGAAAATAGGATATGGGAGCAGACTGCAAAGGCCCCAGTAGCCATAAACCAGGGTGGTACAAGGCCAGCAGAATCTGGTATTTAACTCAAGGCCACACCACAATAAGGCCACAGCTGCAGTACTGCTGACAGTGGGTGACTCAGTCTTTCTTATCAATGCCTATCCAAGACCCACGTCATTCCTTTCACTTCCTGAGCAAAGGTTTTGAATATAACCAATTTCAAATCCACCCGCTTCATGACCCATGCAATTCTGACCTGACTCGAGTTTCTTCTACCTTTCCTTCCTAGAATCGCTTATCACAAACGCTATCAAAAGCACTTCCCCACAGCCTCTTTCTAACACACTCCATGGTTTGTTTGGGATGCTGATTGCAGTAAGGTTGTAAAACTAACATTGACAAGGTTCATTCTTGTTAGTCTTTACTGCAGGTGTTAGCAGAGCCCAGTGTTTTGTAAAACAAAAGTTAGTTTAAAAAATTAGATGAAATAATTACTTCCTGGTATAAAAATCTGTGGATTTGAGACATTGTTTCCCAAGTAAAATGTCTTATGTATCAAGTGGAACACAGTCCATTATGAACAAAAGGATGCAATCTCTATTTTCACAAAAGGAGAATGTATTATTTTTATAAGATGCCTGTCTCTCTGGTCCTTCACGCTATGCCAGGATTTGGATCCTTAATGTCTCTCTAAAGGTCATGTGTTGAAGCCTTGGACCCCAGTGCAAAAGTGTTCAGAGGTGGGGATTTGGGGAGGTTATTGGATCATTAGAGTTTTGACCTCATCAATGGATTGTTCCATTTATGGACATAGCTTAATGGGCTTAGGAGTAGGGACTTTGCTATAAACATGAGCTGGCTCTGTCTCTGCTGCCTGGCCCCTGAGGTGAGTAGCACCATTCTACCATATACTCTCCACCATGATATTTTGCCTTGCACAGTTCTGGAATCATGGAGCCAAGTGACTGTGGACCAAAGCCCCTGAAACCATTAGCCAAAATAAATCTTCCCTCCTATGAGTTGGTTATCTTGGGTATTTTGTCACAGAGGTAGAAAGCTGACTAATGCACACTGCTACCATTTTTGTCTACATATTTGACCGTCTTGGGACGGTCTGATTTGATCTGATTTTCATACCCTTCCCTCTCACCAGGGCATCCCTTGGACATTCTCAGGTGATGCAGTTATGTCCAGAGAAAGATCAGATTGGCTCAAGGCAAAGCACCGAACACTTCTCAGCTTGCAGGAGTTACAGCAAACACGTGAAGAGAGGTGATATACAAAATCAGACTTGCATCTTGGAAAGCTCAGGGCAGCAGGAGGAGTAGAAAATGGAAGAGAGGGATAAGGAGAGACGGAGACCAGGTAGGAGGCTGCTGTGCCGGTGTAGGTGGGAGATGAGCTCAGGTCGCAGCTGGTGGATGGAAGCAGAATGTGCAGGATGGACTAGCCTAGTAGATGCAGAATGGGTCAGCATGTGGAATCATCCTCAGTGCAATGTGGGCTTCTTCGCTGGCTTCTTAGTGTAGTTGGGGATGTTAGTTATCCAAATTTCACTGGACTTTGCCTCTGTAGGATATTCACATATAGACTTTGTCTATAGGACATTCACATCCCTTCAAAATCTTTCCCAGTGATGACTGAGAGTCTCAGGAAATGCATCACACATGCAGGGGACCTGTTCTTTTGGGCCTTCTCACAGGGACTTTCTGCTGATGAAGGCAGTGAATGATGAGATGTTGCCACATTACTGCCACCTGCTCCTGTCCACGATGACAACAATAGAAATTTTATGTTTTTTCCTATCTTAGGATAATGTGTGAATTATACAGTGGGGTGTGTGTGTGTGTGTGTGTGTGTGTGTGTGTGTTTGTGTGTGTGTGTGTATGGGGTACTGAGGATTGAACACAGGGTCTTCCCATTGAGCTATATCCTCAGGGATTTTTTTATTATGAGGCAAGTTCTCACTAAGTTGCTAAGTTGCCTAGGAGGGCCTTGAACTTGTGAAGCTTCTGCCTCAGCCTCCCAGAGTGCTTGGATTGCAGGCATGTGTCAGCACACCTGGCTGAGTAATGTTTCTGTGGAGGTAAAATCCATGCACCATTTGCTATTTTAAGTGAGCAATCCACTGGCAGTCCGTTCACAATGCTTTGCAGCCATAGCTTTTATTTCCAAAATGTTTTCATTTCTCCAAAAGAAAACCTGTACCCATTAAGCAGTTACTGCCTGTTCATCCTACCTCAGCTTCTCACAACTGAGAATCTGCTTTCTGTTTCTAGTCTGGAGATTTTGTATAAATAGAGTCAATACAACATGTCACCTTTTGGGTCTGGCTTCTTTTGCTTAGTGAATGTTTCAAAGGGGACCAATATCAGTATTTCATTCACCTTGTGGCTGAATAATATTCCACTGAATGTACACACCCCGATTTTAGTCTTTCATCCCCCGATGGGCATTTAGTTTGTTTCCACCTTTTGACTGTGGCGAGTATTATGAATACACATGTATATGTACTCATTTGATGTTCTCCAGGAAATTCTTGGGAATCCTATGTGTAGGATGTCTGGGTCATACAGTAGTTCTATGGTTAACTTTTGAGTAACTGAAAAACTGTGTTTCGCAGTAGCTGAACCACTTCACACTCTACTAGCAGTGTAGGAGAGCTCCAGTTATCCACATCCTTTTCAAACTTGTTATTTTCTGGTTTTTGTCTTCCAAGTTACTTTAGCCCTCCTTGGGTGGGAAGAACTGAAGTTGTAGGGAATGCCTGCGATCCTTCCAAAGCCTAGTGGTGGCTTCCAGGGACCCTCAGTGAGAAAGAGCTGCACTATCTTCTCGAGGCCCCCTGTGCCCAGTTTGGATACTCTTGGCTGCAGGGCACACAGCCTCATGTCCTTAGGAGCCCTCGATGCAGGGCTGCTCTTCGTGAAGTTCAGGCGGGAGTACGTGGAGCTGTGTCTAAAGAGCAACACTGAAGCCTGGGATGCCCATCTGGCCTGTTTTCTCTATTCTCATCTTTATTCTCCTGCTAAAACCTTTAATGCAGAGCTGTACATGGAGACATGACTGCACTGGGGCTGAGGTACACTACACCCAGGGTTCTTGTGAGCGTGGACGGTGGAGCCAATCACACAGATGATTCGAAAAGACGAGGAGTGTTGGGAAGTGGAGACTGTGCTCCCTTTTAGTACCAAGATCTGAGGACATGTCCTGGAAGCGGGTTGAGGGTGGACACTTGGGAGATGCAGGTAGGAGCTGGCTCTGCAAGAGAAGGTAAAGTGTAATGGAAAATGTGTCAGCTGGTGACGGACTGGAATGAAATGTCCTGGTTTGGTGCACGTGTCCCTTTCATTTTAGGAACACTGTCAGACAGGAGGCTGGCTTATGAGCTGAGCTGCCTGCACTGGCTCTAAATCACACCTTGCTGTTGAGTGAGAATGTCTGTTATAAATGGAGATGTGAACCGGTAGATGTTTAGTGGCTGAAACTGAATGCACCAGTTTATTTTCATGCCTATTACGTGATTACATGATCTCCTATTTTCCTTGTTTATTGCACATATGCACGAGGGATAAAAAGCTGGTGTGTGATTCAAAACTGACGATGTTTTCACTGTTGCGTGTGTAAACTGAGTGTGGATTGGACTTTCCATTATTCTGCTGAGATCAGAAATGTCTTTTGATGGGCTTCTAATTCTTTATGAAGGTTTGGGAAGAACATCAGATGAGACATGTCTCAGGGTATCTCAAGTGGCTCTTTCCTAGGGCTCTTCTCTCTCCACTTCCTCCCATGGATCCGTTCCCACTCATAGGGTTTAAGTCAGTCTCTATCTGCAGAAGACAGACATCTGACCTCACTCTCTGGAATGCTCCGTCTGCTTCTGACTTCCACCCCAGGCAACGTCAGCACACACTTCCACTGGCATTCCTGCTGGGCTCTTTCTCCTGGACTCTTGAAAGACTCTTGCTCCAGTGATTGCCAAGGAATGGTTTTGAAAAAGCCATTTAGAAAAAGAGATTTGTCCCACAGCAAAGATGGCATTGTTCATTTTGTTCCATTTCATGCATTGACTATTTTTGTGGTGGGCTGTTATTTTATTTTCTTCTGGTCTCCCAATCCATGATCCTATCCAAGTATAGGTTCTTAAGTCCTTTTGAAGTGAGGTATGCAATTTCTCACGACCACATATCCTACTTCCTCCTACTTCCAGGAATTCTGATCACATTAGCCTCTGTATTTCCTTCAAAACTGTGATTATAACCCAACAATATTTTGTGTATTTATTTGTTTACATGTTTACTGTTTTCTTCTTCTAAAAGACAAGCTCCATGAAGGTGGGGTCTTGGTCTTCTCCTAACACCTAGAGCAATGCTTGGCTAGCTGGAAGTTGTTCAAGAAATATCTGTGGTTTACTGGCTTATAGAATCAATGGTTTAAATTTCATACAAAAGTTATCTTTCCATTGAGCCGAGGATTTAGCTCAGTGGTTTTGCCACCTGCTGTGCAAGCGCAAGGACCCAAGTTCAATCCCTGGTACCCCCCCCCCCCAAAAGTTATCTTCCCATCATGTGTCCTTTTTGCTGCTTTTGAGCAATATTGCCCAAATTTAACTAGTCTTCCTACCAAATGTCAGTTAACTATGTTAATGGCTCTCAAACCTTTGGGTCCCCTTTATGCTCTTAATTATTACTGAAGACCCCAAATACCTTCTGTTTATATGGGTTATATCTATCATTATTTAGTAAAATAGAAATTAAAAATGAGAAGACCCAAACATTTTTAATTCATTAAAAATAATACTATACTCATTACATGTTAATATTAAGAATTGTTTTCAGTCCTCCAAGCAAACAAAAAGTAGGGAGATGGGATGCATTGTTTTGCATTTCTGCATACCTCTTTAATTTATGGCTGAGTTGCAAGCATCTGGAGTCACAGATCTGGTCAATCTGTAGTGATATCACATACCACGTAACCTCTGGAAATTTGAAAAGGAATACACCTACACCAAAAAATGGCAAAACAGCTAAATATCCAGCAATAGGGGCCATGTTGCCTGCATCCATTGTGGTGCATCTATAGATGTCATCCTGTCTTAGTTTGCTTTCTGTTGCTATCACTGAATATCACAGACTGGGTAATTTATAAAGACTGGAGTTTTGTTAGCTAAAGATTGTGAAGCTTGGAGCTGGTTTATCCTGCATCTGGTGAGGGCCTTCTTGCTGCATCTTAACATGGCAGAGGGCATCCATGGTGAGAGACCAGGTTTGCTAACCTGGGTCTCTCTTCCTCTTATTATAAATCCACCCTCATAATCTCACTTAATCCTAATTACCTCCCAAAGGCCCCACCTCTTCCAAATACCTCATAATGGAGATTAAATTTCAATATGAGTTTAGGTAGAGATGTTCAAATCATAGAAAATGTGATGCAGCCATCAAAAGAAATAAGCAGCTCTATTGGTATTGATATACAACCATGCCTAAGATAAGTTGTGTGACAAAATTAGATGGCGCAAGTTTATCATGTGTGGCCATGTATTAGCATTCTTGTTGCTGGACATGATATCCAACACCCACAACTTGAAGGAGAGGTTTAATTTGGCTCACATTCTAAGGAGATTAGTCCATGGTAAGCAGGCAGAAATATCATGGCAGAAGGGTGTGCTGAAGCAAACTACTTAGTTCATGGTAGCTGGCAAGCAGAGCAGGGGAAGGATGCAGAGAGGAATGTGGCAAGGACCAGACATAGACCCCAAGGTTATGACCCACCCAGACACACCCAGTGTGTGCTCCGCAAATCTCAGGGCAGATCCCAAAGCCAATCAAGTTGACACTCCATCCTAACCACCACAGGCCATTTGTACTTTTAAAAATGTGCATTGTTATGCACACAGAACTGGTTGTTGATATAAACTCAGTAAAGAAGCCAATGGCAGATGGTTTGGGTTTTTTTTAGGTATAATCCCCTTCACCCCTCCCTAAGCCTGGCTCTCTGGGCACCCAGTGTGGTCATTCCAAGGGCTCCTATGGGCCCTGTGCACTGCCTCATTCCTTGTATGGGTGAGGTGGTCTTCAGCACACCGCTGTGATCTCCTGATGTGCTTCTCTCCCAGTGCCTACATGCCACCTTCTTCTGCTGTTCTGGCAGGTGGCAGATGAGGCCTTCACTGTGGCCCCAGACTTGTCAGCTCCCCAGCTCTGGTACTCCTGGAGCTCATGGGTCCACACCTTGTCTGGCAGGTGCAGTCTGCCTTGTCGCTGCCCTCTCCCACGCCACTCGCAGGAAGCAGGCTTGGCGCTCCATGCTCACATCTTTCCTTCCCCAATACATTCTAGGGGTCACAGGGCACCCCCCAAAATAGCCAACTTGCTTGACTTCTCTGCTGAAGGCATGCTGGCATAGGCCTGTGAGATTTTACGCCACCACAAACTTCAACCAGCGTCAATTAAAAAATTTGCAGAGCCTCGTCCAAAATGGAACTGTAGAATCCTTTGTCCAAAAGAAGAAAAAGTAATATAAAAGATACTAAAAATATAAAGCTTTTTCCTTAAAAATATTTTATTCTTGGGGCTGGGGGTATAGCTAAGTGATAGAACTTGTGCTTAGCATTCCCAGGGTCTAGAATGTGCTCAGTGTTTTTTTTTTTGTTATCTAGAAAACATAATAAGGACAATAGTGGTACATAAGCATGACATAAAATTACAAATTGCAAAAGAGGACCATTTTGGTATTATAATTTTACATAACAGAATAAATAATAATAATTTGTTAATGTTATATCTTGATTGATCGTTAGCTTTTTCTGGCTCCCTTTTCTGCAAATTCATTTACTGGGCAATGAAAATGTATACTTTCAGCAATTTCATTGTTAACTGATATAACTGAAAGTGATGTCAGCCAGTCTTGGCAAATGCTGGATTGCAAATAATTTTTAATTCTGGAAAGAATAATTTTGTGGTTGCAACATATGCTTTCTTGGATAACCATCACACGTTACAGGAGCTGTCAGAGGAGACATTAAAATGGCACAGAACACATTTACATGTGAACTTAAATTCAGATTTGCCCAGAACTCATTTGTATGAAGAGATAGAACTACTGATCTAGCTTCCTGTCCATCTGCCAATCTGTCATTGAATTGAGCTTCCTATTGTATACACATTGTTGATTTCCAAGTCTCTTCTGATTCCCCAATGCCTTGAAAATCGGGGGAAACGGGATAGGATGGAGTTTGCTCTTTATTAGTATAATTTACTGTTGTTTGGTTTTTAAGAATACATGCACATGTATTAATTTTTTAGATTAAAATCTTGTTGAGCCAAGCATAGTAGTACATACCAGTAATCCTAGCTTCTGGGCAGACTGAGGCAGGAGGATCCCAAGTTTGAGGCCAGCCTGAGCAACACAGAGAGGCCCCATCCAAACAAACAAACAAAAATTTAAAATTCTTAACCAGGGGACTTTTAAATAAATGCATGTTGACTTAATACTTTTGTACTCAGTCGATCATTGGTAACATTTTGCTTCTTGTTGATCTTTCTAAAATGAATCAATGTCTCTTTATAGGTTGTACACAGCCTGTACAGTTTAAGCCGCCTCACTTCAGCTGGAAAATGTTGGAAAGTTTCTAATGTCGGAGTACTAAGTCAGATCAACTCTGTGTTTTCTGAGGCTCGGTGTTTGGAAAGGTAGGGGGTCAGCTGTCTCTGTGGTCAATCTTAACAAGGTGAAGTGAGCTTCCCAAGGAATGAGAGGATGCTGACAGCTTATTTCCTGCCTTGGCCTCCTGGTGTACAGGCCGGAGGAGTTTGAGGCTTGAGGGACCCATACTGCAGTGCCGGGGCGGGGTGGGGGGTGGGGTGCTGATCTCTGGATGCACCATGTCACACATAGTGAGAAGGTGGCAGCAGGAAGGCAGGGTGGCCTCCGGTTGTCCTGCAGTGGTCAGCAGAGCATGACGATGTCAGCTGCTCCCCATCCAGCCTTCTCAGCCCGTGTACCAAATCAAATACAAACACACCAACATTCACAACTACTCTTCCCAGTTTTCCTATTTGCTTAAATAAGTAAACATTTAAAAATTGCCTATTGTTTTCAATTCTAAAATCTAAGTTGGATTTTTTTTCTGTAATGAAAGGATGGTTTAATATTAAAAAATCAATTAATACATTCAGTCAATTTTAAAGCATAAATGGATAAAGGAGGGAAATATAATCCTCTGAATAGATCTTTTAGTGGACTGATACATTTCAAATACATTCGTGATAAAAAAAATTTCAGTTGGGAATACAAAGGAGCTTCTTTAACCTAATAAGGATTGTCTGCCTAAAGCTTATAGCAAATAATATATTTATTGTGGGAACATGGAGAGACTTTCCTTGGAGTTAGGCAGGACACCTATGCCCTTACATACAAATAAATGGATGAATTAAATCCTTATATTTTTTCCATTAAGTTTATTGGTGCATTGTAGGTATACAAAACAGTTATGCTTGTCATTGGGAATTTGTACCTTTACATAATCTCTCTTGGTTCTTATTTTTTTCCCCATTCCCCTGTCCTCCCTTCAACCCCTCCATCCCTCCCTATTTAAAATCCTCAGATTTTAATATGATCCCAAGAAAAATAATATTGAGCAAATAAATAAAGCAGGCAACGTAAGGATGTACTTAATGTGAAACATTTCTTCTAAGTCTTGCTTTAAGGATTATTCAAGGTGTTTTGCTGCAGATACTTTTTACTGCCTCTCAGTGCTCAACATTTTCTAATTTCCCTTGTGGTCACTGCTTTGATGTTTATTTTATAATTACATTTCAGATTTTTCAAACATGTTAAATTTTGGGGTTTTTTGGGCAGTATTGGGGATTAGACCTTGAACCCAAGGCCTTGACACTGATCTGCATCCTCCGTCCTTTTTATTTTTTTAAATTTTGGGACAAGGTCTTACTAAGTCACTAAGTTGTCCAGGCTGGGCTCAAATTTGCCACACACCTGGCCTCAGCCTTTCAGAGTGCTGGGATCATAGCCATGTGATACCATGCCTTGCTTTGTTGTTACTATTTGAAAAATTGATTTCAAATTTTTCAGAGAACATGGCAATGTGGTGTTTTTTGGGATTACTAGATTTTGTTGATACTTACCTGTAGCCTAATACATTTGTACATGTGTAGCTTGTCAATTTTGGTAAATGTTCTATAATGTTGAAAAACAATGTGAATGCATCGATTGTTGAGTATCGCACTCTCTCCATATACCCATTAGGTTAAGCTTTTAAATTATATTGTCCAAACTTTTTGTCTCCTTGCTTATATTTTGCATTGCTTGATTGACTAGGAGATAGTATATTAAAAAAAATTATTCACTATGGCTATGAATTGTTGTCAAATTCTACTTAGCATTACTAGTTTTTTTGTAGGCAGAAGGATTTCAGGATATGTTGCAGAAAATGGCAGTCTCCATTTTTTCTTTCTTAATTATAAAAGATACTGTTTTGGAATGGATAATATATGTACATTGTTCAAAATTTTAAAGAACAGGAAGACATACGGTGAAAAGTTAATCTTTGGTGCTTTGAGCTATAGCTACCCGGGGAAGCTCTATCAGTTTTTTTTTTTGTTTTTTTTTTGGTTATTTCCAGAGAGTGTCCCCCTGTTTGTATCTCTACTTGACTCTTTCTTCTTCTCCTACTCCTTCTTAACAAGATGTTACTCTACAGTCCATTCTCTACCTTATTTTATTTATTTATTTTTTTGGTACCAGGGATCCAACTCGGGACCTTGCGCTTGCGAGGCAGGCACTGGGACCACTGAGCTAAATCCCCGGCCCCCCTACCTTATTTTAATCCCTTAGAAATGTTCAGTGAAAAATTCTCACCATATCAGAACATTCAAGGCAGCTTCATCATTTGAATGGCTGCTTTTTCCATTGTCAAAATATGTGTATATTCTTCATATATCATACTTAAATATACTGTATATTATATACAATATATTACATACTCTTTATATATTTTGCACATATATGTTACATGTACCATATATTATTTGACAAACTTCCATTAAAGGATATTTGTAGTATTTTCAATGGATATTCTTGTACCTGTACCATTCTTGCGTGTAGTTAGAGGAAAAACTCCTATGATGGGTCAAAGTTATGAGTGAGTATCTTATTTTTTCCCGGATGACTAGCCAATTGTCTGAACATTATTTATTGTTTTCTTGTCACTCGTTTGAAATGCCATGTTTAGCATACATGAAATTTCTATGTGTTTGAGTGTACTTTGGTACTTTCTATCCTGAACGCCTGATTTATGCGTGTAGGTGTGTGTCTCTGTGTGTGTGTGTGCATTCATGTAGCCGTGTTAATTATTGTAATTATTTATAATTTGTGAATATCTATAGGTGCAGTCCCCCTTAAATTGTTTTCACTATTTTCCAGACTATTCTTAGTAATACATTTTCCCATATAAGCCTTAGAACTGTATGATTTTGTAAAATAAAACCAGGCAAAGCATAAAACCGAAATATAAAAGCTGTGTAAGTGCGATTTATTAAATTAATAATACACTATTAATTAATACATTAATAATACACTATTAATTAATACATTAATAATACATTATTATTAATTAATAAATTAATAATACATTTGTTCGGAACATAATACTCTAAAAATATTTTCTTCTCTATTATAATCTGTTTCTGGAGCCTGGGGTAGTTACCACTCGGTCCGGTGGTTCTTCTGCTTGCCCACGTGATACAACCCAAGCACCCAAAATGTGTGAGGCACTGCTGATGTGTAGATGAACAGAACATGTAAAAACTGATGGAAGCTTGAGTTGACAAGGAAACTGCTCAGGTGGATGATGGAACTGTCACGGAGCTGTGGAGTTAAGCGACAGGAGGTGGATGTGGATCTCAGTGGGTGCTAGGCACTGCCTTAAGTGCTGGGGGACAAAGTGAAGAAAAGTGTCATCTTGTTTGAAATTGAAGGGCCGAGCTAGGGACACACTAGGACTTGGGTCAATAGTGTGGTGAGGGCCGTGTTCTCCCAAAGGGGCTTGCACAGGCTGCCGGGGGAGTAAAAAGACAGGAAGGTCAGAGACCATGTCTTTGCGGAGATGTTTGTGCTGAATTTTGTAAGATTACCATCAGCAGGATGAAGTCCCAAGGAAAGAGCCTGACAGCTTTCACCGCCTACAAATTCATATATAAAAGTAATAACGGCTGATACTTGTTGTCCATTTACTGTGTAGCAGGCTTCACAGTGCATGCGCTGGCTGGGCAGAGTGGTATGTGGGTCTGGGCATCCTCACTTTAGGTTCACAAAATCCTTCTGGAGATGTTATTATTTGTTGACAAATAAGGAAACTGAGCTCCGAGAGGGTAGCAACTTCCCCAATGACATGCAACTCTTACAAGATAGAAACAGTATGTTATTAGGGTTCATCTTAGGATGGAGTAATAAAGAAGGATTTACTAAAATGTAAGCATTTATTAGCTTTCCTATTTTTCAAGGGGGACAAAAATTTTAAATAGCAAAGACAGGAGCTTTTAAATTCCTCATTGCCTTCACATTCTGTACCTCCTTCACTCTTTGATAATTCCAGTGGACACAGGGTGAGAGTTATATATGCTCAGCAAGCTTAACATTATCAAACTAAACATTGTCTGTACAAAAAATGATGAACAGAATGGGGAGGTGAAGAGCCTATGTATGTACATCCATTATCTTCCATCTAAGTCTCCACCCCTCCCTTGGGGCTGGGGATCAAACCCAGGGCCTCATGCATGCTAAGCTAACCACATGCTTCTACCACTGAGCTACATCCTCAGCCTTACCTTTCAAAATAAGTTCAGATGGACAAAGGAGGGGGCAGATGTTTTGCAGTTTGCTTCAGTAGATCAACTTCACTTTCAGTAAATATACCAACCTTTCTCATATTAAAGTGGCAGAAAATTTGCAGCAAGCTGTTAAGTTTTCTAGGCAAAAAGTATTTCTTTATGATTCCAGCTTGATATTTGACCATATTTGCAGGTAGTGGCTTGTCCTTAGTTTTTATGAAGAGCAATTTATCAATTTTGAAAATAAACCATGCTGTAGCACCATATATATAGGAACTCTGCTTAATTCAAAAATCACAAAAGTTTTCTCTTATTTGTCTACACTCTTTTCTTTTAGGTTTCTCATTGAGTTTTATGATCTGGTTTAGATTTTTCCTATGTGTTATAGAAAGCAAGTGTAGGTGAAGTCTCAGATCCTGGGCAGACTGAAATGAAAAAAACAAAACAAAACAAAAAAACAAACCTTGCATTTATCATGAATGCAGAACAATGTTAAATTTACTTTTCCAAGGTAAAGTTATATTTGTTCTATTCAATTTAAATTCTATCATGATAGCCAAGAACTAATAACAAACTAGCAGCCTCATTCCTAAGAGATGGATGGAACGTATAAAGACATTGCAGTTGTATCTTTTCCCCTCCAGGACTCAAAGAAAACCCTTGAACTTTTGTGGTTTGCTGGATTCAAGGCCAGACCATGGACTGTCTGTTTTGTTAAAAGATTATGCACGTAGTAGTATTTGTTTAGAAGTGAAGGTAAGTTCAATTCGGCAGAGAGTGGGAGGTAGTGGTTGACTTCAAACCCCACAAAGAGCTGAATGTCAGTTGACCTCTAAAATGAGACAGCATTGTACCAGGATCTTTTCCAAGACCTTGGAGTTTTTGCATGTCCTTACACTGGTTGTATTAATGCTGTGACATGTTTACTTTGCAACAGAGAGAGGGCAAAGTACAAAGGAAAAGACATCTGTTACTTCTGCAAGGTTAAGGTCTCTAAAAATATTTCTCCTTCAGTGACCACTTATTGCTTTGACCTTTTGATCTTTTGCTCTGGAAATAGGACATGCAAAATTCTTCTACTTCCTTCCCTATATTAGGAATATGGTCACAGTGCCTCCACTACAGAAGTGGAGACTTTATTTCATATGCAAAACTTTTGGGGACACAGGGTTTTGGTGCATAAAGGAGGGACCATTCCAATTATTCTTGCAAAGCTTGAAAAGCTATGCATAGGTTGAAAAGCTATGCATTCTTCATTTAGAAAAGAATTATAGAAGAGTGTGCATGGGTGGCACATTCCTATAATCCCAGCAGTTTGGGAGACTGAGGCAGGATGATTGAAATTTTGAACCCAGCCTGGGCAGTTTAGTGACTTAGAAAGACTCTGTCCTGTAAATCAATAAAGGCTAGGGATGTGGCTCAGTGCAAAGCTCCAGAGTCCAGTACTAAAACAAAGAAATAAACAAAGGATTCCGTTCATCCCACTGATCCTAAAGAAACATATTATTCGGTGATGAACTACATGATTAGTGATGCAGTGCCTGTTGATTGATCAAAATGAAGGAAAAGATTCTCTCAGGAATCAGCCAACTTTGCAATCAATTTCACATTAGTCAGATTGATGCCGGGACTAAGCAGAGAAGACCCATGAGATTTTTTAATGTCTGAATGATTGTGGAGTCTTGGAAGCACAAATGGCTCTCCAGGGGACTGTTCTAGCAAAGTCACTGGACTTTAGCCAGTCAGGAGGTAGAAGCTCTTTATTACCAGAGTCTTCCTCCCACTCTGTCCAGTCACCTCCTTCTGTTTTTCCCTCTCCTCTTCTCCGCCTTCTCCTCGCCCTCCTTTTCAATAAGCTTCCCCCTCCCCTTCATATTATAGGAATAAATTATGCTCATTGTAAATGGTTAAAACATGGTGTGACTTTATGGGCTCTTGCTTTGGGATCAAAATCAAGTTTTAAAATATGGGTCTGTTGCTCACTAGTTGCAGAAGTCACCTAAGTGTTAATGACAACATTAATGCTAGTTACTTCCCAGAGTCAATGTGTGGATTTTTTTTTTTTTTTGTACTGGGGATTGAATTCAGGACCTTGTGCTTGTGAGGCAGGTGGCAGAACCACTGAGCTAAATCCCTGGCCCCAACATGTGGATTTAATGACACTCATGAATGCACACAGAACAGGGCCAAGCACAGAGTGCTGTTGTATTGCCAAAGATCAGAAAAATGTAGAACACTAAAAGTGCCTACAGTTCAACTACTGGGAACTGTATCCACAGGTACATTTTATATTCTAGAATTTTCCAGGAAGAACACCGAAGTAGTTCACCGATATTTATTTAGCCTGGCACTAGGTATATAGCAAATGACATAGAGTTATAACTCAGTCAATATTTTCTGATTTTTCTCCAGTGCTAATAATCTATCATTCAGCTATTCATCCTTGACTTATTCAAGAAGTCTGTTGGTACCTCTTAAGTGCCAGACACTGTGCCAGAGAGAACAAATGAATGAAATATATGTGTGTCAGAGGGTAATAAATATGGAGTAAGTGGGTGTGAGGATGGGGAGGTTGCAATTTGAAACAAGAAGCAAGGGCTCTGACCACTGCGAGGTAGCTCTGCTCCAGTTACAACCTGATTGGTCACTGATTTGTCTTGGCCAATGAAATGCAAGAGGAAGTGTTGCATGACCTTCCGGAGAGAAGCTTTAAGAGCCAGTGTGTGCTTCTCTATCATTCCATTCCCTCTGGCAGGATGTTCTAGAAAGATGTTACTTTTTAATTGCAAGCTCTGGTGTCAGCATAATGTGCAACTGAATTTCCAGCTCTCTGGTGGTTATACAGTGTGAATGAGAAATAAACCTTTATGTGGCTCTTTCACCAGCCTGTTTCTGGATAGGGCTTATCCCAAAACTGTAATATTTAAATTATTTTTCATATATTTTAAAAGGTTAAATGGTCCATCAGGGGTTTGGGGGTGCATACCTGTAATCCCAGCACTGTGGGAGGCTGAGACAGGAAGATCACAAGTTTGAGTCCAGCCTGGGCAACTTAGAAACTTAGCAAGACCTTGTCTCAAAATAAAAATAAAAAAAGGGCTGGAAATGTAGCTCAGTGTGAAGGCCCTGGGTACAACCCCCAACACTGCAAAAACCAAACCAAACCAAACCAAACAAAACAAAACGCAAACCATAGAAAAGTGAAGTGAGGAGAAATTCATGGAATATTGACCCTTCTCCCCAGTCTTCTGCAGGCCAGCCTTGGAGCAGCCATCACCTCCAGTACAGCAATAGCTTCCCACCTGGTCTCCCTGCCAAACTATTCTCAATGCCAAATTAATCTTTCAATGTGCATATTTAATAATGTCTATTCTCCATTTAATGCTCTTCAGTAGAAAAGCACAAAAATAGATGGAAAGTCTAGAAAGTGCATTAAAATATTGAAAGAAAATTCTTCACGAAAGTATTGACCATTTCTGAATGAGAAGATTTTGGGTGATTTAAATTTTTTTTCCATATAAAAATGTTCAAAAAAGCAATCAGGAGTGCCCTTACCTGGCTCCTATTGCTAGTTATGGCAGGTTAACAATGACCAAAGAGCTGACGTACTTTCCATTCAAATAGTAGGTTGAATTCTTTTCTTCTGGAATCTGGGATGGCCTAAGTCATTTGTTTGACCAAGAGAATGTGGTAGGAGTGATGTTCCAGACTTCAAGACTGGGTCATGAAAAGCTAGGCAACATTTGTGTGGTTGTCTTGGGGCATTCTCTCTGAGACCCCGAGACTTCCACTGGGTAAGTATGCCATCCCACAGTCCCAGCTGGGCCCGGCGTTTCTGGCCTCCCCAACACAGCTGCAGCCATATGAGCGAATCATTTGGAATACTTGGACCAGCCCATCCTCTGGCTGAATAGAGTCCTACCTCTCCTCCTTTGCGCTAGCAGCCAGCCTGTTACTCCTCAGACACATTGCAGTACAGTGTTTCCACATCTAGCTCTTCTACTAGTCTGTGTATTCATTTCCTTTTGCCACTGTAACAAATTACTATTAACAGGGCTTTAAAACAAAATGGATGTATTACCTGGAGTTTTGGAGGTTGAAAGTCCTTCGTGGGTCTCACTAGGCTAAAATCAAGATGCTCCAGAGCTACGTTTCTTTTTTTTTTTTTTTTTGGTACCGGGGATCGAACTCGGGACCTTGCACTTGCGAGGCAGGCGCGGGAACCACTGAGCTAAATCCCCGGCCCACTATGTTTCTTCTTTGTGGCCCTAGGGTAGAGGTTCCACTTTCTTCCCTTTTATTACTACTGCAGAAAGTCAGCATTTCTCTTCCTCCTCCTCTTTTTCCTCCTCCATCTGTGCTGGGGATTGAACTCAGGGCCTTCATACTTGAGCTATTTTTTTTTTATTTTGACAGGGTCTCTCGAAGTCACTGGGTAGCCCAGACTGAGCTCAAACTTATGATCCTCCTGCCTCAGCCACCTGCCGTGCTGGGATTACAAGTATGTCCCATCACACCTGGCAGTTTTTACATTTTTAAGCGTGTGTGTGTGTGTGTGTGTGTGTGTGTGTGTGAGACCTCAAAAGAAAAATGATATTTTGTCATTTGTGAAATTAGATGAAATTTAATGTTTAAAAATAAAGTTTTATTGGAACACAGCCACACCCATTGACTTATGTGTTGCCTATGGTTGTTTCATGCTACAGTGGTGAAGGTGAGTACTCACACAAAGACCTTATAGCCACGAAGTCTAAAGTAATTATGTATCTAGCTTTCTGGATAAAAAAGTTGAGTCTCCCTAGGGCTTCAAGTGCTCTAGGGCAGTGCTGTCCAGTAGACCTTCTTGTGCTGATGGGACTCTTCCTTGTCCTATCTAATATGGGAGCCAATGGTCCCAGCAGGCACTTGTGATGTGGCTATTACTACTGAGGAATGACTTTTTGATTTTATTTAATTGTAACTCATTTGGATTTGAGGACCCGCCTGTGGCTGTGGCCACTGCCTTAGACATCTCTAGGGGGTGATCAGGGAGCGACTGATTCAAATGTCATCGCTCACCAGGTGCTAGACTCTATGCTGAGAACAAGGTCGATGCTTTTGGAGTTCTCATACTCCAGATGGGAGAACTGGCACTTAGAGAGATTAGTTAACTGCCTGGGCTCACGCAGCCACTGAGACAAAGCTGAGACCAGCGGGGGTGATGCCTATCCCACCTCACAAAGGGGAGACACAGACATATTGAATTACAACACATAACAGAATGTGACGAGTGCTGTGGAAGAAGGGAAACACGGCAGAGAAATGACCCAGGGGAAGACCAGGGAAGCTAGTGATATCTTTATGGGCACCAGGGATCTTACGCTGGGTTTTGAAATTTGGGTAGCGAATTGACTGATGGTGTTTGTAAGGCAGATGAACACAGGAGCCTCAACCAGCGTGTGGGGTTGGGAGAATAGACCAGGGTGTTCTAAGGTGGGAAGCAGTTCAGTTTGAAAAGCTAGGCTGGAACTTCACCAGCCAAGGGCCACATGTGTGTATGTGTATGTATTTGTGAGTTTTTATTTGATACATAATAACTGTACAACTTGTGGGGTACCATGCGATGCGTTGATACATGTATACATTGTGTAATGAGCTAATCAGAGTAATTAGTGCATTTATCACCTCATAACAATGATTTTTTGTGGTGAAAGTATAATTAATTAATTTCATTAATTTTTTTATTTTTAACTTTTTGAGACAGGGTCTCGCTATGTGGCTCAGGTTGGCCTTGAACTCAACAGTGATCCTCCTGCCTCCTTTCAGCTTCTCAAGGGCTGGGATCACAGGTGTGCATCACCACACCCAGCTTCTAGCTATTTTAAAATATATTGGGGAGGGGAAGAGAAAGAAGAGGAGAGGATGAGGACAGGCAGCTTATTAACCAGCACGCAGTTATAATTAGATAGAAAGATAGGTTCTGATATTCTGTTGCACAGTAGGGTGACCACAGTTGACAACAATGAATTGTGTGTTTAAAAAAGTTTTCTTGACAGCGCGGTACACTTCCTCTTTTCTGTCAATACCAACTGTCCAAATGACCTTGCTTCCTTTTCCACTTTGACTGCAAGCTTAGTGTCAGATTCAGTCTTACCTATAGAAGAGCAACAGAATATTACAGCTTGAATATTTGCCCTTCTCTCCCAGTGCTTGATTTCTGCGCTCACACACACACACACACACACACACACACACACACTTCTGATCTTAGCATTTGTCTCAGTCACTTTCTCATCGCTGGGGCACAATACCCACACCCACAACTTAAAGGAAGAGAGGTTTATTTTGACTCCTGCTTACAGTCTGTAGTTGGCTGGCCTCAAGGCAGAGCCACATGGCAGAGGAAAAGCTGCTCACATCATGGCAGCCGGGAAGCAGAGAGAGGAGGAGGAAGAGGGACCATTCCAGGTCCCACCCCAGCGACCCACCTCTTCCGACCAGCCCTCAGCTCCCAGCAGTAAATCAGCTCCCATAATTCAATTGCTCCCCCAAGGCCAGGCCTTTGTGCACCGAAGGCTTTGGGGACACTCCCCATCTAAACCACAACGGCATTTGTTCTTCTTCGTTCTCTGACATCACTTTATCATACGTTTATTTATTGCAATGCTAACTCCCTTTGCAAACATTTGTGGGGATAAATGTGAGGGAGGACCCAGGGTGAGTGCAGGAAGGTAACTTTGAAAAGGAAAAACGATAAGTTTGGAAAGATAAGAGGGAGGCATGAAGAGATAGTGTGGGACACTGTGTACAGGCTGGCTCTAGCAGGCTGTGAGATGTTTCTGCCTTCAAGAAAAAGCCCTGCTGGGTATGCTGGTGCGTGCCTGTAATCTCAGCACTCTGGGAGCTGAGTCAGGTGGATCCCACATTTGAGCCCAGTCTGGACAATTTAGCTAATTAGTGAGACTATTTTTTTTTTTTAAATAAAAAATTTCTTAAAGGGCTGATGTTATGGTTACAACGTCCCTCAGTGTGTGTGGAAGGTGATGGGATCATGGGGGTGCTATGCTCATCAGTGGATTCGCCCACCCAGGAGTTCAGGAGCTGAGTGTGCTGTTAGGAAGTGGGGCCTGGTTGGAGATGGGACTATGGGGTGACCTGGAAAAGGACATTTTGTCCCTGGCTCTTCCCTTCTTTCTTTGCTTTCTGGCAGCCATGGGTGAGCAGCTTTCCCCTGCCCCGGCCTGCCCACCATGCTTTTCTGCCTTGCACGTCAGTGGACTTCAGACTGAATCCAAAGGAAACTGTGAGCCACATAAACCTCTACTCCTGTAAGCTGTGGGTGTTGTGTGCCAGGGACAGGAAAGTGGCTGATACAGCTGGAGACAGAGCTCAGCATGAAGGCCCTGGGTTCATTCCCCAGCACTGAAGGAAAATGGAGGTAAAAAACCAGCCCTGAGCCAGTTCGGTGCAATCCCCTACTCTTATGTCCCACGGGCTTGGCTGGGATCCTGGCAGCTCCCCCTCAGTTCTTGGAAACCTGGCAACTGACCCTAATTCCATCCCTTGGTGGCCCCTGGCTTGCTTTCTGGACTGGCTCTGAACTCTGCTGGGACTGTCACTGAGTGTTAATGCCCAGATATCAGCTGCTTCGGTCTTGCTGTTGGTGTCGCAGAACACACTGGTGTCCACCAGCCTTTCTGAAGTCCCCCTGATCAGGTCCCCCTCCTCCTTAGTGGGCTTCAGGAGCTCTCAGGTGAAAGGTCACGTTCGTGCACTCTGAATAATGTCCTGGTTCACAGCCCAGCTCTGCCTCCGCGTGACTTGGCAGTTACCGCCCTTGTCTGCGCCTCGGACTCCTCACAGGTAAAGTGCGCACTACCACCACACTTGCCTTAAAGGCTGTGATGTGTGTGAGTGGAGGTTCTTGATGTTCCAAACGCCCTCCATTTGTGTCCTCTCATCTCTGGGGGTTTGTACATGTTTCCTCTTCCTGGAAAGTGTTCCTCCTTTCTCTCTTCAACACTTCAGTCATCTTACATTAGTTCAGATGCCACTTCCTCTGGGAAGCCATCCCAGCCTGCTCTCCATCGGGAATATATTTTTTGTCCTTTTTCTAGGGACCAGAGACTGTGCTTAGTTCCCACTTATAGGGATGTCATGGTTCCTGTCAGAGCAGGTGCACATCAAACTATTATGAATGAATGGAAGATCACCCTGGTCAAATCAAGGCACATTGTAGACAAAGACATATGAGTTAAAGTTAAGCAAATCTGAAATAAGGTGACATTAAATCCCAGCTGCACACAGGTAACTCTGTATCTGTGGGTTCCACATCTCATGAGTCAATAAAAAAAATAGAAAAAAAGTGGATCTGTCTTGGATAGGAACAGACTTTTCCCTTATTATTGCTTGAACAAAACAGTATAACAACTATGGACACAGCATTTACATTGTGTGAGGTATTATAAGTCATGTGGGGATGATTTAAAGTATAAATGCCTTTCAACCGAGAAAGGAGTTACATTCTGATAAACCCACAATTGTATTAGTTGAAAATATTATAAGTTGAAATGCATTAAAACCCATTATAAAGTAGCAAGATTATAAGTCAAACCATAATAAATTGGAGATTGTCTGCATATGGAATGATGTATACAGGTTATGTACAAAAACTGTGCCATTTTATAAAAGGGACTTGAGCATTCCTGGATTTAAGTATACATGGGGGTCCTGGAACAAAGGCCCTGCTGATACTGAGGGACAGCTATAGTATCAGTGTGAGTGAATCATGAACTCTGTACCACTGCTGCTCAGTGGCACTACTTCAGCTGGTAACCATCAAGGCCCACCACCCTTGCACAGGTGCAGCTGTGTACTATGGGTGCTCCAGAAACTTGTGCTTTGGACAAAATGCTGACACTTTTATTCCAACAGGGCTGCAGAATATTCTGGTTCTATTCATGGGTGGTAGAAATATACGAAGGAGCAGAGGAAAGCTAGGACAAGAATTTAAATTGCAGTAAGGGCAATAAGAGCCTGTGAGAATCTGGTATCAGGACCAGACAGTCAGCTGCAAGTTCAGAATGGCAAGCTCAGTACAGAGAGCAGCAGGGAGCAGGCGAACCATGGAGAAGAGGGAGAGGGGGAGACTGAATATAAGTGGGTAAGACCAATTCAGTGACAAGGGATGCGAGAACACACAGAAATGGGCAGTGAATTCCATCCTGGGATGGAAATCTAGGAGCAAGCAAGGCTGGGGCACAATCTGAGATTCAGTCCAGAAGGGCCAACCATAAGAGCTGCTTGTTAAGATTCCCCAGTGACTGTTATGCAAACTACTGCAGAAAGAACGCTAATTTCAAGGTGGAAAAAAAAACCATACAGAATTTTGAAGGAAAGGGTTGGAAATTTTTCTATACTTTTCTTCAGCTTACAGAGGAGAAGCATTTGCGCTGGTTCCCTGCAGCTGAGATCACCACTGCACAGCAGAATGGTAAGGTGTGATGGTCACAGATCAGAGCTCCCTGCTCTGTGCTGCCACTGCCAGGCATGGAGGGACCCAGGCCAAAGCACTGCCAGCCAGCCCGGGCTCTCGATACCATTGTGACTTTGGAGTGGCTGGCCATGGTGACACTCTCCTACTCTTCCCTTCTTGGATGAGAAGAAGACCAGACATTAATCAACAGGTCATTTCCAAATTATTCAAACATGAGCCTAGAGATTTTTACCATACTATTTTTCAGGACAGGATAATAATATTAATAATAATATTATTAGCTGGCTAATAATATTAGCCAGGGTTCTTATGTGTAATCGAAGAAACCCAAGTAGAACAGAACTTTATCAACATTATGTTGGGCAATTCACAGAAGTATGAGAACCAGGTATTGGGGGAAACAGTGTTCAAAATCACACTGTGAAAGTGCTCGAATGAAGACATTGTTAGGATTCACTCCACATGATAGGATTAGAAAGGAAGTTCATGAAAATAAGCCAGTCTTGGTTTCTGCTATGAGGTGAGCAGCTTTCTTCTCCCATGATGTCTCCCATTTCTTTTCTCTTCTACCATGATGTTTCTGCCTTGTAGCCGGATTATTACGGATTGAAATTTCTGAAACTTTAAGCTAAAACAACTATTTCCTCCTTGAAGCTGTTTTTTTCTCAGGTATTTGGTCACAGCAATGAAAATCTGTCTACTACACTCAGCAAGTGTAACAAATGTACCTCACAAATGCAAGATGCTAATAATAAGGGAAGCCCTGTGTGAAGGAAGGCATCTTGAGAACGGTGTAATTTCTGCTCAGTTTTTCCTTGCAAACCTAAGACTGGTCAAAAATAGTCTGTTGATTAAAAATAATTATTTCAATTTCAAATTTCAGTGTTTTTAAGTTTTCATTGGAATACATCCATATACATTCATATGCATATTGTCAGTGGCTGCTTTTGTGCTACAATGGTCAAGTTGAAGAGCTGCCCCTGTGGCCCGATGGTCTGCAGATTAGTGAGGGCTCTCTAGAGGAACAGAACTGAGAGAAAATATATGTATAGCCAGGAGATTTAGCTCAGTGGCACCATGCCTGGCTCATAAGCATAAGGTCCTGAGTTCAATCACCCTCATCAAAAAACAAAAAAAAGAAAGAAAATATATGTATAATCATGCAAGGGGATTTATTAGGTAGGCTTATAGGATCAGCAGTGGTAGAGTCCATAGTGGCTGTCTGGGTGCTAAAGAGGACCCAGTAGTTGCTCAGCTCAAAAAGATGGAAGCCACGTGACAAGAGGGATCAAGGATGCAGCGCCAGTCCAAGTTCCAAGGGCTGGAAACTCACTGGAGAGTCGCTGGTGTGAGTCTGCATTGGAAGGCTGAAAAACACTGGGGACTGAAGTCCAAGGGTGACAAACACACACCCCTCAAGTAGACTAAAACTCTAAAAAATGGGCAAGCTTTCTTCTTTCCCATTTGTGTTCCATTTAGGCTACAAGCTTATTAGTTGGTGCCATGCATAACAGGGATGGGTTTCCCCTGTCAGTTATTTCTGGAAACACCTCAACGACACACCCACAATGCTTTGCTAACCTGCTAGGTGTTTCCTACTGCATTCAAATGGACATATCACAATTAATGGTCCACAAAGTCCACCAAGCCTAATTTACTAACTGGCCCTTTATGAGAAATGTGCTGATCCTGGACTACGGCGCATACAACTGCTGCAGGCCCTTGCTTACGCCTTCAGACTCATATCATCTGCCATCTTATCCCTAACCCAACCTGGAAGATGTTTTCTCAAAAAAACCCCCAAGCACTCCATGCTTTCTCTTCTCTATTGTTTCTTCCACCTGAAAGACCAGGCAGGACAGAGTGGGTACCATTATGTCCCAGGCTCTTTTTTGGGGCAGCTTTTCTTAACTGCCTAAGATCAGGCGAGAAGCCTCTTTGGTGTGGTCCTCAGTTCCCGCCCCTTTCATTTGGCTTCTCTATTGAAAGCATCCATGTTCTTATTAGTCCCTTGACACTGTGTGCCTTTAAGATTAAGGCCATGGCTTATTCATCTCAGGATCCCTAGCACCCAGTAGCTGCTATGTGGGTAATTAGGAAACATTTTAAACTTGGAGTCCACACATGCATGGGTGTCAGATCTGTGAGCCCTCTGAAATAGGGTGATAAATGTTGCCTTTGTGTATGACTGTTTGGACATATATTCTACAAAGACAGCGGGCCATTTTCAAAAGCTTTACAGTTATCCCCCTTTCAAAGAAAAAAAATTAAGGATTCCTAGAAGAGGTGTAGCTATATAGTTAGTAAAGTGCCGACAGGGAGAAATTAACAAGATTTATTGACATCAGTTTGACAAAACAAAGCTCCTGATTCCTCTCACCACTGATCTTACCACCCAGGACACAAACATCTGTCTGGGTGACTAACATAGCACTAAGATTTTTAAGGCTTCCTTCTGTGACTCCATTAGAGGGTTAGCATTAGCTAAACACAGCATAGGAATAGGAGATTGTTATTCGAAGGGAGAACACTTTAGGAGAGACTCAAAACAAAAATCTAGACTCTGCTAGAGACATGCTTGTGATGGTTAATTCTGTGTTAACTTGTCTAGGTCATGGTACCCAGTTTTTGGTCAAACAATAGTCAAGATGTTCCTGTGAAAGTATTTTTATATGTTCTTGGCATTCAAATCAGTAGACTTTCAGTAAAACAGATTACCCTCCATAATGTGGATTTACCTCTTCCAATCAGTTGAAAGCTTTAAGAGAAAAGACTGAGGTTCACTAAGGAGAAGTTCTGCCTTGGACTTGAAACTAGCATATCAGCTCTTTTCTGGGTCTAGCCTGCTTGCCTACCTTTTACCTGCCCTGCAGATTTTAGACTTCCCAGCTTCACAATTGTGTGAGCCAATTCCTTAAAATAAATCTGTTTGTACATACCCTATTGGTTCTATTTTTCTGCTGAACCTTGATGAATGCAATTCTCTCTTGTCAAGTATTGTGGAATTACATATGCTATATTGGATGAAGATATGCTTTGGATGAAGATATTTTTAGTTGGAATACTTCTTAGGATTAGAGTTCAGGTTGCCACCCTCCTGGCTTCTTGGTTAATATTTTCAATTAATCTTCAAGATACACACTCCTTCTTAGATTAGATGAGCATTTGCCAGTGAGAAAAGCAGGAAGACTTGGCATTGTGATGTTGGCTGGAACTGGGCTATGTTTGAAACCACACCTTTAGGGTCCCATAGGAAGCACAAATACTCTAAGACCTGTGCCCACCACAATTAACATGGTGATGATCTGAAAAGTTGTCCTGGGAAATTTGAAATCTGTACAGCAGATCCATGTTTAGCCAATGGAAACTTTACGTACAAGAAACAAGAAACACTAAAAAATGAACCTGAAAGTAGTCCTTTCTTTTTTGTTTTAGCTTCCCTCTTCTACTTCTGCTTATTAAATGTACCACTGCTTTTAAGTTTTTCTGCTATTGTTTCACAAATATGCAATTATGGAATTTTATTTTAAAGAAAATTTCTTTACAATTCCACTCCCTTAGAAATTTATGTTTTTGAGCTTCTGAAGGCCACAGGCCACAGGAAAGGCCAACAGACTGTAAGTCAAGGGCACAAGGCCGCAGGACAAGGGAAACCATGAAGAAACTACTGTGGGACAACTGTCATTCTTGAAATGTAATTTACAAGTCGGTATTCTCACAGTGGCACAGTGGCACTGAGAGAACATTCACACCATTTGGAAAGCACGGAGGTTGTATGGTTTCTCAGAACAGCTGTCTCAGTGAACTCGCCCCGGGCTCAATTATCTACTGCCTATTTCCCTTTTTGTCTTCTAAAGCTCCAGCATATGAGGATTTGGCAGCTACAACAAGGTTGAGTGTGACTGACACAGGAAACAGCTCATGGCTGGACTGGCGTCTGTGTGCAGCTGAATGGGGACACACTGGCAGGTCTTAGCAAGGAAGCAGCTGTCACTCAGGGTGCTGGGCCCAGTGTCACCAGCTTGCTAGTTTCCTTCTTTTAGGTGTCTTACCTGCCTTAAGAAGGTTGCACTAATGGTGGGACACATATCACTCTGACTGCACCCTGTGGTTGGGTAGCTCTTTAGGAAGGGAGTGGGTGGAAGGATACCGACATTTATTTAGTGTATCCCACACTCTACTAGGCACTTTATATATATGCTGCAAAGTGATTTCAGAGCACTGCCTGGGCTTGAGCCACACTAGCTGTGTGGCCTTTGGTAAGTCACTCAACTTCTTGTCTCATATTCTTTCTGTAACAATAATAACACCCACAACATAGAATTATTGTGAAAATTAAACTAATTATGTCTAAAGCACTTAGAACAGTGTCCAGAACATAGTCAAGTGCTATACCTATGCTTGCTATTATTACTTCTATTACTTATTTTTAACACAGCCCTGTTTATTCTTTTATGCCAGAGGAAACTGTGAGGCTCATGGAGATTAAGTCAATTACCGGAGATGGCAGAGCCTGAAACCAAACTCAGATTTATCTGACTGCAATGTTTTCTTCCCAGAACAGGACCAGGCCTGCTTAAGGCTATCAAGTTCCCGCTCCCCCTTGCTAGCTTAGGGCTCAGTTTATCAGCCCTTCTTTCTACTGACAAGGATGAAATCCTATATGACCGAGGCTCTGTCTTTAATCTCCCATTTCACTCATCTCTGGAGAAAGGCCAAGGGTCCAAAGGGTGTCAGGGAAAGGAGCGGCTTCCCTCTACCTTCCACCCCAAAGGCCTAAGCAGCCCTTCTGATGTTTCCTGTGCCTTCTCTGACCTTCAGAAAGCAGGGATATTCATAACTAGGCACTAGATTAAAAAAAAGTCTTGATAAGCAGGACCTTTATCAAAACTTGGTGGATTTAGAGGAGAAGATGGGCTCCTGCGGCAGCACTGCCCAAGAGAAATATAATGGGAGATATCTATAACTTGCAAATTGTAAAGGTTCTATGAAAAAAGTAAAAAAAAAAGATTTTAATAATATTTAAACTAACATAGCTAAAATATCTCAACCTACAATTAATATAACATTGTTAGCCAGATATTTTACTTTTCCTGGCATTAAGTGTTAAGTCCATCATGTATTTTACACATGCAGCCCTAGAATTATAGCAAGAAGCAACTATAACAGCTGCCAGCCAGAGACTTGGGTCCATGTCCTAGAAAGTCCATCTTTATTCATTTGGCCATTTTATATGTCTGATACTGTCTACCTTCGTCATTCACCATGGAAAAAAATGGCTGAAGGAGTAAAGATGTCGCCTTTATTCCTTGGAATTGCCTCAAAGTAGTGCAGATTTGGCTGGTGACTGAGATTTGTTGAGTGATTACAGAGCGTTTGTGTCAACCTGCACGCTCTGGCATGACGACGACGAGGGGAATTTCAGGCTCTAGAAGGACCCGGGTTTCCTCTCGGACCCGACACAGCCCTTTTCTGTCTTGTGCCCATCAGTGACCACAGAGCTGTCTGATGTGTCCCGCAGAGACTCGGATGGGCTCATATTTCCTGGACCGGATGACAGGCCAGAGCCTCGAGGCCAAAGCGGCGCAGACGAAGCACTGGATGCTCCGCTTGTCCGTGCGCATCCCGAGCATCCGCCCGCGCCCGGCCCGACGCAGCTGCTGCAGATCCGCCGGGGCCTCCGCTGGGGCCTGGAAAGGGCGGGAGCCTCTCCGCCCGGCCAGCGGCCTCCCCTGGCGGGGCCGGGGCGGAGTCGCCCACCTGTCACCCCAGACGCCCCACGTGGGTCCGCCGGGGCGGGGGCGGGACGGGAGGGAGAGAGAAAAGGCGGAGGCGTCAGGGAGGCTGGACCGAGCAGGAAGGAGAGCAGCGCAGGAGAAGAGGGACGCTCGCGACGGCCGAGCGCGAGGGGGGAAGCGCGGAAGAAAGAGGCCCAGAGACACTCAGAAAGGGACAGGTAAGGGGGCGCCGGTGACTGGAGGAGAGAAGAGCCCTGCCAGAGAGTGGGGAAAGAGTCGGGGAACGAGGAAAGGCCTGAGGATAACGGACGACATAGTATGGAAAGAAGGGCTGGAGGATGAGGCTAGGGCGACGAACCTTCAGGGTCCTTCAACGAGGGGTGGGGGAGGAACCGAGGACCTTGCGCCTTTAAGGTTGTCAAGGCGACATCTCTGGCCAAAGCGAGGCACATTGACGTCACAGCCGAGCGCTGATTGGCTGCGGCCGTTTCGTTTCCGGTGGAGCCGTCGCTGAGTTGCTATCGCAGACAGGACCGCGGCTGCGAGCGAAGCACTGACGGAGCTCGGCAGCACCGCAACCTGACACCTGTAGCTTCGCGCCCGCCGCCACCGCCAGCCCCAGGTGAGTGGGGTCAGCCAGGAGCCCCGGCTCGGTGAGCTTCGTCGCCCCACCGCCCGTTTGGGGGCGCTGGACCGATCCAAGATGGCGTCATGGAGAGCGACTTGCGGGGGGACGGCCGCACCCCCTGCACCTCCGCAGCCGGCGGTGCCTCCCCGCGGGCCGGACGCTCCGGGCCGGGTCTGCGGCTCCGGGCTGCACCCCCGAGGCCCAGCGCACTCGGGGGTCCGCCGTGCGGGGGTTCCTGGCCGGCCCGCCCCCACCCCCATTCTCCCATCCCCCTCACGCCCCCATCCCGCCCCACCGGCTGCGCTGGCCCCCCAGCCCCCCGCGCACGGCCGCCTCCGCCCAGCGCGCTGCTGCCGTGTCGCCTTCACTCCTTCCCCCACTTCCTGACTCACCACGGCTAGATTTTACCGGAATTCGCAGTTGGGCTCCCCCCACCCCATTCTGGTGCAGGTTGAGAGTCGGCAGCATTTTCTCGTCTACAGTCTACACTGCGTCTCCTTGTCTTTTCCAGCCGTCACTTTCCCTCTCCTTCCCGGGATTACCCTCCCTCTTCTCCGCCCACACAGCTTTCTTCCTCTGGTTCAATTTCTTTCCGTCCCCTTTAACTTCCGTTCTTTGCCCGATTATCCCCGAGGCCTCCTCACCAACTCTACTAGTAGCGTAGGATGTGGGGACGGCTTCCTTCATTTTGTAGTCCTGACGGTGGCCTAAGTGAAGGGCACTTTCCTGCCCTTCCTCTAGAAAGTATACGCGGTGCCTTTTAACCCTTCTGGCTCAGTGCTTGTGTGGTGCCAGCCCACTCACTACCGTATTTGAGGATTCCTTTTTCAGCAGAGGGAAGAAAGCTCCCATTTCGTCAAAATAACCCTAAGGAAGTGTTAGTTGGCAGGCTTTAGGGGATGCGGTCGGAGTTAGGAACGGTTACTCAGTTGTAAATATTTCCTCCGATTCTTTTTAAACAACATTTCATGACAGTTGACTTTGCAAAAGAAAGAATCTGAGTGGTTTCTTATTAAGAATGGAGATATGCGTTGACAGTTTCTTTTTTTTGTTGTTTTCTTTAATTGCAGTGACGATTTTAAATTAGCTAAATTTTTTTGGGGGGGAAATGAAGACGTTGTTGGGCTCTTAAATTTAAGTACAAATATAGAATCAGTCCAGTTATTTTTGATTAAAAATACTTAGGCCATGAAATTTGGTCATTCATGGGTTCCCATGATGACGCATTAATCTTGGAGCATATTTTGTTCATGTACTGTCTTTACCAGTGACGTATTTTTGTAATACAGTAGTTTGTTTCAAACAAAAATTTTAATCTCTTAGACCCAACAATCATTGCTTGCCAAAGATCTGATTTTAGCATATTTCTGATTAATTGAAGGCATGTATTGATGTTCCTGAAGCATAAAAAAATAATCCGATTATCATTTTGTTATTGGTGGCTTTTAGTATTATTTGAAATACAGAAAATTATACTGAAGTGGTTTTTCATTTCATGATTATCTGTCCTGGAAAAGTGGCTAGTGCACATCTGCGGTATATAAACTTCTAAATATTTATTTCTGAAGTAGCAACATGGTCCCCTTTCCATGACTTCTAATTTATGTGCTTGTCATGGAGCCACAAATTTTCTCATGGTCTGTTAATTAGTCTATTTGTTATTGACCTTTATCATGAACGTTGTCGAAACAAAGTAATAATGTAGCACTTAGAAAAGCTCTTTATTCTAGTATTTATTTTTTACATGTTTTATTTCGTTTTGTGTGCACTGTAAGAAATCTGATTAATGCTGTATTTAGTTGCAATGTGGAGGGGAACACACTCTTCTGAACTTAATTTCTTAGTAAATATGAGTTGGAAGGAAAATAGTGTATGAATGGCCCTGTTAAATTACTGTTTTTAATTCTAGGGTAAAGTTAGCTGCTCATTATTATATTTTTATTTACTTCATTTCAAGCTAGTTTTATGATCCACTAAATGTAGTTTATTGACTCATCATGTAGGTTTGAAACATGTGTTTTAGTATTTTTCTGTCCACATAAAGAAAATGTTTTGAATTGTGAATGTTTGCTCCTTGCTACCTCTCCTTGTATTAATTATTGTTGTTTTTCTAAGTATAGTTAAAGCAGTTTATATCAGTAACAGTAAAGGAGAATATATAATGTAAAAAAAATGTTTTGACCATTTTCTTGGTAGAGATATTTTTAAAAATTTCCTTGATAAGGTCCCCTCACTCCCCCCCCCCCCCAGGACTTTTCCTCTTTCATCACTGGTAAATGTAGTATCACTTAGAGCTGGAATCTGGTAAAAGATTTCAGAATAAAAGTTTGCTTTTAAAACTCATCTGAAGTTTTGGGTTTAAAAACTTTTGCTTATACTAATAGTTGGCGGCGAATCAGTTCCTTTGCGAGTGATTTGTGGTGTGATATTAGGACACTCCCATGGGATAGGAGTGTCTAAGGGAAACATCAGATGTTTTTCATTGTGCTGCCTTGCTTTCACTTAGAGCTGACTTGTGTGTCCTTGTAATTCTCTGAGCTGTTTACCAATTACACATTTCCCACGTCATCATGATTTCTTTTGCTAGAGAGATCTGAATGAAATTCCCTAAAGGCCTGACTCCTTAGCAGCCTGCCTCTGCAGGGATGGTGGCTCATATTGAAGATAACTGTCTCTCACTTGCCCGCAGAGCCCAGATCTTACACCAGGACCTAAACGAAGCACTTACTTGGAAGAATGCAAGTTTTGTTTTACTCAGTCTCTATCCTATTTAGCAAGGAAAAATTTTCTATGAGTCAGTTGCCTAATAAATTTAATGTCAAAAGGCCAAATTAGTGTTTGTGCTTTATAAATAGTTTAAACACGCATATGTGTTTTTTTTTTTTGCAGAGAACCATGGCGTCTGGCAGTACTGCCGCCAGTGAGGAGGAGCGCAGTCTCCGGGAATGTGAACTCTATGTCCAGAAGCACAACATCCAGGCGCTGCTCAAGGATTCTATTGTGCAGTTGTGCACTGCTCGACCTGAGAGACCCATGGCGTTCCTTAGGGAATACTTTGAGAGATTGGAGAAGGTAAAAATAAACGTGGGGAGATGATATGAGGACCCTGACAGTTGTTAAAATTAATACTTTGGAGTGTTG
Organism: Heterocephalus glaber; assembly: GCF_053883595.1. Lineage (NCBI taxonomy): Eukaryota > Metazoa > Chordata > Mammalia > Rodentia > Bathyergidae > Heterocephalus > Heterocephalus glaber. The sequence goes on along the minus strand of NW_028258173.1, from coordinate 12,800,965 downwards.
CTAATTTGTACCTTTTGAAAGGAAAGGATTTCTGACCAAAGAAGTTGGGAAAAAATTCAAATGAGAAATGCATTTAAGCAGATGTGGTGGTGAATGCCTGTAGTCCCAGCACTTGGGAGGCAGAGGCAGGAGGATTGCTGTGAGATCGAGGCCAGCCTGGGCTACATAGTGAGACCATGTCTCCAGAAACGAAAAAAGAATGCAGTTAAAATGTTTTTAATAATTTAAAAATTCTGAACCAGTAGAATTTATCAGAAAATGTATCCGTCCTCTAAGTTCACTTTGACTAGTAGAGTTTCCAGGTATGTTCCTTGTAACTTTTAATTAGTGCATAAAACTAATTATAACATAAAACTGATCAGAAATAGTACAATAGTAGTTAGTACTTATCTTCAACAAAGCAAGCAAAGTTAAATTTATTTTACCTTTGAAAACAAGTGTAAGTAAACAGTTGATTCTAGCTTGTGACTGATACGTCAGAAATTCTCAAGTATTGAAGTCTGTTTTACTGTAGACTGTAGAGTATATCTAGATGAATTCATTCTGGAGATGCAAGATTGATGGTTGTCAAATTTTACCCTGTAGGTTTGTTTAGGACTTGTTCCCCCTATTTTTCATCATTGTGTGTATGTCAGTGTGATGTGCATTTCTAAGGAAGATGACAATTTTGCAACAGGAACAGTGATTCAGTTTGCTTTCCTCAGAAATGATGAGTTAAAAGTCTGGATCATGAAATGTTTTGAGTATTTGATTCACTTTTGTAAATCAGTACAATAAATATTTAATGATCATGAATTAGTTGAGGGATATTTCTTTGATATGTGATCATTAATTATCTAGTTGTATAATAGAAATGGTGGTCTGGGCAATTTCTCACCAGCTAATTTTTTAGTAATTGAATCTATACACTAAGATTTAAGAAAATGTTTGCTAGATTAGTAAGGTATTTTCTCTTTCCCTGAAAACTATTGAAATTGTTATTTAATACCATGATTAGAGTAATTGAAAAATGAAAAAAATTTAAAAAAACTGCTAACCAGTCTCCATGAATACCTACTTGCTGCTTTGGAATCGTAGTAGAAATTCTGGCTTTCTTTTATTTAAGCAGTTTCCAAATAGTGGAAGTACTGTGGAGCCAGGCCACGAGTGTTCCCTGTTTTGAAATCAAGTGCGTTCCTGGAGATCTGGTTCTGAAATAGGTCACTGTAAGGTGATCCTTCTTCTTTGGACATCAATAGAAACCATCAAATGAAGGGATTAAGTTGGTGAGACATTAAGTGTGTATCTTTTTATAGGGAGCGTTAAATGTGTGGGGCTAGTTTCAAAGCCTGTATTTACCACAGGACTGTTTTAAGGATTAACCAAGGTGGAATGCAAGAAAAGATTATTAGGGTAGCTTCTTTGCAGATGAGATTTTTAGATTTAATGTGTATTGGCCTTTTAAAAAAAATCTCTTAATAAAAATTATAGCTTAATGTGCTTTTTGCATACATTCCTTTAGCTAAGGTGAATATATATACTAGGACTTTAATGTAAAATTTTCAATTTTTTAACAGGCCATTGTTTTATATATTTATGTCTGAGTCCTGTCACATTCTTACTGCCTTATTCTTCATTACTTGAGGATTACATTTCTGGATCCTTTACCCTGTAAGAAATGCACAGAAAACTCTCATTTTGTCTGTTGAAAGCTGCTGCATTTTAATTCAGCCCATTATCTGGAGTTTGAGTGCTCATTTATGCATGTATTTATTAGAACCTTGCCTGTCTGTAGATAAGAGGAATAATAATAGCTCCCACCTTTGAGTGTCTCCTATGTGCCAGCTGCTGTGGAAAGCTCTTGACACGCATGCAGACTCATTTCAAATGTGTGAGGTAGGTGATTATCACCATTGTACAGAGGCAGTAGGTAGAGCCAAAAGAAATGAAGTAACTTGGCTGTGGTCATACAGTGTAGTAAGTCAGCTATTGCTGTAGTGTCATATAACCTCCAAATTTCAGTGGCTTATTTCTTGGTCACCAGACTCTATTTCTTGGTCATATGCAGCTTTTCTGGGCTTAGGCTTTGTCTTCATTCCACATGTCATGTTCTGGGGCAGAGTGGAAGGCACAGCCACTATATAGGGCATGCTGTTCTCAAGGCAGAGAAAGGACAGAAGCTCAAGGGGCCGGTGGTGGGACAGAGCCAGCTCACACTAGCGTTAGTTAATGCTGTGGTAGGTCCACTTACACTCTGTGGCCAAAGGAAGTCATATGGCCTTGCCCCAAGTCGTAGGGGGTGGGAAGTTTACCTCGCCTACAAGAAGAATAGCAAGGGCAAGGAGGAAAAAAAAAATTCTTGTGTAAGCATAAGTAAGTGTTAGGGACAGAATTTGAATCTTAACAGTTGAGAACATAATGGAGAATATAACACAGAACATAACAGAAGAGTCAAAAACATAATTAACCAGTAAGAAGACTACAAAGTTTTGTTTTAATAAGTTAAAGAGCTGAAGAGGCAGACTCACAGCTGAATAATAGCAGCAGGAGTAAGGATATGAAAGTGTATCATAGTAGGTACTAGAAGTTGATCCATCTCCGTGATGGCTGAGTCACCAAGATTAGGTGATATTCAGATTGACTCATGATTTAGGAAACAGTGTTAAAATTAAAATGCTTCTGTTACATCAGAATTATCAGAAATTCAGTTAAGTAAAATACAGTTCCAAATGAGATTTGTGAATTTTTTCATGAAATTTTTTGAACGCCAGTAGTAGATTTAAGGGACAGAATTTGTGTTTTTATCTGTGCTCTTTAAATTTGGGGGAGACTTGAGTTTTATAGTTCCATTAATAAAGAATAGAAAAACGTTACTAGTTATTGAAACTACCAGGATGAAAATGAAGTGGTTTTCTAAAAACTGTGTCTTTATACATTATATATTTATACATGGTTCAAAATTCTGCAGGCACAAAAAGGTATAACAATAAAAGGTTTTCTTCCCACCCATTTGGCTTTATTGGAAGAAGCCAGTGTTTGAGGGATATTATATGGGTGTTTGCAGACAAATTGATACATAAAAAGCTTCCTGTTCTTTTAACACATGTGTGACATCCCACTGTATGGCCGTACTATATTTAGTCATCCCTACTGATCACAGTTTGGTTGCTTCCAATATTTCACTAATAAGAACACTAATAGAACAAATATTTTTGTGTATATATTGTTTTATATATGTACATATCTTAGAATAAATTCTGGAAGCAGAATTACTATTGAGTCAAGAAGTAAATACAAACTGGGCATAGTACTATAGCCTATAATCCTTGAAAGGCTGAGGCAGAAGGATTGCAAGTTTGAGCCCAGCTTGGATAATTTAGTAACTTGGACCCTATCTCAAAATAAAAAATAACAAGGTTTTGGGGATGTAGTTCAGTGCAAGGACCTTGTGTTAAATCCCTAGTACCACTAAAAAAAACAAAGGAAAACTAGTAAATACAGTTGCGATTAGATGTATAGATTTATTAGTTATTTTTGTTGTATATTTTTTTCATTGTGTTTTTTCTTGATTGAGCTGGGTGTGGTGGGGCACAACTATAATCCCAGCACTCTGGGAGGCTGAGGCTGAAGGATTGCAAGTTCTGAGCCCAGCCTGGGCACTTATCAAAATCGACAAAAAAGGAAAGGTGCTGGGGATGTAACTCAGTGCAAAGGTCCTAGATTTAACTCCAGCATGGCAAAAGGGTTGGGGGACAGAGAGAGAGAAAGAAATAAGTATAGCTCTTCACTCTGAAAAAAGAAAAAAGCAGACAGTGCTTCTGCTAATAGCAATGAACACTGCTGACACCTTTTTGATAACCTTTTTGGTTATCCTTCTAAGCTTGCTAAATATGTACAGTAGAAGTTTTGTGTTTACCTTGATGCCCAAAGCAGAGCTGAGGGCTGGATGTGATGATGATGCACATGGGAGGCTGAAGCAGGAGGATGGCAGGTTCCCATCAAGTCTGGGCAACTTAGGAGCCCTGTCTTGAAATAAAAATTTTTTTAAAAACTTAAGGGTAGGGGATATAGGTGAATGTGAAGGCCTTGGGTTCAAACCCCATTACCACAAACCACAACCTCCCCCCCTCAAAGAAAACCTGGCATCTCAGATTCTTATTTATCATGTTTTTTCCTGATCATTTTAGATGCTAAGTTCACTTAAAATTTGAAAGATAGTTTAGAAAAATAATGGATAATAGGGAAAATGAATGAAAAAGTAGAAGATACATGTTCTTATTTTTTCCTTTTTATCTCAGTCGTCATTAATCTTTACTGAGAAGAATTTCTTTTTAAGGCTTTAGATTTGAAAAGAGTGTGTTTAATAGTTGATTTCAGTTTTTATTTGAATTGGTTCAATAAGGAACAGTTTTAAAAAATGAGGTTACTCTTTAACTTCAAATGTGAGCCCTGATAATAAACCTTTGCTGGAAGAACATTGCTATCAGTTCTTATTGTTGGTTATCTTTATTTTTTGTCTGTATCTGGGACCCAGGCTAGAATGGATATTACGTAGGCTCTGGACCTTTTCCTGTTTGTTTTCTTCTTGTCATTTCCTAGTCATGGTTGTGACATGACAAATCCAGAAAATGCTCATTGAATTAATGAGGTAATTCAGTAATCTAGACATTGTTGGATTATTTTACTTTGCTTGCGTTGCTATTCTTTTAGTGCTTTTGGGGGTGGGTGTCTTTTACTAAAAAACCCCTAATTCCCAGGATTTTGTTTTACAGTATATTGCTATTTGCATTATAAATCATTGGTGTCAGTCCATTCTTAAAATAAAATCTAATTTTTTATTTGTGTTCTGTGTTCCTGTGCTGATGACTTATGTTGAGTATTCCTAATCTGTTACTATCTAAGAAACAGTCTCATGCAACAGTCTCTTTTCAAACTTCTGTTTTGTTCCCCTTTGGAGTTGGTGTTTTCTCCTTACATTGGCACTAGGTGAAGAGATTTGAAGTTATTTTTGATGGACTGTCATTGGAATACAAGAATACCAACTTCACATGCTGGTGCTGAGGCATCTTATTTTATATAGCTGTAATTTCTTTCAGGAGGAGGCAAAGCAGATTCAGAATCTGCAGAAAGCAGGTACCCGTACAGACTCTAGAGAGGATGAAATCTCTCCTCCCCCTCCCAACCCAGTGGTGAAGGGTCGCCGGCGACGTGGTGCTATCAGTGCGGAAGTCTACACGGAGGAAGATGCTGCATCATATGTTAGAAAGGTAGTTTTGATATCTTAACATTGAAGAAATGTTTTTGGGACCCACTTAACAATCTAGTCTCCTTTGATGAGTGCATGTACTACTTCAAATAAAGACAAAAGTAGTTATTGAACACTGGAGGATAGAGTTCTATAACAGCATGACAGCAGAGGAAATAACTATTAGGGATTATAAACCAATACAGTACATGGGTGCATTCTGAGGGTTCATCATTTCCTGCTGCTTTGCAGTTGAAGAAGCAGGAAGTACTCCTTTTTCTCTTATATTCTGGTACCAGCCTTTTGATACTCTCTACAGTAATTCATGTACAACTTTTAACCTCTTATCATACAGTCTTCGTTCATCCTACTCTTTTCTTTCTCAGAGCCAGCTGGCGATTTTGAGTTATGCTAATAGCCTTGACCAGGGGAGTAGGGGTTAGAATTCCAAGCCCTTAGGGCTTATAAAACTAACAGTACCAAAAGGCACCAGTTAAAAAAATATTTAGTTTTAACTATGCATGGTGGTGCTTACCTTTCATCCTAGCACTTAGGGAGGCTGAGGCCAGAGGATCCTAAGTTTGAGACCAGCCTGGGCAACTTCGTGAGACCCTGTCTTAACCCTTGGGGCATAACGCCAATTTTGTCATAAAGGGGCATTGTTGTGGAAGTAAAATATCCATGTTTATTCTGTATAGTATTTCTGTTACTTTCATTTTATGAGTGAGTTTTATTATATTAATAAGTACCTAACAAAAAAATAAAGTTTTGAATAATATTTATTGGATGTTTATAAAAAACATTAAATTTTTCAACATCGACTTTTTTGTTGCATAGAGTTTAAAAAATAACAAAGTCCTATATGAACTATGATGAAAAATACCAATAGAACGCTACAAAAAAAAAATCTATACTTCATTTATCATACCTAAAGGCAGTCTTCACACATGACAATAACATGTTCCATACACATGTATCACTTACACTGACAGCACATATGTTTTGCTTTTCTGGCCTTTTTGTAGGACATATTTGGTATCTCATTGGTCTTGGAGTTTTGTCAGGAAATTTCTTAGACAATGTGTAGTTAACAGGAACATAAAATATCTATAAAATAAAGTATTAAAATTCTTAATACGTATTGCACATTTAGAATAAACATTTTCACATCAGTTGTTTACTTGCTTACAAAACCTAAAAGATAACATCAGAAATAAAAACCTATGTAAATTACAATGTTAATACAAACAAAAGTCTACCACAGATGGGCCTGGGATTTAGCTCAGTGGCACCATGCCTGCCTTGCAAGCGCAAGGTGGTGAGTTCAATCCCTGGTACAGTACACCCTGCCCCCCCCGCCCCAAAGTCTACCACAGAAATAATCTTTGCTTCACCTGTCACACCCAAGGCAGTCTTCACACATGAAAACTGCCCGTTTCATATCATACACAAGTATCACTTACACTGTTAGTATGTATGTTTTGTTTTTCTGTCCTTTTTTTGTAGGTCACAGTTGCCATCTTTGTTTTTTTTTTGGGGTACCTGGGATCGAACTCGGGTTGTTGCACTTGTGCAGCAGGTGGCGAAACCACTGAGCTAAATCCCCGGCCCTACAGCTGACATCTTTTTGGTTTTCCTGTTGTAGTAGGTCTCTGTGATACTGTGCTGGCCTGTTCACCTGTCAGCTTACTAGTGTGCTCCACAAATTTTTTGTGTAGTGCCCTGGGCAGAAACAGTTTGTTTTTCTTCTGCTGTAAATGATGTCTTATGAGTTTCAGTCCTAGTCCTTTAAGAAAATTTTTCCGTGGTATTTTCCACTTGCTATTTTCTTTATGAACTATCACACTGTATATGCTACATATGTTTAGGATGAAGTAAAACACGGCTATTGGCCAGTGTCAACATCTACTCTGCCTTTAGTTTTGTTGTAGAAAATTAAGCATCTTAGGCTTCCTCGAGGTTTCCCTATCAATATTTCCATCATGGTGCAGTGTTGATATCAGTACTAGTTTGTTTTTCTTTGCCATATACAAGGCCAATGTTACATCTTTCTGAAATCCAGTAACTGTACTATACAGTTCTCTGTTTTGAAATTGCAACATTTCATTTGGAATTACTGCTTTGTTCCTGTGTACAGTTGCTGCACTGGTCAACTTATGCTCTGTTAGCAATTGCAACTTCAGTTGAAAATTGATAAACCAATTGTTGACTGTCACATTCCAATTGGTTTGGGAGGTGGGAGCAAAAAAGCTGTTCACATCATTTGGTTTGTTACTATGTGAATAAGGACCTAGTGGCTGAGTTCCAGGATAAATTTCTAAATTGAAACATAATAAGTTCACATCTACAAATGCATACATTTTTATGTTATATTTTGAAAGGTTTTTTGGGGGCATATATTGCCCGAAGCTACAGTGACCATGAAATGCTGCAAGGTGTTCATCAGTAATCTTGTATTCAGATGGTGTGTACATTGTTTGACAGTTACCCACAAATCTCTCAAACAGTGAGCTGATAGCAGCTAGATTATCAGTTCTTTTTCTTTCTTGGTGGGTGGTTTTGTCATGAAACCTGAGGCAGTTTTGAAGGAAACCAAATCTCTTCAGTATCATCTACAAACCTCACACCCTTGCTTTTCCATAAGTTTTTACATTCCTACAATTACCATGAGAAAGCCTTGATAAGTAAAGAAGACTAATGAATTCTTTCAGCTCAGCTAGTAAGGTGTCATAATAAATACATTTTTGAGTATGGCTATTGGTGCACACAGAATGTTTTATTTGTATTTCAGCATTTGTGTATTTCACAATATCTTGTAGCGTTTCATCTGTTACAAACAATTTCCAACATTGAATGGCAGGGCTGGCATTCTGTCCAATAAGATTCACCCCTGGCAAGATCCCCACTGTATTTTTGGGCCTAGTTCTAATATTGGATCATTCCACTTGGTGGCGTGACCATTTTGTACCATTTCAACTAGTCAAATATGTACTCACATTGCTGTTGTCTTTGTTATCTGAATCAAGAAGGTCTGCATGCCCTGGATGTATATTAGTCGATTCTTGCTCCATTTCATTGTCACAAGAGCTTTGGCTCACATGGCCAAAGTCAGAGTCATTATCATCTTCATCCAAGCATTAGTAATACGATGATTCATTTTCAACCTCTGCTAAAACTTGCAAATCTGGTTTTTCATGTGTCATTGTACTGAATTGGGCTACTTATACCAGAAAAATCAAAAGAAAACTTCTTTTTAATATAAATCCTAAATGCACAGAAATTTAGCAGTGAGCATTTGATGGGTATTTACCATTCACCTGTTACTGCTTTGGAGTTCCTGTACACACCTTGTTCATTTGCCAAGTGGGTGAACACACAGATGGGTTTTTGCTTTCCCCAGGCCCAGCTACTGTGAGTCACACCCGCATTCCATTCTGGTAAAATACATGTTTTCGTAACAGAAGAGTGGTGTGGGTGTGTTTTATTTCCTGTGATGCTCAGGTAAACACATGTAAAACCTGCTGTCCAAGCATTATATGGGTAAAAATCCTGGTTTGACACTTTTGCACACATGGACACACCTTGCTATTCATTGTACCGAGTGTGTAACAAAGATTGCTTCCGGTATCCCCCGTGTGCAGCTACTGAGTTGCACAGCAGGCTACTATTATGCTAAAGTAAAAATTTACAGTAGAAAAATATGGGATAGGTGGTTGTAATCAGGTGTTATGCTCTTAAGAAAATAAAAAGGACTGGGGATGTAGCTTAGTGCAAAGGGCCTGGTCCCCCCACTACCACAGAAAAATCAAAATTGAAACAACTTAGTTTTGCCTTAGGACAGTGATGTTGGGCAGATGTTTTTGGTTTGTTTAGTTGTTAACTGGGAACCAAGTAGTGGCCTTTAAATACATGCCTGGTTATAGGCAAAGGGATTGATTAGTCAGTACTTGGTGAGTACTTTGTGAATCAGTGATTGTCTAAGAGTGTTGTAGTGAAAATACTTAACTCAAAACAGTCTCATTTAAATACTGTAAGGTGGCCTGACCTTTAATTGAAATGCACATTGCAAACATGAAATGTTTTTGGTGTATGGAATTGTCATTTGACCTTCAATTTTTTTCTAGGTTATACCAAAAGATTATAAGACAATGGCTGCTTTGGCCAAAGCCATTGAAAAAAATGTGCTGTTTTCACATCTTGATGATAATGAAAGAAGGTAAGAGCAGGTTCTTTTTTTTATACTGTTTTTTCACTTAGGGTGTGGTCTCAAACTATTGCCAGCATTTATTGCAAGTTTTGAGGTTCTTAGTTGTTCACCAAATGACAATTGAGCTGAAAAACTGGGAGCTTAATTCTAGGTTAATACTGGAATTCCATAGAAGAGACTCGTGAAATCTAAGACTAGGCCTTCTGTCTCTTGCAGTGATATTTTTGATGCCATGTTTCCAGTCTCCTTTATTGCTGGAGAGACAGTTATTCAGCAAGGTAAGGGCTGCTATTTCTGTGACATGTAGTATGGTTATGGAAGAGCAGATGAGACTGGAGGATTGATTGTTTTGGTTTTCTTTTGTTGGAGTTTGTTTTCCTCTTTGATCCTTCTACTTTCTGTTAATACTATTGGATTTTCTTAATTAAAAGTTCTTGGCACTAAAAATACATTAAGGGATTAATATTTCTAATACAATTTTGTTTAAACTTGTTAAAGGAAATGCCTATTTTTAAGTTAAATGTTGTAGGGAATTTCAGAACAATACAGATCTCATATTTGTATTGGTTATTAAGCACTTTTAAAATAGAAATAAAGTACCTATATTCTTTATTATGTAGGCAATCTATTTGTAAGATTTTGTGTCTCCTACAGATTCTTACCTTTTATTGCTATCCAGATTGACATGAATATAACCTGTTGGATATCTTCTTGTTTTCTTATTCTTGACATTTTCATGGATCTTCATAAACCACATATTTTCCCATTTTGTGACAGTCTGATATTTTGCTATTAACTATTTGAATCATTTCTTGCCTTGTTCTAGAGTGCATAGGAGTTAATAACTTTGTACATATATGTAACTTTCAAAGTTTTTTGGTTTTTTTAGATATTCTTTTTTTTGGGGGGGGTACCGGGGATCGCATTCAAGTCCTTGTGCTTGCACAGCAGGCGGTGAAACCACTGAGCTAAATCCCCTGCCAGATACTCTTTAAAATGAGATTACTGAGAATAAAATTGATCAGTCCTGTGACTGAAAATATATTGCTGGATTTTTTTTCTTAAAGATTGTGTTCATCTTAGTATGCTCTTCTATACTAATGTTGTTCTTTTTGCCTTTTTTTCTCTTTTAGGTGATGAAGGAGATAACTTCTATGTGATTGATCAAGGAGAGATGGATGTAAGATTTAATAATACAAATTTGTTAATAATCTTAAAAGTTATTGTTTGATTTTTATTACTTCTAAGAAGTAATAAGTATTATTGAAGTGCTGAAGAGCCATTACAGCTCTTTAGGTCAGATTGCATCAGCACCTTTTGCCCAGTATTTTTATGACACAGACTTTTTATAGATAATTTCTATAGCTACAGCTTTTGCTTTTGTAGTAAAGTGTGTGTATGCTGGGAAGTAAGATCAAAATACAGTAAAGGAGAGTCTATACCTGGCAATTAGCTATGAAACTTAGTGTAGCTTTCTTCTGTAACTCTTGTTTACCAATGAAATGGGGACAAAAATAGCCCTGATCTTGTAGGATTGTTAAAAAATTCCGTGACCTAATGCAAGTAAAATGCTTGGTACAGTGCTCAGCACAGTAAATATATAGTAAATGTATGTCATTGATATTAGTGCTTAGCTGATCTTTTTCCTTCATTCCTACAGAGAACTTTTTTCATATCAGATAATTGCATATTTAAGACATTGTCAGAATTCGACTGTTTTGTCTTGCTGTGTTCTGAAAACATAATCTATACTGTTTTTTTTTTTTTAAACAAGTTTAGGAGTCTGATCTTTCATAAAGGTTTGAGAGTTTTTAACACATTCTTGTATATATGTAGAGAAAAATGCTTCTTTGGTGTCCTTTGCATTTTAGGTATATGTGAACAGTGAATGGGCAACCAGTGTTGGGGAAGGAGGGAGCTTTGGAGAACTGGCTTTGATTTATGGAACACCTAGAGCAGCCACTGTTAAAGCGAAGACAAATGTGAAACTATGGGGTATCGACCGAGACAGCTATAGAAGAATCCTTATGGTAAGACACCACGGGCTTTTGGAGTGTGACTTAGAATTCTGATCTGTGTAAATAATGTTTGAGTAATATCACAAAATTGAAATGACAATATGCCTTTTTTTTTTTTTTGGTACCAGGGATCGAACTCAGGTCCTTGTGCTTGCGAGGCAGGCAGCAGAACCACTGAGCTAAATCCCCAGCAGTGTGCCTTATTTTTAATGATCAGATATTTTGCATTGAGCCCTATTTAGCATTATTCATTATGTCAATTGAGGCAGTGATGTTTTAGAACAAAAGTTCGGCCAGAAATAACAGGAAACAAAATGTGTATATGTAATGGTCAGATTGGGTTTAGAAATTTATCAGTTTGCCTATAGGTGCATGTTAATATACCTAATCTTACCCACCACAGATTGCCTGATGGGCTACTTTAAAGTGGATAGAGTTTTTTAAGGCCACTCAGGAGTAATTAGCATCTCTAAACTGAAAATGGGTTGTCAGTAATACATATGTCCTCTTTTACTAGGGGAAATAAAACCGTTGGGGCAATTCTGTTAATACACAATTTTTGAGAACTTTGTGGTACATTAAAAAGTAGCTTTGGATCTTTAAGTCCTAGCTAATGGCATTGGCCTTTCTGAATGGTTTTCTTAAATTTAGCAGAGCCCATCTGGGCATTTGAAAATATGCAGTCTGATGTACTTCAAACATTTTTGGTATTCAGGATACATATATATATATATTTTGAAATCTTCCTTTATTTCTGAAAGTCTTATGTACATACTAAAATTCACAAATGCTCAAGTCCCTTACATAAAGTGGTGCAGTGTTTGCATATAATCTGTGCACATCCTCTGTATACTTAAATTTTTTTTTTTACTGGTACATGCTTGCAATACGAAATGCTTACATTCCTTTTGTGGAGTTGTTACATGTATATAACACACCTTAATTCCTTTTTTTTATCCCCCCCCCATCTCTGGATCCCTTTCCCGTTTGAGAAAGATCTACCTCTCCATACTTCTGTAATCTTTTATTTTGCTCTTTATTTATAGTTTGGGTTTCTCATACAAGAAGCCGTGCAACATTTATGCTTGTGTGTCTGATTTATAAAATTTCACTTAACATTACGGTCTCAGAGTGCATCCATTTTCTACAAATGACTAGTTTACCTTTCTTTATGGCAGAGTAGTGTGTACTGCATTGTGTGTGAATACCACATGTTCTTTATCCATTCATTTGATAGTGGACATACAGGCTGCTTCCATAATTCAGCTATTTTGAATTGTGCTGCTATAAACACAAGTATGCATATATCACTGTAGTATGATGCTTTAACTTGTTTTGGATGATACCTAAGAGGGGAATATCTGGGTCAAATGGAATTTCTAGTTTTAGTTTATTTGTGGAATCTCCATACTGATTTCCATAGTGGTTATACTAGTTTACATTCTCACCAATAATGTAGAAAGGTTCCTTTTTCTTCATACTTTAAATTATCTCTGGATTATTTGCTGACATCTAATAACAAAGTAAATACTATGTAAATAGTTGGTGTATTGTACTACGTTGTTTGGAGAGTAATGTCATGAAAAAAGTCTACATGTTCAGTACAGATAAAATTTTTGTCTATATTTTTAATCTGCATTTGACTGAATGTTGGACGCAAAACCTGTGGATGTAGAGTGCATACTGTGTGTGTATGTATATATACAGGTATACATGCACATAGATAATGTACATAGGCATGTATATTTTTGGCAGGGGATGCTAAGGCATTTTACTATATAAGGAAGTTTTATTATAAAGGAAAGTATTTCTCCCTTTTTTTCTCTCAGATACATTTGACCCACTTTGTAGATAACGTGGTTGTGTTTGGGGGAAATGGGATACTTCTTTGGAGTGTGTAAGTGGCAGCAGTTTATTTCCCTGTCTGGGTGGTTGAGGTTTTGGGGGAGCATTCTGTGCAGGGAGTATAGCCACCTACTGCTCATGTGTTACTTGGTGGTTTTTGGAGAACTGACCTTTTACTTATTTGGCATTTCATTGCTTGGTGGTGCGATGTAGCTAAGATGCCTGGTGTTCCTCTTGGGAGCATGTAACAGAGAGCTTTTTTAGGGTCTCATCGGTCTTCAGCATGAAGAAAAATGATCACAAGTCCAGAAGCAGGAGCAGCAGGCTTTGACTTTTTTTTTGTTTGTTTGTTTGTTTTTTACTGGGGATTGAACTCGGGTCCTTGGGCTTACATGGCAGGTGACGAAACCACTGAGCTAAATCCCTGGCAAGCTTTGACTTTTTAAAAAAAGTTTATTTGAAACATATTTCACAACATTGTATAATAATTTTTTTTTTTTAATTTATAGGGAAGCACACTGAGAAAGCGAAAAATGTATGAAGAGTTCCTTAGTAAAGTGTCTATTTTAGGTGAGTTTTGGAAAGTTTGTATTGAGAACTTCTAATGTGTTAATGATACTCAGCAGAACTCATTATCTTTCTTAAAAAATTAAACTGATTTATATTTTTGTTAATAGTAACAAAAAGCATGTGGAAATGTTTTGGAACAATATTGAAGAGTAAGTTAAAAGTAATTTTAGAACCTGTTGAGTTTGTTAATCCTGTAACTGGACATGGGAAAAGGTTTGTGAAAGTATAGGTGCTGCTCATTCTTCCTAAAAAGACAGAAGGGTTTAAAGAGTCCTCTTCTGACTGTAGACATTCCCTTATTCCTGCTGGGACATGTTCCATCTCTAGTTCTGTCACTGAATTCATTGGTTCTGGAAAGTATTTCCAGGAATGCATTTCCTCTAGATTAGATATCATTTGCTGGCATTCTCTGCAAACATGACAGACATGTCAAAATTTAAAATAAAGCAGGTTAATTGGAGACAATTCTGTGTGTTTTGTTATGTAGACTGGGAAGCATTAGAACTTAGAGTTTAGGAACAGGGATAGGAATAAGTAACGTGATACTCTTTTGCCCTTTGTTTTGATTCAGCGATTTGACTTCTTCCCCTCTCCCTTTTTTTTTGCTTCCTTCTTTACCCTTTAAAATAGTCACATTCACTCAGTGTCTCAGTTCCTTTGGGAACAAATATTATTTTCCTGTTCTTTTTTCATAAATTCAACTGAGGAGTTTAATGGGTAAATTATTTGTTTGAACCTTTGGAAAAATATGGATGTTGAAAGTATTATTTTTGTATAGTATATTTATAAGTTTGGTTTGTGTTGATGGCAATCTTTAGGAACACTTAATGGTCATATTTTCTTATTCCTTTGCCACTGGGTGCAGTTGGTATAGATTAACCTGGCTACTAAAGTATCTTAAGGAGCCGTCTGATGGGGATTCTACTGACAACTGTGTTTTTTCTGAGACATTACTAAAGCATGGTTGAATCTCTGTATACTGTGTTTTAAAAGTTTTAGCACCACCAAATAATGTAGAGAAATTCTTTGGATTCTTTCAGAGTCTCTGGACAAGTGGGAGCGTCTCACAGTAGCTGATGCATTGGAACCAGTCCAGTTTGAAGATGGGCAGAAGATTGTGGTTCAGGGAGAACCAGGGGATGAGTTCTTCATTATATTAGAGGTGAAGAATTTTGACATTTGATTCTTTACAAAGCTGTACACCGTAAGTGGAAAAAGGAGGGCTAATTCTGATTTACCGGTTTAATTTTTGAGAATATCTGACACTTTTACTTATAAATTATCTTTTACTTTGAAATGCATTTATTTGGTTTTTCTGCCAGTCTGCTTTATTTTAAAAGTGTTCAAGTCTTAATTCTGGAAGGATGTTGGACACAAGTAGCCAAACAGTGAATTACCCAATTACTATTTATCATGTAAGCCAAAAAACCTCAGCAGTATAACAAACTAATGATTCTGCACCATCCTTGTTAAAATGGCACTGTTTGTGGTATTTGATAAATCAGGCTCAAAGATGGTTAATAAATTCTAAAAGTTACTGTTTTATATCTTCACAGTTCTTGGATAATCTTACCTGCCATGTGTATTCAAATAGCAAATTCAAAGCAAATTCAACTTTTGTCATAGTGCAAAAGCAGCCATAGAAACATAAATGAGTGGGTGTGGTATTATAATAAAATGTTATTTACAAAACAGACAGAAATTGAGTTTTGTCCTCCGTCTGTAGTTTGCTAAACAAGTGTGGTTAGCAGGTACCTTAGCTTGATAAGAAGCTTGCAAGCAAGGAATGCTGGTTAAATAGGAATCAAAATTGATATGGTGACATAACTTTTCAGTTTCTTTTACCACATGAACGCAGATGTGTTGAATTAACCACTGATTTCCCCCACTCCTCCATTTTCTGCAAGATAGCTAAAATTGCACAGGATATTTACAATGCCACTCTGGGTTAGAAAGTATTTGTTTAGCTTTCTGGTAATTTTCTTACAGGGGACAGCTGCTGTGCTACAACGTCGGTCCGAAGATGAAGAGTTTGTTGAAGTGGGACGACTGGGGCCTTCCGATTATTTTGGTATGTTAGATTCCCTCATATTAAATGTGTACTGTACTTTTAGGTTACTGCACAGTGAAGCATTGTAGTATTTCATAATTTTGTCATCTTAGTTTTATTTTTATTAGTGCATTTTAATTATACAGAATAATAGGTTTTATTATGTGACTTTTTTTTTGTACCGGGGATCGAACTTGGGTCCTTGTGCTTGCGCAGCAGGCACTTAAAACCATTGAGCTGAATCCCTGGCCCTGTTATGTGACTTTTTCATTGCATACCCATACTTTGAATATACCCTCATGTTCATCTTCTCTCTCCTTCTCCCTCTTCTCCCTGGTCCCCTTCTTCTCTAATAGTCGCCCTTTTACTTTCATGTCATCTTTTTTTTCTCTAGATCCCACATGTAAGAGGAAACATGCGATACTTGTTTTTGAATTTTGTATTTTAATTGCTTTTTTGGCTCTGAAAATAGTATCAAATTTTGATCCCTATTCAGTTAATAATTGAGTTGTCGATCGTCTTATCTATTAGTTGACGCTTTCTGTTTGTTTTTTGAGACAGAATTTTGTGTGGTCCGGGCTGGCCCTGGATTCTCTGTGTAGGTCAGGCTGGCCCTGGATTTGTGTCCTCCTGCCTCAGCCTCTCAGGTGCTGGGATTTTTGGTGTACACTACCACAGCTGGCTTTGGTAATTTTTTTTTTTCTCTAAATGTACAGTTAGGGTGGCCTGTGCTAAGTTATGGTGAGGAAACAAACCTTTGTTATTGTCTCAAAAGTACACTTTTTAGGGAAATGTTTCTGTGGGAATTGGCCTGCTCTTACGTTGCTCCTTTCTCTTTTCCAGGTGAAATTGCACTACTGATGAATCGTCCTCGTGCTGCCACTGTGGTTTCACGTGGGCCTTTGAAGTGCGTTAAGCTGGACCGACCTCGTTTTGAACGTGTCCTTGGCCCATGCTCAGATATCCTCAAACGAAACATCCAACAGTACAACAGTTTTGTGTCACTGTCTGTCTGAAATGTGCCTCCTGTGCCTCTCTTTTTCCTCCCCTAGTCCACGCTTCACTCATGCAGACTGCTTTATTGTCCCTACTTGCAGCTGGCATTGCAGCTTCTTGTCTCTTTATATTATTAAAAGTTGCTTTTATTGCACCGTTTTTAATTTGGAGCATTAACTAAATGCTCGTACACAAATAAATACAAGAGTTCTGTGGACTTTGCTGTTACTGCTTCTCTCTGTGCAGTGTTAGTGTTCACCTGGGCAGTGAGTGCCGTGCCTTTTGGTGAGGGTGGATCCCAGCACCAGTGATTTCCATAGAGTAATGATATAACAGTGCAAGATTTTTTGTGATATAATTTCTGGTTATAAGCATATTTAGACTGTGGCCGTATATATGCTGTATTTCTATATAGAATAATGATTTCTCATTAAGCTGCAGGATTAGGAAAAATGGTTGTAGAAAATCTTAGTGTAGTAGAAAGACATATGCTTGTAATTAAACTAGTTAAAGAGTGGAAAAATGCCCATTTTTTTTTTTTTGCTGATTATCAGATGGATATGATTGTTTCAGCCCCCCAACCTAAATTTTCATTTGCCAAGGTATTTTTGCCTGGTTTGTTTATATCTTGTTATTAATGTTTCCTCTCTCATTCTGAAATATTTTTATGTGTGGCTATCTATATCTGCCTTTTAAGTTTGAAACCAAATCAGAGACTGCAAATATTGGGTTGTGGTTTAACTACATCTGCCTCAGCCCACAAGTCTGATTAGACTTTTATCCAGCTAGTGCCAAATACTGATGATGAGATGCTAAATCGAAAATAAGAATTTGAGATCTATGTTCTTGGTTGTTAATTTAGAGCTTTTGGTTAGCATAGAACCTTCAGTTAACTCCAGCGTAATCTCCTGTGCTGACTAAACTCTGATTCCAGGAGATTGGATTTGCTGAGTGGCTACAGATGGAACAAATGTCATACGGAAAAATGGAGGTTATGTTGCTAAAGGGAGGAACCAGGTAGATAAAGTTAGTTATGGCAAATTTTCCTCCACTAAATTCACTGGGGCTTGAGATTTGGGAAGAAGTTTTTGTACTTGGATTTAACCTTTTCCCCTCCTTTTTTTATGTCAAGTAGAATTTCTGATGGGGTAGAGGTAGGTAGGATGTGTTTGTGTGTGGTCTAAAAGGCCTTCCTGCTCAAAGTCTGGCTTTCCTGTCTAGTCCATATTTCCCTGGCATTTTTTTTCTTTTTTTAAGTAAACCTGTGTTTTGAGTCTTAACTGTATTTCAGTATTTTCCAGCCTTATGTGTTACATTATTCCAATGATACCAACAGTTTATTTTTATTATTGTTATTTTTTAAACAAAATTTCACAGTTCCATAATGTAGGCACTTTTATTTTCATTGTGATTTATATATATAATGTAGGGTTATATTTGGGAGTGACTGCAAGTATTTTCCACTTGTGTGCAACTGGTTCTGATTAATAATCCCCTCTCTTATCCTTTCCCAGGTAATTTAAATTGGCCAAGGTAGATTTTTTTCATAGATTTGAAAAGTTTTTAGGTTGTTACTAACTTGGAATAGAAATCTGAGAAATTTTATTTACATTTTAGTGTGGGATAGAAAGCCACCTTGTCAAAATTTTTTAATTTTCACAATCTATATTAAATGAGGCTTTTATGATCTGTACTTTGTGTTTGGCTACTTTTTTGATATTTAAAACATAAAAATAAAAATTATGTTCCTATCAGCTTAAAGCTTGATTTGATCTTTGTTTAAATGCCAAAAATGTACTTAAATGAATTATGTAGAATGCCATGAAATTGCAGTTTCATATATGTATATAATCATGTTCATGTGTATTGATACATATACTGCTTTCTAAATGAGTTTTACTCAAACCATTTGGCTTGCTATATTCCCTTTTGTAGTTTTTAATCTTAGACATTTTAAGATAAGCCTAAATTTAACAATTATTACATTTAAAGCTTTATCTTTTGTGCAGTCTAAGTGTATGTGAGAAATCACAGTTGGCGTAATTTGTCTCAGTTGATATTCAGGGCTTACGGAGTCATTTTTTTCTGGATTTGATGAGTCGATTTATGAGATCTGCTTTAGAAAGTATAGATGGCCAGAGGACCATTTTGTATTGTTTCCTGGTTACCAGTCTGATTATATTGTGTGTGCTAATATATGCTATTCCTTTTGTTATAGTGTGTCTTAATGGTAGGTCAAGTAATAAAAGATTAAATAATTTAAATTCTTAAATGAATCAGTTTTTCTTCCCTTTCTCCTTTCTATCTTCCTCTGTCCTTCCCCCAAAATCTGCTACTCTGGAGGGCAAGAATGAAAAGGGAAAGTGAATTATGGGATCTGTGTTTTGAAAGAGTAATGTTTGTTTTCAGTTTGTCAAAGGCTGGATCTCATAACCTTGCATGAAGGGTAATTGAAATGTAGCAGACTTACCCTACCCCAAGGTATGGGAGGAAAGATTCAATCAAAAGCCAAAGATTTCCTTGTTATTGAAGGTAAATTAGTTTTGTGGCCTTGGAACTTTCCCAGATTTAATGAGGAAACCGTTTCTAGATGAGTATGTCATTGGTTTTAATTTAAGATATGCATTTAGCTACTTAAAAATGCTTTTTAAATTTTTCATGAATAAAGCCTTGTTTCTAATGCTTATTCCTTAGTTTTTTGAGGATGAAATAATGAAGTTGTACTCATTAGTATGTTTATACTAATTTCTTCACATGCAATGGTGCCAGAAGACTGTTCTTTAAATTTTGCTGCTTTGATACATACGCACCTTGTCCAGATTCTATAATCCCTTTCCTCAGCCAACTGCAGTTGAACTTTGAGAATCACAACAGGGTATAACTGAAGGAGGTTTATCAGGGTTGATTGTCTTCATTGTAGCTTAAATCTCCCTCTAAAATAGTGGCCCACATAGTCTCATTTTTTTCATTTGTTTGTTTAATGCCTTCAGTGTTGACATTTTAAAATTGAGCTAGCGTGATGTCAAGGCTTTTGATAATTATTGTTTTGAAAATACTACTTTATCTCCAACCACAAATTGCTGGACCCTTTTTGTACTTTTGTTAGGCCCTGGTAGTGTATTCTTAGTTGAGTTGAGAGAACGTTGAGGATAACCATTTAATTTGTCCCCAAAGCTATCTGTCGTAATAGTTATTAAAGCCTGTGGTTATACGAACTTAAGGTGTTATATTAAATCTCTC
Source organism: Heterocephalus glaber (assembly GCF_053883595.1). Classification (NCBI taxonomy): domain Eukaryota; kingdom Metazoa; phylum Chordata; class Mammalia; order Rodentia; family Bathyergidae; genus Heterocephalus; species Heterocephalus glaber. The sequence continues at coordinate 12,780,815 of NW_028258173.1, read as the reverse complement.
CTTTCTTATGGGTATGGGGTTTTAGTAAGGAAACTTGCATTGTTGAATACATATATAGCTAAAATTTGTTTCTTGACATGACTTCAGAACTGTGACATGACTCCACCTAAAACTAAAAGCACCAGTGAATGTGTTTTTTTTTAATGTAAAAGTTCCGTTTTGTGATTTTAAAAGTTGCCACTAGATGGAGAGATTTTTAAAATCATCTTTATTAATCTCAGATCAGTTCCTTTCATAGATGCATTCTGTATTTGCAAATCTGCTTACTTAGATTTATTTGTAACCCCAAGCTACTATAATACTTATAGAGTGTTTTTTTCAAGGACCTGAGCAGAGCAATGAAGTTTGAGTCTCCAGTGAATGTCTTCCCAGCTGAGGTTGAATCAAGGGGACATTCAGTCTTCTGGTTTCAGCTCTGAATAAGTGTCATTTTCTTGGTCTTTTTAGTGGCACATTATTTTTTTGTGTTTTTTGTTCATGATTTTATTTAAAAGGCCTCCAAGTATAGGGATTAGGTGTTGACAGGTGTTCCTAACTCCAAAAAAGCTGTGGTATACCTTATGTAGAAAGTACGTTTATTAGATAAGCTTTGTTCACTCATAGTGCTGTTGGCCATGAGTGCAATGTTAAGGAATTGGCAATATAAAACAAGTTGTCTTTAATACATAAAACAAAACTTGTGTATTTATGGGTTGGCCAAACTGAGACTGGAGACTACCAGGGACCTGGGATTTCCTGAATTTCCCCTAGGAGTAGTGATTCAGTATTTGCCAGTTCAGTGTCTGACAATTTTCTAGGCCATATGTAGGAGAATTAACTTTTTTTTTGTAGTCTTCAGACTCACATCATCCTGATTTTTGAGAAGGGTGTAACAAATTCCCCCAACGCCTTCCTCTACTAGTTCACATACTGTATTGTTTGCTGTTAGTGGTAACGTGAAGTTTTCACCGAGTCAGGAGAATACGTATTTATTTCAAGGGAAGTTGAGCAATGGTTCAGAGTAAACAAGTTGGAAGAACTTTGGTAGTTCTAAGAATGGAATGTTTTAATTTCTGGTATTTTTGACAAATGATGATGGTCTTAATTTTGTTGTTAGTAATAAAATGATGGAATATTGAAGATAAGGTATATATAGACATGACATATCATAGTCAAATTCAGTTCTATTTTATTATGTGAAGTATAGCAAAATATTTATGTGCCATTTAAAAGCTAGTTTGTGGTCATTGAAGTGGCTCGATTTGAGATGGAACTGTAATTTATCTTCCTGAGGCTCTGGTTTGAAAGTCCCAAACTCCTTTGTGCTTTTCTTTGAATGTCTGCTAGAATATTTTTTGCTCATTTTTCTAGATGTGATTTCCTGGCTTCTCCACAAGACAAAAAAATGACTTGAAGTAGGAGGCAGTTGATGAAGGGGAAGCCCTGAGCTGCAGTAGAGCTACCTTAGCTAAAAAAGTCTCTGGGATTAACTTGTGCACGACTGGGCTGCACATGTATGTTCAAGCTGGTGGGAATATGTTAAGGTTACTCTGTTAAAGAGGTGATTTTTTTTCATTTTAAGCAAACATACCGAGTCATAAATTGAGTTGTGTTGGATTTTTGTATTACAGTGGAACACGTTGGAATGAGTCTAAATCATTAGTGATTTCAGTTAGTGTCTCTAAGCCTTAGTTGTCTTCCTCACCTGTCCAAGGTAGGGTGGTTTGTATGTGTATTTAGGTGGATTGGAAACCTGTATATTGATTCTGTACTGTAGGTAAAGTTCTCTGCACAGGATAAGGAAGGACTCAGTGTGAATGGTGATGATGTTATTAGGGAGAAATAAATATCAGGGGCAAACCAGGATGGGTCAGAAGTACCTATTGTTATTTGTTCGACTGACTGGACATTCTACAAAAGTAGTAGGTGATACTTCTAGTTCTTAACTTTTTTCTCTCTTTAGTGATAGCTTTTTCCTGCTCCCCTCTCACTTCCCGTGTTTGGGCCTTGGGTCTTATCAGAAGTTATCTCTTGAAATTATTTTTACCTGTTGACTAATTAGTCCATGGAATGAATACATTCCTGTCATTGGAATTTCAGTCATTAATTATGGAATAAGAAACAAAGGTTCATGTTAAAAAGGTTTTAGATGTTGGCAGTCTAAAGAGATGATAAATAGGAGATGGGAATCTGCTGTCCCTTAAGGGAAGGATGGAAAAAAACTTGATTCAGTCCTTTCTAAGCTAGCATGAAGGGGAGGGCTGTGCCTTCCCAGCTATCCCTGCTCTTATGGGTAGGTGATGACAGTTCTGGGGTATCTGGGAAAAGGGCTGTGGCTTATGGGCTCTGGTAGGCGCCAATCTAGGCTCATATACCTGATAGGCCCCACCCATGCTGTCCTGGCCTGAGCACTCCCTTTGTTTTCCCTCTGTCACAATTTACCCTATTGTTACTAACTACTCATTTTTGGTATACTTAATGTTGTTTCAGTTGGTGTTTAATACTCTTCAGGTTCAAACACCGCTTATCTGACATTTAGAACAAATTCCTAATTTATAGCTATCTTCTGTGATAGTGTTTCTGAGAAATTACTGTAGGACTGGGCAGTGGAGATTACTGTATTCAGATTGGGCCAGTGATGAGCATATAAAGAGAAAGTGTGAAGTCTGAGTTGAACCAGTTTGATCGTTAACCATTGCAGATTTTGAGTCTGCTTGAGGTATTCCAGAAGTTTTATCTGGACCAGGAGTTATCCTTTACTTGCAGATACAGTATGGACCTGGAGGACAGTCAGGTACTCACTTGGTGTCCTTTTATTTGACTGTTAAACTCCTGGGAACAGGGCTTCCAGATCTTCCAAGCCTGACCCATATCCAGATTTCCAGGAGGGTAGTCTGTAGCCTTGATGGAGGCAGTGCTTTCTGGGAAAGATGGAGCCAAGGCAATTCACTATAGAAGCAGCTGTCTTTACCAAGGGGTAAAAATCAAGCTGAGTGGATCCCACTTGTTTCAAAACATGCCCTGCCTCCTTCCTCCCTGAGCTAGTATTTCAGCCTCCAGGACTGCAAGGTGGAAGTGGGGAAGCGTTGGTCTGCACTCCAGAGTCCACCACTGGCTCCAGTATCCGTTGTGAAATTTGGCCCTGCCAGTGCTTAGCTTGTCAGGTTAGCCTGGCCCGAGTCTAGGGCTGATTGCTGGGCTGGGGCATCAGCTATGACACTCTGCTCTCCGAGGGTCTCTATGCAGCCCTGCACTGTCTTGAGGATGATCTGGAGTCTTCGGTCCAGGGCCAGGAGGTGGGGTTCTGTGAGGACAGGGCTGAGCTGGTCTTCTAGCAGCGACTCTCGCATCACATCACTGAGTCTGTAGTCGGCCTGGGCCAGAAGCTGCAGGTGCAAAAGTGTTTTCCTTTTTATCCTAAGAAGACATAAGTCATAGGAACCAAATAAGCAAATATAAGGACACTAAGCTTGTTTTTGCCCTGTCCTCACCAATGGCTGTTGCAGCTGGTATCCTTAGAGTCTACATCTCCATTGACTTCTTTAGCACATTTTAATGAAAACCATGTAAAATAAAAAGGGAATGAATAAAAGTGATAGGCTTTTCCCTAGTAGCTTTTTCATCAAGAGCCTCCTGAGCCTTTTGACCTCACCCAAAACATCACCCATGGTGATGCTAGGCCACATGCATTTGCTTTGACATTGATAAATGAAAACTGAAGTGATGGCCCAGGGTGGTGGCACATGCCTATAATCCCAGCACGCTGGCTGAAGCAGGGGAATTGCAGCAAGTTTGAGGCCAGCCTGAATTACAGAGCAAGACCCTGTCTCAAAAAGCTTAAAACCCCCCCCAACAAAACCTGAAGGGACATACAGGGTTTTTAAGGCCATTTTAAACTAATGGGAAGAAGGTGCAGTAGATGAAATGATGATGTCATCTTAAAAGTCAGCCTCCACATTGTTTCTTGCTAACTTTATGTTTCTTTGTGTCAGATCCTAAAATCAGAGGGACAGAAATGGAGTGAGGTAATTTTGCCTTTAGGGTTTTGATGCTTTTTATGCAGGAATAAAGTACTTAGACCCAAGTATAAATGTCTTATAGTTTGATTTTTGCCATAACCTGCTCCTGCTATCCTGTTCAGGAGGGTGGAAGGAAGCAGGAAGGGAGACACGTTTAGGTTAACCCAAGAAGTTGATTAAGAATGTTCATGTTCTGAGTTTCCCACTGGAAGCAAACAGGATGGTTTTGGTAGGTGTGAATCACTATTTATAATTAGCTCTGGATGCTGTCATTGAGCAGGTGGACAGTTTCACAAGCCTGCTGAAAATGCCAGAGTGTAGAAGTAGGTTAGATGTCCTCCAGGGAAGTGCTGGCCAGGTGAATGCAGTAGGACCTTTTAAAAATTTTTTAAATTTTTTACGTTGTTATATTTGTTTTGGGGAATTGGTACATGTTTTGATCATTTTCAGTCCTCTTTTCCTCAGTCTCTTCCTTCCCCTCGTCAGTGCTTTCTGTGTGACCCAGACTTACAGGACTAATCAGGACTTCACTCAGATGGTGATCAGATATTTATGAGCCTATGTGAGTGCTGGGTGAAGCAGAGATCTGATTAGTAATATCAAGGGCCATCAGGCTCTGCAAAAGTGGGTGATTATATCTGACTGGGTTATAGATTCAAGCTGGCTGCTGACAGGTTTAAAAAGACTAGATCCTAATGCATTTTTATACTGAAGTTTGAGAAAGTGAGGTGTTGCTGGGGAAATTTCAACTGTGTAAGAAATGAGGCAGTTCATGCCATTCTACCTACCCATATCCTAGGCCGCTAGTGAATACCAGAACTTGGTTGCAGTGCGGTGAAATACCCCAGTTCTCACTTGCCCATGTGACCACCCTGCCTGAACACTTACATGCAGCACTGGGAGAGAGGTGACAGGATAGAGAGTTCGTCACGGCAGTGTCGTCCGAACCTAAGAGAAGAAACAGGTTTCATCAAGCAGCGTCTTTCTCAATCAATGGGCTCTCTGCTCCGCTTCAGCTTTTTTTGAATCAGTGGTTAGAATAAAAATGGCAGCTGCCTTTCGTACTGCTTTATCCTAAGTCAGGTCACAGAAGCTTATTGGTTAATACCAAGCAGTCGTTCCTTCATTCCCCAACTACAGAGGGTCATCACTGAGGATAAGCAGTATACTGATGAGGAAAATTCTAGAAACCCTAACCTGTTTCATGAGAATCAGTGGTACGCAGCAGAGATCAAGAGAAAAAAAGCAATTGGGTAAGTAGGACATGAAAGAGATGGAACATAACAGTGCAGACCCTCTTTCTTGGGGCCTCTCGTTTTCTCTGAGCAGCTGCACAAAGGAGCATGGCTGGATAGGGGACAGCTGGGACCCAAGTGCTGTCACTTACCCTCTGGCATTGTCAAGGTGAAGAAGGAATCCATCATCCCCGAATTTGGTAAACATCTCATAATGGTGACGGTCCATATTTCCTGTGAAGGAAGAGGTCAGAGATCCAGTAGGGTAGGGGGAGAGAAGGCCCTGATTTCTGAGTTCCCCCGGGAATGGAGGCCTGCCAGGAGTCCAGAGTGAGGAGCCTGAACCCGGCCACGACTGGCATTTCCAAGGCTTTCACCCTTAGCCAGGGTCACAGAAATGTGCCATTGTGCCTCTTGAGCATATTGATGTTGGCTTTGTTTCGCCGACACCCTCAGCTTGAACAACAGACGTGGGCTGCCTTCCTGAGGAGGATGGCAATGAGCTGTCTCTTTAGCTCTACGCAAGTGGGTAGGTCGTGTGTGGCTATGTTTCCCTCCTTAGCCTTTCCTGGTTCCTGTGGGCTGGAAGGTGGAATTACTGGTCTCCCAGGCCGAGACCTTGCCTATAGGACCCTCCCACTGTTGGATATATTCACTGTGCACTTTCTTACCCTCCTACCTGGGTTCCTTCACTGGGTGAAGGGAACGTGATTTTAAAACTGCTCGTGCTGGTGGCAGGTGCTGGGTCTGCGTCACCAGGGACGAGAGGAGAGTGCATGTACTTCTGCCTACTTGGGCCGCCTCCCCTGCTGAGCTGTGGGAAGTACAGGTTGTTCACGCCTCCTGAGGTGGGCGGTGCCAGGCCCCCGGAGTTCCCAGCCACACAGCTGAGCCCCCTGGGCCAGGTGCCCCGAGCCTGGGGACCTACCTATCAAGAAGTCGAAGATGGCCATGTCGATGATGTCGAGGAGCCGCTTGCCGCTATTGTATGGGTAGATCTGTTTCACTGTATCACAGTAGAGGGGGTTGATCTCCCACCTAGGGATGACAAGAAGGCCTGGGGCTGGAAGAGCCAAGATGGTAAGGTGTGGGGCCCGCCCTGCGCCTTCCCCTACCCTGCTGACTCTGCCCTGGGCTGGTGACAGCTTCGCAGGATGCCAGTGTAGCTAGGCCCGTTCAGGAGGACTGGGCATGGACATGGTGTGTGTGGCGGGTGCCGCAGAGACCCCATGGTGAGAAGTTCTGAGTCCTCCACTCTGGGTGCTGGGCTGAATGAGGACCCTGAGGCAGGCCGGGGGAATGTGGTGCTTTGTCTCTGTCCTGCTGCTTTTGCACTTCTCTTACCCTGGCCTTCCGGTGCTCTGCATTCTTCATAATCCCCACGGCCATCCTCTGTCATCTCATCCCACATGTTTCTCTGCCTACAACGCACCCTTGCATCTTCACAGATTGTCATATCCCTCAAAGAACCTCCTACTTCCTTGTCTTTCTGCTATGCTTGAAATGGACAATGGACTTAATCACTCCAGTCAACTAATCCTGGGTGCCTAGGCCCTGAGGATACAGCCAGTAGATCCTTGGCCTCATGGGTCTTGCTCAGGGAAAGCTGTGTTCCTCCTGCAGTTCCCTTTTGCTTCTCTGTTACAGAAAATACTGCCCTGTCTATTCATAATCTGGCTGTTTGTCTTTCTGCCCCATTAGACCCAGGAGGTTCCTGAAGAGATAACTGATGCCTTTTATTTCTATGTTCCCTAGCACCTACTGGGCTCTTCATAACTGAATAAATGAACTAAAGGGAGAGAACACTTCCAGTCCAGCTGGTCCCAGCATTAGCATGAAGTGAGAGAAGCAGCTTTTGGGGGTCCAACTATGGCCCCTCTCGTGGACTGGATTGCAGGCCCATTAGCGTGGAATTGTGGCCAGAGTGCCAACTCACTCCTCTTTTCCTGCCAGCGAGTAGGAGCGGATCCAGGGGCTGGGCACAGACAGCCTGGGGGCCAGATTGAGAGACGGCAGGAAGGCAGACAGCGAGCCCTCCAGCAGGTGTGGGTTGCCACAGACAGCGTATTCAGTCTTGCACATATACGGACACTTGGCGAAGAAGCACACGTTGCTGGCTGGAGGATGAGGGAGGAGAGAGAAGTACATGGTGAGGCAGTGTGCCCATTGTCAACATTCAGCAGTGGTCTGACCTCCTGCATTAGGATGGCAGATGCTGTCATCTGGTTCCTGGGTCTAGGGCAGAAAGACAAGTAGCCAGATTTGGGATACACAGTGCATTATTTTCTGTAACAGATGCACACAAGGAATGGCTTCGATGCATGCCATCTTTCTGCCCCAAGAAATTCCTTAGGATCAGGGTAGGGAACCCCAAATTCCCAGCTTGGGAAAATGCAGAAGGGAACCTTGCTATTTCCAAATGTGGGCACTAGGGAATGCTGCTAATCTGAGCATCCTGAGTACCGGTTTTCACATGTCTCAGAGCAGAGAAAGTGTGGCACCCGGTTTCTCTGGATCCTATCCACGTGATTTGAATATTCTTTGTTACCAAGGATGGGATAATCTCTGGTTCCAGGGAGGCCAGCATTGTAGGTTCAGTGCCCACATAGGCTGGCCGGCCTCTCACACACTCCCTTTCCGGATCCAGAGTTCATCTTGTGTTAATGCTCAGACAGACCAGGGTGGGAGTGTCTGGCAGCCTCTGCCATCCCAATAGTGCATGTGCAGGGGGTCAGACCGCTGCTGAAGGTGACAGTGGGTACACTGCCTCACCATGTACTTATACTAAGAATATCGCTCTGGTTTGTACTCTACCTGGAGACACAAAGAAAACACTCTGCAAGATTTCATTCTTGGTGACCTCTAGGATTTCCTTGGTGACATTCACTAGCCTTCCCACTGTTGGTGGAACCCGTCGGAAGTCAAGAATCCTGAAAGAGAGGGAGCCCTGTCAGAATAAGGATAGTCAGGGAGGGAGAAGTCCTGTCCCGGGGCCAGCACTCGGAAGAAAAGGCTGGTGTTCCTGCCATACCCAGCAGTGGCTGCTGAGGGCATCTTCACAGGGCAGAGCTGGTCAGACCCCAGCCTGAAGGGGCAGAGAAGCCATGCTTACTCCATCAGACTCCTGTGCAGGCCTTGCCACCCTCCAAGCTGTTCTTGGTCAGTGCTTCTCAGACTTAAATGTGCTTAAGAGTCACCTGGGGATCTTGTTCTGACTTAGGGTAAGGCCGAGAGTCTGCATTTCTAGAAAGTTCTTGAATGGTGCCCATGATAGGGATCCAAAGACCACACTTTCAGTAGCAGTGAATGAGCAAATAGGAACGTGGAAGTTTAGGGTGTGCTATCACCTAACATCGTCACCTTAAGACTCCTTGGGTAAATGGGACTGGGCAACTTCTCATTTTCAAATCGGGAATAGAACCAAGGGCAGTGTTACAGCCAAGGTGGCAATGTGAGCGGTATGGCAGGGTTCGTTTTCTTTATAAATGTTCATTTCATTACATTAGAAGGCCTTGTGTTCTTTCATCTGCGGGTTGTAGGGAGTTTGAAGGCACGACACTGAGGTTCGGAAAAGAGAAAAAGCCAGAAGGAACAAATGCCAGGAAGTTCTAGCTGAGAGGGTCTGTCCAGTGGCCCCTCCTGGGATATTGGCCTTTAGGGTTGACACCATGTCCTGTGGGGCAGACCCACCTGTCCAGATGGAAAGCTGCGATCTCAGCATTGTGTCTCTGAAAGTCAATGAAATAGAAGAAGTCTGCGGGCGTCTCCTCATCTCGCTGCTGTCTGGAAGGAAGGAAGGAGTCACGCCCTGGACTCAGACTTCAGCTGTGAGCCTGAGAACAGAGCTGAGAGGTGGCAAATCAGGAGTGGCGCATGGCTCCCTGGGCGAGGAGGAGACATGCAAAGTAGGAAGAATCAGGCTTCCTGCAGGACATTGTGCTGTAGGCACCACCAATACCAAGTTTCCTACTTCAGCTTTCGGAACAGTGGCAGATGCTTTTAAACATCCAGCAGTTGCAAGGAAAGAAATGCAGACATTCTTTTGCAGATGTAAACTGAAGAGAGAGAGGGTTGGTTAGCAGAACCAGAGCCCTTGCAGACTTAGACACCTCGAGATGAAGAAAGGTGGGTGTGAGCCAGAACTTGGTAATGGAGTGAAGTTGAGCATGGCTGAGGTTTGAACTGGGAAATTCTGGGTCTTTGGGTGGTTTGGGGGAAACATGGGGCCACTCCCTCATAGGAACTAAGGTGAGTGGTAAGAGTGGGCCCAGCCAGAGGGTTGAGGGAGGCTGGTGTAGAAGATACTGATTTAAATACACTTTAAAAATCACTAATGGATTCCTGAAAAGCTGGCCTGCCAGAGTGTGGCAGGCTGGCTGGGTATGGATGTTCAGGAAAGTGCTTCCTAATCATTAAGACATTGTGGGGCGATTTCCGGCCTCTATACTGACTTTGTCTTGATAATAAACATAGAAGAATGGTGATCTTTGAGTGATTTTATAATCCACTGTGTGGAATTGTTACAAAGGCTGCAAAAGCAATGTAAATAAACATAATGTGGCAGAGAGCCGTAAGCAGCACCCAGAGCCGCATTGTAATGTGTGCTTTGCCAAGAAGACAAGCTGGTCCCGAAAACCATGGCGAGTGGCTGCCAAAAGTAGAGATTGCATTTCAGAAGGTGCAGACACACGTCTGGGATGGCCTCCGTGCCTAGTCCTGACTCACTTCTCTTTAGCTTCAGCAAATTCTGTGCCAGCAACAGCAATCTCTGTTCCCATCACGTTTTAATTCCTGAATTCCATCCGTAAGAACACATAATCTCTCAACACCCTTTGGGTTTGCTAAGATGTTGTTTATTGTATGGCATATAACAAAAGTGTTTTTAAATTTGAAAACTGTTTTAGTTTACATCTATGCTTCTTATATTCTGAAAACACATTTGTGCAGTGGATTGTATGGCATATTTAAAAGCATCCCCCTTATGTGAAGAATGTACATACAGTATCCAAAGGTAAATTTTTACTTTCCTTCTGTAATAGAGAACAAATGCTTTTCACTTTAAATTACAGAAAAAAATCGCAAGATTTTTTTAAAAGAAATACATTTCAAAATGATACTATATTTGATGTTTTGGACTCGATCTTATAAAATTGTAGATGAAACTACCTAGTTAGCATAATAGGTAAGATTATGATTGATAATAAGATTACTCTTATTAACAAGTGGTGGAGACTTTTGCATTACACTCAGAGGGGTATGGGGAGAAGTGGGTTAGTTTGAACAATTTTTACTAGTTTGTAATTGCCTGGGCAGAGTGGGGGTTTAGGTTGTTCCTTGTGTTCCTGCATTTTACTCCAAACATAACACCCTAAGGTGGTTCCTTGCTGATATGTGAATAGTGAAAGTGGAGCTCATCCACTCCATAGTCACTTCTGGTGTGTATAATTTAGAGACATCCTTATGTACCGTATATGGCTTTTGCTCTAGAGTGTAATTTATGGATCTGGTAATTTGTGGTGAACATGCAGACTTACCATGACACTTGTGTTAATGACATCCTTACCATGACATTCTTGTTAATGTCTCATGTTCCCACATCAGTATTCCTTGCCTCTAACTGGTGCTCTCTTGTGAATATACAATAAACATATATGACTATGTGTGGCAATAAATTTAAGACTATATTTCCAGAACCTTGGTGGTGGCTCTCCTATTCAGCTGGGCATCCTATCAAAGAGGAGCTGGGGATGTTCTTCTGTGTGAAGGCCCTGAATTCAATCCCCAGTACCACAAACAAATAAAAAGCACACAATTACTCAGGTGGCTGAGGCAGGAAAGAGAATCACTTGATCCCAGGATTTCAAGCCCACCTTGGTCAAAATAGCAAAACCTCATCTCTTTAAAATAAAATAAAATAATTTCACTGATTTTAATTGCCTGAATCTAAGAGGAGATCCCTCTCAAAACTATCCCTCCAGAGAAGTAGTCTTTGTATATTCAAGTCCTTGTTTTGTTTCTCAAATGATGGAGCCACTCTTAGTGACATTACTTTGGTTGAGATAGATTAACCTGAAATAATTTCTGTTGGTGTTGGTTTTATTCTCTGATGGAACTGGCTAAAACAGGTTGTTGGGGGAGGGAATGGGACAAGATTTTACTATTTGGTTTCATACTGACTCGAAGTTTGACTCTAGCAATGATGATGACTGATGTAAAAAATTGTGGCGAGTGGAACGTGTGCATGTAGGGAAAGGGAATATTTGTAAATTTATAAGTTGTTTTATATGAAAATCCATTGTTTCTTATACAGCTTTGAAAAATTCTTTACCTGAAAACAACATTTTAAATCTTTTTTTTTTTCTTTTTGTATCTGGCATCAAAATCAAGACCTTGTGCTTGCAAAGCAGGCGCAGTGCCACTGAGCTACATCCCAGGCCCTGAAGACAACATTTTAGAGGAATACGTGACTTGGGTAGCAGGAGCCCCTCTTGTGGTTCTCTCGCTCGTGTGTGTCATATCCAGGGGGAATATTCCAGTGGGCCAAAATAGGGGAACCCTACTTTAGAGCACCCCAGTCTGTGAGTTTTCTGACCCTTTGGGTGCCAGAAAACCACATGCACACATACACCAAGCTCTGTCTATAGGCTGATACATATCATTTCATATTGGGTACTACATACTGTATACTACCACATTCAGAGGTATGTAAGTTGCTACTGTTATGAATACAGTGTACGTTAATGTAGCCTGTAACTGACTTTATAGTAGCCTTTGTCCATTGTCTAATTTTTCAAAACACGAATTGTCAGATAGAGGTCTGTAAACTTTTTGATGTAAGAAAGAGAGTGCTAGGCCTGGAAAAGAGTAGAGATCATTACAGTGGAAGGGTGTGAATTTAGCAGGTCAGATGCCTGGCTTTGAATCTTGGGTCCCCTGCTTGCAGCTGTGACAGTGGGAAGAGCTGGCTGTCTGGAGCCTCAATGTCCTCGGCTCAACGGGGACAGAAAAGTAGCACTTGGCTCATGAGGTTGGAATGATCCGAAGACACAGTTCACGTACAGTGTGTGCTACAGGTCCTAGTAAAGATGATAAGGATCAGCTCTTACTGTTTTCCCTGCGACTATTACCATGAAAAACAGCTGTGTGCTTGGAGCAGAATGTCTTAAACAGTCTCCAAGTGACTGGGATGAAGATGTCAGGCCATGTTTGTTACTTTTGGGTCAAAGGTCCCCCAGGGCTGCTACACTAGGCATGGCGACGAAGAGGGCATCTCTTACCTCATGGGTTTGAACATGGCCTTCCCGAAGTCGGAGAACCTCAACACCAGCTTCAGGTGGACCCCACTGGGCTTCACAACTGGGAAGGTGAAGGGGGTGTTAACAGTGCTTCTGTCAGTCCATGAATGCAGCTGATTTCTTTTCTTATTTAACCAGACCTTAAAAACTAGGATTTGCTTCTCAAAGCAGGGTGAACTTCATGCTCTCAGGCCATGGAGGGTGTGTTTAGGGGCTTGGTACCTCTTCTGCCAGTCTGGGAAAGGGCAAATGATGCTGGGTTCCCCAAATAGATGCAGCCGAAAACCCCAAAGGATGTTACTAAGAAGAACCCAGCCCTCCCTCTTTGTGTTTCGATTGTAGCCTTGTCAATTCCGATTATGCCACTTGGTGTATTACACCTGTTTAACTATATCTCCTCTTATTTAAGACACTGCCCCTCGGCTGGGATGAGGGTTTGGCAAATTTGTGTGCCTCAGGTACAGTGGGTGCTGCTTCCTTCAGTTTGCCCCCTGTTCTTCACCCCATCTTGCTTCACTCTTCCAGCCCCGTTTAGAGCCCCATGAGGGTCAGGACAGTGTCTCACTCTGTTCTACAAAATGGCAAACGGCAGGTGCTGAACTAAAGGAAGGGGAAACCTGGGGCTTCCACACCACATCACATGTAGATATTTTTGATGTCTGTTCAGCGTGTTGAGGTAAATGTATGACTGGCCTGGGGGCTTTAGTGTCAAGCCCATCTGGAACCGGGTTTTGTTTTGTTTTGGTGGTGGTGCAGATTGAAGTGGAGACCTTATTCGTGCTAGGTAAGTATTCCACTGCTGAGCTGCATTCCCGGCCCTGCTCTTTTTCTTTCGTTTGTTTTTTTTAAAAATATCATTTTGAAGCAGGGTCTTGCTAAGTTGCCCAGGCTGGCCTCAGACTTGCAATAATCCCGCCTCAGCCACCTGTGAGGCTGCAATTACTGTGCACTTTATTCGTGGAGGCCAACCTTTTAAAAATGCTTTTAGATTTTTGATTCTATAGATAACTTAACTCTGGTGGCTCACAACCTTGGCTGCATTAGAATCACCTGGTGCATTTTTAAGATGCTGAGGCCTGGACCTCACCTTCTGTCACTGATCCTAATCCTCTGGAGGTGGAGGGCTAGGACTCTCTAAACTTTCAACCTTAGATGCATCACTTTTTAAAGCTCTCCAGGTGGTTCTAATATGTTGCTAGCATCACACACCACTGTCCTGTACAACTGTACTCTGATAACTTGAGGTATTTTTAAAATTCACATTTTGATTTGGAAAAATCAGTGGAGACAGCGATTCTGCATTTCCAGCAAGCCCTCAAATGATGCCAATGATGCTTGTCCCCTGGACCACATTTGGAGCAGTACGATCTTACACAGAATTCTCGTTATGCCCTTTCTTTTTTTGGGTGGGTGGGGAGAATTGTGGAGCCGCAGAGGTTAGGCAGAGGTTCCCCACTGCAGTAGACGCTGGGCTTCATGTGGCCGTGCGGTGAGGGTTCTGGATGGAACTGGGGCCAAGGCACTTACTCTGAGTGCAGTCACACGCCCCCAGCAAGGCTTTCTCGTCCTGACTGTAATCTGAAAGGAAGAGGAGGCCATGAGAGCTTGCAGCCATGTTTCTTGGACAGCCAACCGCACCGGGCCCCTTGGCTCTAGTGCAGACCAGCAGCAGGGGAGTCTGTGATGTAACCTGTGGATCTCAGCCTTGACCATTCAGGAAGGGAGCTCCCAGAGCCCAGGGCTGCTGTCTTACTTCTGCTCCACTCCAGCTCCACTTCATGTTTAGCCTGTCAGTGGACATTCCAGCCACATCTGGCAGGGAGGCCCACTCTAGTGTTGTCTCTGCTGATTACTTTGTGTCACATACATGGTTGTAGTATTTGAGAGTACAGATTTGGGGTCAGCAGGCCTGTGTTTGAATCCCTGAATCCCAGCTCCAGTACTGGGATTACCATGTTCCTTAACCTCTCTGGGTCTCAGCTTGCCCACCTGTACAATGGTAATCATAATGTCCATGCCATCAAATTATGGTCTAAGAGGGAACGGACGAGTCAGTTCAAAAGAAGCACTCAATAAACAGTAGCAATCGTCTTTAAGGGTCCTTGTGCCTCAATTATGGGGCTGTGATGAGATTAAGGTTATATGAGGTTTTTCAAAAGCAAAATGGTTTTCTTCTTATTAACCTCTCTATTGTGTGTCAGTGGTAACTGTAATGTTTTAACCCAGACATCTGATCCGAGATGGGCTCAGCCAGCCCCTCTAGGGGGAAGTCAGCCCGTCCTGCCTGATCCCCCAAACCTCACCAGCACTGATGGTGGGCAGGTGCCTCATGTCGTGGAGCAGCTTGCTGACCATGGGGCTGGACCGGGAGTACAGCCCCTGGCGACTGATTCCCAGGTGGAACTGGACCCAGCTGGCATCAAATCGGAGCTGCAGTGGGGGGTCCAGGGAGGTGAGGTTCAGCTGCTCTTTGTAGATCTTGTGTCGTCTGAAAGAGCAGAAGAGTAGGCTTGTTTTTGGTTTTACATTGGAGGCACAAAAATGCAAAGACTTGGCTGGAAACTCCACTCATTTAACAAGTGTATTGAGCATCTGATAAGGGCCAGGCCCCATGCTGTGCTCAGGATACCACGGGAAACAGAAGCCCCTAGTCCCTCCTTGCCCTCAGACTGCTTACAATCTAGTGATTGAAAGAGGCAATAGGTGCACAAATACACGGATACTGAATTACAAACCGTGACATGCTGTCATGGGAAAAGGCAGATTTATGAGTAGAATTCGGAGTCTTTCACAATATGGGGCCTCAGGGAGAGACCCTGAGGCTCTTTGTTCACTTTCCCATTAAAGCAACTGTGTCTCACATCTCCCAGTACTTCCTGTCCTAAGGAGGTCGGGGGAGAAGGTCATGGGTGAGAATAATGGAATAAATAATGGAATAAAGCTGAGTTAGGTGAATCAGTACTACATCAAGGTAAAGAAGAATTAACCAGCCGTTTGCTGAGTGTCCTTGGTAGCCTGTTCTGCAAGGGTAAAGGAAAAAATGATGGCACTGCTATTTAGAGGTTTAGGGTCCACTTTGGGAGATAAGTTGTCTATCTCCGAATACCCACACACTGGGCATTCGGGCTTCAACATACAAATGGGGGGCCCGGCAAACATTCAGTCCATGCCAACCTGCACCTTAATTCTCCACTCCTAGCTCATCTGTCAAGAACGCTCAGGTAGCATGCAAACACTCTTTGAACTACTACTGAGTTTGTTTTTGTTTTTTTTTTGGTACCAGGGATCGAACTCGGGTCCTTGTGCTTGCGCAGCAGGTGGCGAAACCATTGAGCTAAATCCCCGGCCCAGCTATGGAGTTTTGTGACTTTAGACCTGGGTGAGAATATTTCTCCCTAAAAAGGGAGTTTCGTTTTCAGATGCCAAGCTCCTCCTGACCAAGTAAAAGAGTTTCTAGTTCCTTTTGTGAGCTGCATATTAGAGCACTTCTTCAGCCAGGGAGTTTGGTCACAAAGCACAGTGACACTGGTAAAGAAGCCAAAGGCTGCCTGTGAGACACCTGTCTATGCTTTCTCTACCTGCACAGATAACTTCTCAAATTGGAAAAGAAAGCCATGGAAACAGGAGTCCATTATTATCTTTTATATTTGAGAGGCTAATTTCTCTTGATGTTTAAGAAACTCAGAGGCGGAAGTGACAAATTCTGCTCCTGTCAGGCCTTTGAGCTGTCAAGGATAGTTTGCCCTGGTAATCTGGGACCTAGTTACCCCGGCCACTTCTTGTCCCAACTCTTTGTGACTCACGTGTGTATCAAATAACACTGACTGACCTATCCCTGGATTCATTCTTCACTCCAGGAAATACCACACCAAAGGACTGGGCTTCCGTCCCGCAGCTTGGATCAGAATTCTCACTGTACATTCTGCCCATGAATCAGCCTTGCACTACCTGGACTTGGTTTCTTTGGGAGCTAGTGTTCAGCCCCTGGATTTCCAACCGGCTGATGTCAGATACAGGCCTCCAAGCCTGGAGATGAGTTTCTTGCGTCTGGTGTCAGCTGTCTACTCTCTACTCCCCTGGATGTCTGCCCCACCTTCGTTCCTGACATCTGAACGCACAGTCTATTTGGTCTACTTCAAGTCGCCTTTCCACCAGGACTAGGTCAGGCTACCTGCTGAGATAGGTTCAGATTCTTGAAGCTTCGCCATCTGATGAAGACCAGGTTCTTAAGTTTGGACTGGGTTTCTAACTATGAATCTGCTTCATGAATGTTGTTCTTTGTATTCTACTTTCATTGGCCTCTAGGACCCTGTGCTTGGATCTCACTCGATGGCACCCATATCCTGCCTGCGCCTTTTCCTCCTACTTCTCCTTGGTATTGGCTCTTCCTTCCTTTCAGATTCTTACTCCTAAGATCACTCCTACAGAGTTGGCCCCATTGGCCTCGTACTTGTACATCTGCATACTCCGATGAGTCTTCTTGGGACTCCCATTTCTTCTCCTTTTAACCTGTCACTTCCTATTTTTGGTCACTCAACTTTGAGTCCAAAAATAGGCAACCAGAAAGAAAAACTTGGTGAAGCTGGATCTCAAATTGTGACATTTGACATCGTGGTTGAGAACAGGCACAACTAGACCAGGTAGAAGAGATAAAAACAGGAGATTTGGACTAACAAAGCACTTGTAAAGGATACTCTGAGATTACCGTCTCTTTTATACTGGAACAGCTGCCAGGAAGGAGCGTTCCATGTGCAGCCTCGCTTAGTCAGTCTAGCTGTATTAGAAAGCTCTTTGCAGGAGCCAAAAACTTTTTAGTAGCTTCCATCAGTGGGTTTTGATTTTACGCCTAGAGATAGGCAGAACAAATTCCTTTCGTACCTTATAGCCTTTAAAATATTCAGAGATGGTTATCATGCGACTTTGGCATCTTCCAGGTCAAATTCCCTTGGCCACCCTTCATAGGCCAGGGATTTGCATCCATTTTTTTCCTTTTAATTCCCATGAGTTTTAATTTTTTTATTATGAGGGATTGCTCTAGCTTATTGAAAGGCTTATCTGCATCTGTTGATATAACATTTATGTAACCTGTTAATGTGTCCAATTACATTCACTAAATTTTTAAATTTTAAGATATTCTCACCTTTCAAACCGAAATCGCCCAAAATAAAAAACCCTGGTGGGGCCGGGGATTTAGCTCAGTGGTCCCCCTGCCTGCCTCGCAAGTGCAAGGACCTGAGTTCAATCCCTGGTACCCCAAAAAACCAAACAAACCCTGGTGGGGGGCATGATGTGTTGTCTTTTTTGCATCATTATATCCTTTCAGATACAATGTATCTGTAGTCTATTATTTTATTTTATGGTGGTACTGGGGATTGAACCCAGGGGACACTGAGCTTCACGTCCAGCACTTTTTATTTTATTTTGGGACTGTGTAGTCCAGGCTGGCCTAAAACCTGCCATCCTCTTGCCTCTGCCTCCAGAAGAGCTGGAGTTACAGGTGTGTACCATCATGCCTAGGTTGAATTTTTTTTAGAAGGTTACATCTAAGTTGATGTGAGAGATACTCCTGTGACTTCCTTGTTTTGTAGTTTCCTTGCCAAGTTCTTGTATCAGTTTCCTTCTGGTCTGATAAAGTGTGTTGGACTGTATTTCTTCTTTTTCTAGTTGGAAGAATTGTGTTTCAGCTTGGGGAATGTGTCTATGTTGTAAGTGCTTCCTGAATTAGTTTCTACTGGGAAAACAATTTGAATTAGGGTCAATATATTTAATATATACGAAATAATTCAGATTCTCTGTTTATTTTTATGTTCACTTAAAATTATATATTTGAGGATTTTGTCCATTTTACCTATATCTTCTTTTTAAAAATGTATTTATTATCTCTGTTTATGATACATAATGACTACTCTCATTGTGGCTAGTTGGTACGTGTACATGACACATCTTGATTCTTTTTTATGTCCTCTTCCACTCCTTCCTCTCCCTCTAGCTCTTGGTCCCATTCCCATTTGCAGTAGATATATCTTTCTGTTTCCTTTTGTCTTTTATTTTTCTCTTTATTTATACTTTGGATTTCTCATATGAGAGAAATCATACAACATTTAAGCTTGTGCATCTGATTTATTTCACTTGACATTATGTTTTCAGGATACATTTTCCTACAAATAACTCAAATTTATCCTTCTTTAAGGCAGGATAGTATTCCATTGCATAAAAATAGCACATTTTCTTTATCTGTTCATCTGTTGATGGACATGTAGGCTTCTTTGAAGATGTAGCTATTATGAATTGTGCTGCTATAAACATGGATATACATATATAACTGTAATATGATGTCTTTAACTCTTCTGGGAAGATACCAAGAAGAGGAATGGCTAGGTTGAATGGAATTTCTGGTTTCTTTTCAGATCGAATACATCTTTTGCCTTTTTGGCTCAATTTTGATCTTAGTTTTTGCAATGGACTGAATGTTTATATCTCCACAAATTCTTAACCCCCAAAGTGATGGTATTAGGAGGTGGAGCCTTTAGAAGAAGCATTAGTTCTGCTTCCCTGTGATCAAAATACCCAATGTAAATCAACTTAAAGGAGGGAAGATTTATTTCTGTTCCCAGTTTCAGAGATTTCGGTTCACAGTTGGCTGTTGCTGTTGCTGCGGGCCTGAGGTAAGGCACAAGGGGATGAAGGGATGGCAGAGCGAGCTGCTGTCTTTATGGCAGAGAAAGAGAGAGAAAGAGAGGGAGCGAGAAAGAGAGACCGAGACTAAGAGCAGGAAGGGGCTGGGACAAGATGCACCTGCAAAAGTACGCCCCAGTGACTTATTTCCTCCAATGGGGCCCCACTTCCTAAAAGCCCACTCAGCTCTGAACTCATGAAAGTATGGATTCACTCATGAGGTCCTCACTCTCATGATCCAACCACCTCTTTAGGACCCACCTCTGAACATTGCTGCATTGGGAACCACCCCCTTAGTTCAGGAGTCTTTGGTGGGGTGGGCGGCTGTTTCACTTTTAAAACATAACAGGAAGTGATTAGGTCTTGAAGACAGAATTGCATCAGTGACCTTATGAAACAGACCCCTTGTATCTTTGGCCATGTGATAGTGTAGCAAGCAGTCAGCTGTCTGTGAACCAGGAAGAAGGACCTCATTGGATACCCAAATCTCCTGGAGTTTTGATCTTGGAACTTCCACTCCCCACGGCTGTGAAGGAAATTTTTTTCTCTTGTTTATAAGCCACTCAATCTATGGTGCTTTGTTACACCAGCTTGAGTAGAGTAAGACAGTTATGTATACTCATTTCCCTCCTATTTCTGACAACTAGCATGAGATGCAATACTCTGGCTATGGATTGTTCAGTGCAGAAGACAGGAGGATAATCAGCACTCCATTAGGAACGCTTTCGTTCCATTAATATAACTAAATATGGGAATACATTTTGGGAACCATATCACACATCTCTAAGAAAGTATGAGAAATTTTATCATAGGCAGAATTCTAAAATTGGCCTCCAAGTTTCCATGACATCGTCCTGGGAACCTGGGGCTATGATGAACTCTCATTCCCATGATTCCATGTGCTCTGTCTCATGGCACAACGGAATGTAGGGAGATGATCCAGCTGGGCTCAATATAATCACAGGAATCCTTGAAAGCAGAGGTCTTCTCTAGCTGGGAGAGGGAGAATTCAGGAAGGTAGAAACCATTAGAGATTTGACACAGCTCTGTTGGTTTTGAACATGGATTGGGCCAGGCACCAGGGCCAATAGGCTGCCACAGTTTGCTGAGAATGCTCCCGGCTGATGGCCAGCAAGGAAATGGCGGCATCAGTCCTGTAACTGCAAGGAAACGAATCCTATCTACAATGGGAGTGAGCTTAAAAGAGGGCTTCAGAACTCCAGAGGAGACTACGACACCTTGATTTCAGTTATTGCGTGACCTGGTAGAGAATTAGCCAAGCCACCCTGGATTGTTGATCTACAGAACAGATGGGATATTAAATTAAATCTCTAAGTTTGTGGTAACTTGTACATAGTAGGCAGACACTAGTACATATTCTGTGCAAAAAGAAGCTAAAAACCTAAATGCTCTTATTTTAAATATACCTTAAAAAGACACCTTAACTAACATCTTTTTCTTCAATGTAGAAAACTATTCGTGTATTTTAGAGTATTTCTTTGTCATTGAAGTGGTCAATCCGCTTTTGGATAGAATTTGTATTTCTGAGTTCTCCTGCAAGAGAGATGGAGGCTGCAGAACTATTTTGGGAGCTGGTTGATGAATTAAATGCCTAAAGGCATCGGGCAGCACGCATCAGCAAGGACTGCGGCTGAATAAGGAAGGGAGGGGAGAGGGTCAAACTAGAGTGTACCTCGACTGCAAAGTGGAACTTTCAGTTTTTTTCTTTTAAAGAATTGCAACTTCTCCAAACTTCCTCCTGGTGAACACATAACCAACACTTCCTCTCCTCAGCCAAAAAGAAGTGACAGAATATACAGAGTCGAGTTTCCTTTCCACAAGACAGGACGATGAGCTGAGGATGGAGGAAGTGACAGATCCAGGGTAGAGATCTGCTTTATCTCCGTCTTGGCTCCCTCTCTCCTCTGTTCCTTGCTGTAGAAGACCCTTGCCCGCCTGGGCAGTGCAATGGTGATCTGAGGCAAATGGGCCCTGCATCCACTCGGAGCTGGCTTTGAATAAATCTTTACCAAAAGAAATAGCCTCCTTTGATTTGGCCAGCAGTGAGCAAACAAACCTGAGCATATGAACCTCAGTGGGCGGTAACAGGAGCACTCTCCTTATCTACGGGCGAACACCTGCTACCAAGTTTCAGCTCACAGTGGCCATGCCCTGACATTTGTTCATTCATTCTCTCATTCATCAAATATTTGGTGACAGCTCGACACTGAACTAGCTCTTTTTCTCATGAAGTATTTCCCTGGGAAATCATTATTATGAGTTTCCAAGCAAATCTATAAATTCAGATTTGGATCAGAATTTGGACTCTGCTTTTAAAAAATGTTGACTCAAATTTCAGAAGTATTCTGTGTGGGCCGAACAACCATTAAACCTCGCAGTCAGGGTGTGTTCTCTCCCCTGTCTTGTTACAGCAGTTGCAGAGTAAGCAGGCAGTGTGAGTTAATGTTAAGACACTCCCCTTCCACAGGAACTCTGGGGAAAGCACATAAACAAGGGGATGAGGCAAGGAACCCTTGATTATTTTAAGACTTGGGTCTCTAAAAGCAATAGAAAGAAAGATGGCTGGGCCTTCTCTCCCATGAAGGCAACCGCTGGGCTGGCCTTCTACCTTACCCTGCTCCCAAAGGTTAAGAGCAGATCCATGAATCCAGTTACTCCCCTTCCCACTGGGACAAAAGAGCAATTTGTACCATTGCATGATTATTTAAAGTGGCCAATGTTAAATTTCTTCAGATCAAGCATTTTAGGAAAAATTGAGGGAAAGGGCCAAATCATTGACCAAGTCTTTAGGCCTTCAGCCAACTTTCCCTTACTACATTAACATTTATTTTTATTTTAAAAATAGTCTAGTCAGGCTCTAGTTCCCAAGGCTACTTGGAAGTGAAAGCTACGTGACTGCTCAACTCTCTTGAGAGTTGGCTGGAAAGAGGGGAAAAAGTCTCCAGCCAAGTTAGTCACCCAGAACCAAAACAACCAGAACATGGGTTAGGAAGAAGAAGAAAGCTCTGGCTGAGCTGGGGTGTGGGAGAGAGGTGGAGAGGAGGTGGAGTTTTCTTATGACTAGCTGATACCTCATGGATTTTAGCTACAACTATAGGTGGGGATGCAGCATCCAAATAAAAAACATGTGAGTGACAAATTGAGTGTAACTTCTGGACTAGGACACATTCTCCTTAAGACATTCACATTTACTGTTAGGTGGGGATACATGGCTCTCTGATTTGTTATTCTGACCTTGCCAGATCTAGGCTTATAATCTTCCTGGGATGGGGGACTAGAGGGGGGAGCAAGGCCATTCCTGTGTCCTTTCCCTATTTTTGTTTTAATGGTTGAAGTAGAGCTGTCAAGAGTAATTTACTCTTGCAAAAACCTTGCCTGAGTGCTCTCTGCTTGTGGGTGAGCAACCAGGAAGGAGGTGTTGGGGCTGTCTTGGGCATGTAGTTTGAAACCAGCCATGGTTGGAATATGAGGTGTGATTAAAAAAATATAGTGTGGTTTAAATAAAAAATTTATTACAGTAAGAGACACACTGGCATTAATCCCCCTCAAAGTACTTTCCCTCTCTTTGAACACATTTATCTCATTGTTTTTGCCACTTTCTGAAGCAGTTCTGGGAGTGCTCTTTTGCAAATGTCTTTGGTTGTGCTGTTATGGTTGCCTCAATGTCCTGAATCAATTTAAAATGTCTACTTTTCATGGTCATTTTGACTTTGGGGAAGAAGCAGAAGTCACATTGTGCCAGATATGGTGAATAAGCTGGATGAGGACACACTGTAATGTTTTTACAAGCCTGCTTTTCCATTGGATGCCACTTGGCAGCAGCATTCACTATATTTCTGAATACACTTTGAGGACTTACAGAACTGCTTCAGAAAGTGGTAAGAATGATGGGATAAGTACATTTGAAGCAAGGGGAAATATTTTGAGGGAGATTAATGGCAAGGTGCCTTTTATTATAATAAAATTATAAAAATCTAAACATTTACTGTATATTTTGACCACTCTTGTAGTTACACCACGGTAATTGACAAATGTTATAAACCAGGGCTTTCCACCCCCTACTTCAGGGAGGCTGGTTTTCCATTTCTTGCCTGGCTCTCATTCTGGCTGTGTGCTTGCGAGAATAAAAGTGGTGAACATCTAGAGAATTTACCTGCTTTTCTTTTTCCCTATCTCATGCTTAAGGAGAAAAGAAGTAGAATTGTAAAACAACAGTTTATTATGGCAGTAGTAAATATCACTGTGTTTTAAGTGAATATTTAAAAATCCATTTATATAAGATATATATCTACATAGCTAGGTGCAACATCAGCCAACAGTCTTGCATTTTAAACCACTCTTAACTTTTAAAGGTCAAGAAAAAGTATATATTTTGTTCACCTGCACAAAAATAAAACCTCACATTCATGTCATATGTTACCCTCTGCAATAATGAAGTCTTCCTTGAAACTGTTTCCTAAAAGAAGCAGCATCTCTTTTAGAGAAAATAAAAGAGGATTTAAAAATGTGTAATTTACTTCTTTACTTTTGATTAAAAAATATACTTATGTGATTCAAAATTTCACATCTCAGAAATCTTCCAGCCACATTTCCCAGTTGACCCACTTCTCTGTAGAGGCAACTGATATTGACAGGTTTTTAAGATTGTTTCTTCGCACCTTGATGTTGTAGGTATGATCATAAAAAATTCACATAGTCCTGAAAACTTGCTATATTCTAATGTCAGCAGGTTTTCAATTCAGTATACAGAATGCTCTTTGTTCTTTTTAAAGGCTTCGCAATATCCCAATGTATGGAAATCACAGTTAATCCTTATGGTCTGAGTGCTTGTTCTGCTGCCCCCAGTTCATTTACGGAAGCTAGCCCTCAAGATGCTAGTTGCAGGTGGTGAGGGTTTTCAGAGATGATTAGGTCACGGGGTGGAGCTCTCATGACAGGGATTAGTACCCCAATGAAAGAGACCATGGAGAGCTAGCTTGGGCCCTCCACCATGTGAGGACTTAGTGAGAGGTTGCTTTTGATGAACGAGAATGAGTGTCCTCGTGAGACAGTCCTTACCCAGCGCAGAACTTGCCAGTGCCTTCATTTTGGACTCGACCACCTCCAGAGTAGTGAGAAACAGATTTCTATCATTTCTAAGCTACACAGTCTACGGTATTTCATTATAGCAGTCCGAATAGACTAAGACATGACCTGACTCCTTATCGGTACAATTCTGGATTGTTTATAATATTTTGTTATGACAAGCAATATTGTGACATTTAACCATCGTGAACACATGATGTTTCCCAGGTGTGAGAGTGAATCTGAATGATAAATTCCTAGTGTAGCTGTTGGGTCCAAGGGTAGATATATTCTTTTTTTATTTTTTTCTTCACATTTTTACTTTTACTAGTATGTGTTTATAGTACAGTCATCGTTGGCGGTTGGTACCTGGGCATAACATATCTTAATTCTTTGCTACAGATATTACCAAATTGCCTTTCAGTGGCGCCAAGCCCTACCACACTAGGCATGGGATGGAAGCTTTGCCAATACATTTTGATCTCTGTCAAGCTAATGAATGGATAATGGCATCTTGAATTTGCATCTCCACCTTGCTATAGTAAAGCTGAGCATCTTTTTATGCATCCAAGAGTAATTTGTATTTTTGTTGAGCACATTTGTACTGAGTTGTTAATCTTTTTCCATTTATTTTATATATTTAGAAAATTAATCTTTTTCTGTGATTTGCAAATAATTTTTCTGTTTATTATTAATCTTTTGACTTCACTTATGGTGATTTTTTCATGCAAAAATATTGATGTTTTGTGTGGTCAAAATGACCAATCTTTTTATTCATGGCTCTGGGTTCTATTATTCTAGAAAGGCCAATATAACTTTCAAATTACAAGAATACTGAACCCAACCAAACCATGGTTTTCTCTAGTATTCTGTGGTTTTATTTGTTTCCATTTAAATATTTGACAAGTCTAGAACTTATTTAGATAAAATATGTTAGGTAAAAATTCATCCCTTCTCTCCCTCCCTTCCCGATGGCTAGCCAGTTATCTAAGAATCATTTATTAAACAAGCCTTTTCTTCCTAATTTGAAATGTCTTCTGTAGCATTCAATAAATCTCTACTTGGATGTGGGTCTCTTCTGGGATCTCCCTTCTATTTCATGCTCTGTTTAGTTGCACTCTAGTGTGCTAATATTTGAGCCTGAGTTTTATAAAGCACTTTGACAGCTGGAGGGGCTAGTTTCTTTTATTTATTTATTTCTTTTTTGGAACTGGGGAGCAAACTCGGGACCTTGCACTTGCGAGGCAGGCGGCAGAACCACTGAGCTAAATCCCTGGCCCTTATTGCTGTTTTTTTGAAAAAAAGTTTTCTTACATCATTCAACTTGTGTACTCAGCCATATGAATTTTACAACTATCAAAATCTATTTAAAGTGGAAGTCTCAGTTTAAAGCAGGCTTATCAAGTTCCATTATTATGATGCTTTCTTGAATTACTGATGAGAATGTAAATGGGATATATTTCTAGAAGATAATTTCCCACTACATCTCAAAATTTGTAATGAGTTTACTCTTTGATTCAGCATTTTTCATTTCTACAACTTATCCTATCAAATTATTTGCACACCTGAAGAAAATAAGTTAAAGATGTTCACTGAAGGGTTGTTATAACTATAAAAATGGAGGAAATATAAACATCTATGATAGCAGTACTTGAGATTACATTATATGTAATAAAATAGAAGGATATCTAATTTTAGGACAGCATATAGATGAATGTCAAGTTTTTGTTAAAAATCATATACAGGTAGTTAAATATACAGACATATTTGGTTTCCATGAAAAGAACACCCTTACCAAACTTGGTTAGGGTGATGATGAGTATTTTTCATTCCTTATATATTTCTGTAATTTTTCAATCAAACACTTAAACATTAAAAGTGCTTTTGCATACCTGTTCCTCATTCCTTTGTCTCACCACCTGGCATCCTCTGCCAAAACTTTATTTCAGTATTGCCTCTTCTCCTTTGAACTGCCCCTCCCTGAGCTGGCATACAAGCTCTTCTTGGACATGAGTGGTGTGTCACCCACGATTCTTATCACCAACCCACAGTTTCAGATTCTCTTGGCTCCAGGTTAATCCACTGAAGCTATGCTTATCTTATAGTTCTTCAAGACCTTTCAAGGCATCTGAGAACAGCTGCTTTCTTTTTCCTGGAATTCTTAGGTAAGAAGAGACAGTAAAGAAGGAGCCACTAGTGGCCAGAAAATCTGCTTACTACTGCCACCAAGGGGAAAAACAGAACTGGAATTCATGAGCAGCAGAGATCAAAGAGCACGAGGTTGCCCAGGGGCATCCATTGTGTACCTGGCTGCAGCTCTCCCACTTGGACTTCCCAGTCATCTGGCTGGACACCTTCTTCTCGCTGGTCTTCTAGTTGTCTGTTACCTTTTGAATGATGCAAAACCTGCTCCTGATGTGTTGCACACCTGCACTGGTTTTTGGAGATAGTGTCAGCTCCCACTCTACACATCTCACACTGTGGAGGGACTGCCCCTCCCTATCCCCTCCTGCCCCACAGGGTCTAAGCAGGATTCTGAAATTCATTCCCTGCTCCCACAATGATTAAGGACCTTCTGGTTTCTTAAACAAACAAAACCACTTCCCTAATCTTTTGTGCAAGTGAATGTGATGGATGCCTTTCCCGACAGTCACATCATCACTCGGTGCTTTATGAAACCCATGTTTCATCACCAGACTAAATTAGAGTCAAGGCTGTTTCTCTCCCTCTCTAAATCTTCCTCAATATTTTTTCTTGGGACGCGTCCAAGACTTCAGTCCATTTTAATATTGGAGTTTACCTCTAGAAGTCCTCCAGTGACCGTCTCAGAACCCTCGACTCCAGCATAAGCCTTTCTTTGATTCTCTCACATATTGAGTAAACAGCACAAAAGCAAAACATGAGGCTTGTTTTTGGTGACAACGATGACAATGACATAGTCTGACCCATGATGGCATGAGGTGAGTATGTCACAGATGTACAGTGAGTTGAACAAGAACAAATTAAGAGTGCAATCATAGAAAGGGACACAGGGTTTGCCGCAAAGGCCTGCCTCTGCCTCTTGCTATTGGGGAGACCTTGAGGATCGAGATAGTGCTGTGGTCATAGACTGTGTCAGTATCTTTTATAGTCCTACAACCACTGCATGAGAGACATATTCTTCTCATAATTTGCAAATGAGAAGGCTGAGAACAAGGTATGTTCTTTTTTTTTCCAGTGCTGGGGATTGAACCCAGGGCCTTGTGCATACTAGACAAGTGCTCTATCACCAAGCTGCATCCCAAGCCCAAACTATAGTCTTAAAAAGTAGTTTAAGCCCTCTCAGCTACAGTTTACCTATTGTAGAAAATGGCAGTCTTGTTAGCTACCTCATTATATGCATAAGAATTAAGCACAGTCATAAAAAATACCAGTGTCGGCACACAAGAATGGTCATTATTTTAAGTTATTATTTTCTTCATTTATAAAGAAATGAGAGAGATGATGAGTTTTCAAAAACACAATTCTACCAGGTAACTAGAAACAACCAGCTTTGCAAGCCAGAGCAAAATTCCCTGGAATATTCCATAAGCAAGGGAACAGCATCTCTATCATAGGGTTGCATTAGACACAGCCATTGACAGACCTTGTCATGTCTGTGAGTCATAAATCATCCAGCGGACCTCAGAGTCCTGCTGTAGCTTGTCTGTGATCTCACAGTGTGTAGAAGAAGCATTAACTAAATTGAAAGCAGGACAGAAAAAGCCAGGTAGGTCTGGGCTTGGGATGTAGGAGAATGTAGGACACAGGAAGGCGCGTCTGGCATGGAGATGGTTAGGAAGTCTGGAGGTGAAGCTTATGTGGGTGATGTAGGAGCCTGGATTCTCATTCTATTTTGGGGATTCAGGGAGCTGAGGGTGCCAACCTGTACCATGTTTCCTTCCACCATCTCAAGGGCAGAGTCACTGGGGTGTGGCACTAACTGGTCAGGTCCTATAAGGCTAGGAGGGAGACCCTGCTGTGACTGACTCAGAGGGCTCAGGGAGGATTTGAAGATTCCAGAAGCTTGGGCAGGCTCCCCACACTCTTACTCAGCAGCCACATGGCTTCACGTCTGAAAACCCCCTCTTGCCTACATTTCCTTGTCTTGAGTTAGAAGGAACAGGATTGACATCCCCATCTCCCACATGGTTTCAAGGCCTTGATGTCTTTATTTTATGTGTAGGCTCCTTGTGGGTTTGGATCAGGCCCCTTTAGGTTGATATGTTATCAGAGCCAGCGAATGCTGTATAGACACAGCAATTCTCTCTGCTGTTGGACAGGAGGCACAGGGACAGAATCAGAATGGAAGCTTGGGTCACACACCACTCATGTCACTGTATTTTCCTTCAAGCTGCTCATTCCTATGTTTCCTTTGCTACAAAGTACAGACATCTTTGATTTCTTTTCTTTCCAAATCTTGTAGTTTTGCATCCAGAACCTTTAATTTTTCATATTCTTCCTGCTGCCTGTGCCTTAACTCAATCCTCATCTATACTGGAAAACCCTCCTACCTGGTATTTATGACCCCGGCCTTTTTTTCTTACTTCATGCTGGGTCCCACCACCACCAAAATAACTGTCCCAAGCACAGCTCCAAGCACATACTTCCTACAAGATCCTTCAATGGGTTCTTGTTATCCATAACCTCTAGTCCCAATTTCTTGCTCCCGCATCCCCAAGCAGCCTCTTCTACTCCATAGTCTAACCCCACCTATTGCCCTTCTCCCTAAATTCTTGTGTTTAGTGTTCTCATACTTGTCTTCCTGACCATGCTGTTCCTTCCTCTTGGAATGCCTGCTTCCACATTTTCACCTTCAGAAATCCTTCCCAGCCTTTGGAGCCAAAATTCCATGGACCTTCTCATTTAAATTGTTTCCAGCTCTCTAACTCCATAGAATTTTTCTCTCTTGTTCCCTCAAATTTTCATACCATGACTATTCTTCTGTTGCTATTGCCATATTTGGAGTAATAGTGATTAAGGCACTATTTCTTGGCAGACAGTGGGCAGAGGCAATGCCTTGTTCATCTTTGTGCCCCTTACAAAATGTAACACAACACCCTGTACACAGAAGGTACTCATATTTATTACAGAAAGAAGTTGGAAGCTCTCAAGAACTATCAACATATGCAGCTACAGTGGTTAGAGTATATTTTTGGTATTGGTGGGCTACAAAATATTTCAGAGATTTGATGATTTATAATTTGAGACAAATCTGGACTTCTTTCCTTTAAATTTATTTTTTAACAGAGACATTAAAATCCTAAATTTATACATTTTTATGAGGTACCATGTGATGTTTCAATATATGTAACATGTAGTGTTTAAATTGGGCTAAACATAGCTATCTCCTCAACTATTTGTTATTTTCTTTTTTTTTTTGTACCGGGGATCGAACTCAGGTCCTTGCAATTGCGCAGCAGGCAGCGAAACCACTGAGCTAAATCTCTAGCCCTATTATTTTCTTTATGGTAAAAATACATGAAATCATTTCTTCTAGCTTTTTGAAAAATCTGTTATCATTGTTTACAGTCATCCAACTGTGAAATAGCACACCAGAACTTCTTACTCCTATCTAACTGTAACTTGGTATCCATTGAACAAACTTTCCCCGTAAAAATTAGGTCTTCCTCAAATTATTTCACACTGAGTTGTCTACAAAGAAAAGTTGCAAAATAAGAAAAACTCCATGAGACCCAGCAGGTCAGAAAGGGTAAATAGCAAAAGGGTAGACAACTGTCTATGATTTTGAACATCACCAGATCACTCAGAACCAAGGTTTGGCACAAGTAAAAATTATATATCTACATTTTTAGGTGGATTGGGCCAAACGAACTTTTCAATAATTTCATGCAAAATCATTTTTGGATGTCCTGGGAAACCATATTTCTTTGGATAGTTTTCAGTATCAATTCTCCAGAGGAAAATAAAAACTTTCAACATCCTAAGACCTAAAACTGAATGGGAGCAAGCTGGTCTTTCCAGTTTTAAGGATTGTCTTGGTTTTACTCCCGCCTCTTTGGCCACTTGGTGTCTGTCTCCCTTTCAGTCTTCCTTGATGTGTCACGAAATGCTAGAATTCCTAGGGGTCTATCCTGGCCCTCTCCCTCCCCTCTCCATCTTCACGTCTGACATGATTGTATCCACAACTATAACTTCAATTTCCACTTGTTTGCAGAGGACTTAGAAATTTACACCTCCAGCCCTCTGAGCTGTAGATCAAAATATCCAGCTGCTTATTTCTGTAAAGGACAAGGTAACAAATATTTCAGCCTTCCTGGGACATATAATGTTTCAACTCCACTCTGCCCTTAGAGCATTGAAAGGCCCCTTACATAACCAGTAAATGAATGGGTGGAACTGTGTTCCAGCTCAGCTGCATTCAGTACAGCTGTGCCCCAAAACAGGTGCTCAAGGGCTGGATTTGGTTTGCAGGTCATGGTTTTCCAGTATCTGTTTCAAAAGCACCTGTATTCACTATTGTACCTTCAAGAGCAAACTCATGATCTTCCTGCTAAGGCTGAGGTTTTTGCTCAGGTGGAATCTACTTGCTTAGGTCAGGTTCTCCCTGAAGCTGATCCTGGGCGTTGCACTGAGGAGCAGGTGTTTTCTTAGGAAGGTACTCCATGGAGAAACTGGTAAGAAAGAGAGGGGAGCAGGGCAGGGTGAGGAAGAAGTCAGATGCAGGTGTGATTTCAGGTGAAGTCCCAGACTTGGTCTGATCCTTCAGGAAGCTCTTGAGTTTGTTATACCTCAAAATGTGTTCTCCACTGAGGCCAAGGATGTGGGCTTTTGTATATTCTCTCATCAGTCACTGGCTATGAATATTCTGTAGGGGAAGGGATAGTGGGGGGAGTGTTAGTTTCCTGTGGCTACTATGGCAAATTACTACCAACTTGGTGGCTTAAAACAACAGACATTTAGGGCCGGGGATTTAGCTCAGTGGTGCTGCTGCCTGCCTCGCAAGTGAAGGGTCCTGAGTTTGATCCTCAGTACAAAAAAAAAAAACCAAACCAAAAACCCAGAAATTTATTATCTCATACTTCTGGAGGCCCAAAGTCTAAAATCAACTTATCAGCGGGCCTTCGCACTTTAGGGAAGAACCTATTTGTTTCTTCCAGCTTTCGGTAGCTCTGTGTGCTCCTTGGCTTGTGGTTGCATCACTCTAATCTCTGTCCCTGTGACCATCTCGCTTTGCCCTCTTCTCTCTTATATGATACTGTGACATTTAGAGCCACCCAGCTGATCCAGGGTCATCTCCTTATTTCAAGATACTTACTCATACCCACAAAGACTCTTTTCCAAATGACTAAGGTGACATTCAGAGGTTCCAGGGTTTTCTTTACCATGTTTGTTTTTTTTTTTCCCTAAAATGTAAGAAGCAGAACTCCCAGGTAATCTGGATCTTACAAGGGTGAGGTCACTAGCAACAGAACATACAGAAGTTGAAGGATGGGTGTAGAGCTTGGAAGGGAACCAGTATGGGTGTACAGACCACTATCCATCTGGTTGGGTGAGCCAGAACCTGAAGAGTTACCCTGAAATTTCTCTCTCCTACCCTACAATAACTACTCTTTCACCAAATCATGTAGATGTTACCTCCTCAATAGCTCTTAGATCTGTTCATCCTTCTCCTCTTTATCATCACCATCCTAGTCTAAATCCCTGGAATTTCTTCAATAGCCTCCTACCTGGTTATGCCCAGTCAGATTCCCATTAATGAGCTCTCCTTAGTGTAACCAGAATGATTGCTTTTTTGAAATGCCATTCTAATGGAGTCTCCTGCTTAGAAGAATTCAATGTCTCTCCACTGCAGATAAATGGACAAGCTTCATTAATATCACCTATGGGGCCCATAACGGCCAATGTGATAACCATTAACCACATGTGACTATTTAAACTCATTTAAAAGTTAATAGAATTAACAATTTGGCTCAACAGCATGCCAGCCACATTTCAACTGCTCAGTGACTATCGTATAATGATTGAATATTTTCATCACGTTGAAAGCTCTATTGGACTCACTAGTCTAGACTCATGTTACAGTACCCCAGCTACAAAAGCAAGGGTCCACCCACCACATGGGCTGGGAACATGTTCTTGCCTTGGCCAGGGGCACTTTTCACTTTTTCCTCCCCTCTTTGCCTCCTTACATCCTTTTCATCTGTCCACCAGGTCAGGTCTCAGTTTCTTTAAGTATGCATCAGTCCCTGAATGGGTTCTGTGTCCTTCTTTCTGTGTTCCATTGCATGATGTGCCTCTCCTTCATGTATTCTACATGTACAATTTCACATTGCTCATGGTTATCTACTGAAGCATCACAAGGGTAGACTCTGGTATTAATCAGCTTTCTTGTCACTGGAACACAATGCCCAACACCACAATTTACAGGAGAAATTTAATTTGGCTTGTAGTTTCAGATGATTCAGTTCATGGCTAAGGCAGAAAGATCATGGCAGAGGGTATGGCAGAGCAAAGATGCTTAGATCATGGCAGCTGGGAAGCAGAGCAGGGGAACAGTGCCAGAGAGGAGGGGCCAGGGACAAGATATAGTATACAAGGTCACACTCCAATGACCTATTCAGATATGCCTAGAAGTGTGATTTGATAATCTCCTTGACAGTTCCCAAGCCAATCAGGTTGACACAATCAAGCTTAGCCATATCTAATTCTGTCCAACTCTGGGTCCTTAGCATTTGGTGTGTAACATGCAGGAGCCTGCAATATTTATTATGTCCCAAAGCAGGCTGTAAAGAGTTAACCCCACAATTGGCTTGTTTATAGAAGGGAGTCTGGCCAAAGCCTATGGGCTGAGGTCAGAGTAACTCAAACCCAAATTCCATTTCTACAACTAAAACCTTTTTACTAGAAGGACAATGCTGTAATTACAACCATATATTTTGTTTATTCTGTTCCTAATTCAAGAAAGCTTTGTCTTGTCCTTTACTAGGCTTCCTTACATTAATTTCCATAGAAACTGCACAATTGCACATCCTCTCACATGCTCCTGCCCTTGCACATAGCTCGCCTTTACCCCAATTGATTACCAAGAAATATCAGTGGCTTGGACTGGCCAGCACCTTTGTCGGTTGCACCGGCTTTGGTCATGGTGACATCCTGCTTTCTTTCTCTCTTACTCCTGTCTTTAGTTTTTATTTTCCTCAGGCCTATGTCTTACACTGGGCAGGAGCCTGGAGCCTACTGCAGAGATTTCCACTAATGTTTCAGGGGTCCCCAGTATAACAGATCTCATTAAGTGCTGGTAGAGTAAATGAGTGTTCTCCTTATTCTAAGCATACTAGGTGCACACCTATATGAGAACTACCTTCCGTATTTTTTTTTGAAATACAGCTAATGGGAGTCACAGGCTTCATCAAGGCCAGTTTACGATAAGTAGCCTTGAATGCTTTTTGGATATCGTATGTTTGCTGTATTAAAATTTCTAGAAATACTACTTCTCATCCTTCCATCTTTCCACTGGATTGTCTCTTAAACCTTTCCATTCTCCTGAGTCAGGATGGACTAAATTTATAATGGGAAACAATGTTTATGCTTTCTGCTGAAGTAACTAGTCTCCTTTTGGCATTTGGCCACAACCTTTATTCCTAGAAGAATGATCCCAAGTCCTCTCAAGAATAGCTATTTAAATGGCATGCCACAGAATTCATGCTTTGCTAATTCACCAGTTACCAAGCTGTTATCAGAAATGATGCTGTTTTGGCTTTAAAAGCACACACTGAGTTTTCCCTGGAGAGGAATTTGGTGGTAATCCCTTGTTTCCTAATTGCTTGAACCCTAGCTCATTTCCTGGAGCTGTTCATTCCTGAGCAGTTTTATGAGGTGCCATGCCAGGCGGAGAGCAGTCATGGATTCCACCATGTCTTATGATCCGGGTAGAATAGACAACCTGCAGGACTTCACAGAGCCCTTGGTCATTGGTGCCTGGGATCTTGAACAGGAAGGCAGGAATCGGGCTGTCAGGCATCTAAGCAAACATTTTTGTTGTTGTAAACTCAGTTTACTGGTCTTTGTGGTGTAGCATCAGAGGAGAAATGCAGCAACAGTGAAAGGTTCAGGCCACATATTTTCTTCTCAACAAAGCTCTAAATTTGTGGAGAGCAGAGATCTGCCTTGGATTTCTTTTGCATCCTCCTCAGTGTTTGGCAAAGTGCTATGCACACAGTAAATACTTTATAAATAACTGATTTAATTAACTGATTATTAGCTGACCAGACAAATTTCCTGCTGTAAAGGGTCCGTCATATTTCAAAAGACTAGAATCAAAACTTGAGGCAAAAATCTCTTGAGCACTAGAGTTCCATCTCCATTATAACAGAGTTCATAAGTTTGGTCTTATTCATTTTCTGAATTTCCAGAGGTTTTCTATTAAAAATTATGAAAGCCAGTGTGAGATTCTATGGTATTTAGCTTTCAATTAAATTTTGCATCTGTATGAGCCATATGATTATTTCAATGTTCTTAATGTTGTCGTTGGTCTTAGAACATTTTCTCAGAGTTGTTCCCTCCCTGCCCTCTCAAAAGTCTAGATGAATCTGAGAAAAATTTCCCTTGCACTGTTCTATTTCTCCTGTGACTAAAAAGGATCCAGGTTTTGTGGGTCCTTAGAGGATATGATTTGTGGGAGTATCTTTGAGAAGAATATAAAATGATAGGCACAAAATTAATACAATAAAAGAATATTTAGAATGAGAAAATAAATCAACAAGTGGCCTTGATCACCAAGTAAGTCCCTTACTTCCGAGATCCCTTACTAATGCAGAATACTTCGTGATTGCATCCTGGCTGATCTCCTTACTTAGATCCCAAATCTATAGCTGCCAGCACACACAGGGCAAATGAGGGATCCTTGGCAGATCCTTGCCCTCGAGAAGCTTAGAGCTTAGTTGAGAAACGTCATGATGAATCTGTCTCTGACAGGCTATTATGCCATTCCCAACCCAGAAATAGTTTTTGAACCCCTAGCATATGACTTTCAGGCATCTTATTTTGGGGAAATCAGGAGATTTATCTAATGCACCTTCTTGCTTCTCCTGTCCCAAGCAAGAGAAGTAGCCCAGAGTGGAAGGTATTGCAGCTGAGAAGAGCACTGGGCTTTAGAAATTGCCTTTCAGTGTTCACTATTTGAAAGGACTTTATTGCTGAGACCCCAGCATTGAGTTCCTACTGGCTGTCTGAGCTCACTTTAGAATGACATAGAGAACCAACTTTCTCCAAAAAGCATTGTTGGCAGACTGGGTTGATTCACCATCAAAATCCTGTGGGTGGGAGAATGCTGACTGACATTATGCCATGAACTCAAGGAGCATATTTCCCACTTCATGCTTTTCTGTTCAATTTGCTTCCATGAGGTCAAACAAAATCCATAGAAGCTGTGAGACCATATTACTGAGCTGGAGCTGCAGCGATCTGCCAGACTCCAAAGTGAGTTTCCAATTGCTTATTTCCTCATTTCACTTCCAAAACTAATGGCAGAGCAGTGACATGGAGTGGAAGTGACTGAGTTGGCGAAAGGGCATCCACCCTTTGGAGTCTGTCCTGTAGCCCTGATGGGGCATCAGCTTCAGCTAGTTCTAGAACCAAAGCTTGATTTTCAGAAGTAGGTGATGGGATGACACTGCTGTGTCTAAATCAGAGTCACCACTAGTAATGATTCTGGAACTCTCTATACAGGGGTGGAGGTGGAACAGGCAGGTCTCTCATCCCAAGTCCTGGCTTTGTCACTCACAGCTGTGTGACCTAGGGCAGGTCTGTCTGTCTGTCTGTCTATCTATCCATCTATCTATCATCTATCCATCTATCTATCATCTATCCATCCACCCATCACTCCTCATCCCATCTGCAAAATAGGGAGAATAAATGTACCTACCTTTGGGATTTTAGTGAGGATTAAATGAATTAATTCTTTATGTGAATTATTGTTTCTGGACTATATTTGTATAGGTGCCTCTGTGCCTCATGCATGGAAAGAGGACTGAGAATTATTTGTGTTTTGCTTCACTTTCTATTAATGTGAGTTCTGCTTGCCAGGATGGAGGTAAGAACTCTATTTTGCATTTCCTAGGATGGTCCCTGTAGTAGGCAGAATAATGGATCCCCAAAAGATGTCCATGTCTAGCCCCTGGAACTTGTGAATGCTGCTTTATCTGGCTGAAGGAACTGGAAGATGTGATTAAATTAAGGATCTAGATGACCTGGGTGGACCCAAAATGAGGTCACAGGCCCCTCATAAGGCAGATGCATAAGAAGAATACAGAGAGGAGGGAAGAGGCAATGCAACCACGGTGGCTGAGATGGTCAGGAAATGGCCTGGGTCCCAAGAAAGTGGATGAGACAAGAACTGGAGTCTCTCAGGAGGGAGCGTACTCTTGTATACTTTTTGATTTTGGACTTCCCACCAGTAGAAATGTATAATAAGCTTGCATGAAGCCTCTCGGTTTGTGGTCACTTGTTAAAGCAGCTCTTGTGAATGAATGCAAGCAGCCATTGGCAGATACAGTAGATGGAGTCACTGAGAAGCACTAGGCATGGCATGGTTCTTGAGCACTGCTGATGCTGAGACCAAGCTCAAAGGCACTCCCTAAGGATCACCTTTTCCATGCCCAGGAACTGTCACTGAGAAGTGGATGGTAGTTGGCTGGAGAGAGGTTATTGTTTACAATCCCATCTCAAATTCTGAAACTTGAATTCTGCATATTGAACCCCTTAGGGCAGTCAGAAACCAGTGCTCAGCTGGATTCACATCTGTGCTGCCATGTCCTTCCTTTCTGTGTCTCCAGAAGCCCCTCTTCCTCATATCTGTTTCCAATACTCCTGGCTTTTATTTTCCACTGTTGTACATACTAGTAACATGTGTGGTGCCCTTACCCTGTGTCAGCACCTTCTGGAAAGCACTTCACGAGACTCAACTTATTTCTCTTCACAGCAACCCAAAGAGGCAGATCCATTTTACAGATGAAGAAGCTGACTTGAGCTAGCTCAAGGTCACCAGACTGGTGAGTGGTCGCTGCAGAGCAGTGATATGAGTCTGGTGACTGGTGCCACTCGCCATTACTTATGAGGTGTGGTCGAAAAATACAGTGAGTAGAGTATTTAAATTAAAAAAATTTATTACAATGAAAGACACATTGCCATCAATACTGCCCCTCACTTTGAACACGCTTATCCCATCATTCTTGTCATTCTCTGAAGCAGTTCTGGAAGTGCTCTTTCTTGAGTGTCTTTGGTTGCACTTCTATGGCTGCTTTAATATCCTGAATCAGTTCAAAACACTTTCTCTCTCATGATCATTTTGTTCTTGGGGAAGAGCCAGATGTCACATGGTGCCAGATCTGGTGAATAACGTGGATGAGGACACAATGTAATGTTTTATGAACCTGCTTTTCCATTGAATGGTACTTGGCAGCAGCATTCACTGTATTTTGACACTCATGAAAGATTTCCAGAACTGCTTCAGAAAGTGGCAAGAAGAATGGGATAAGTGTGTCTGAAGCAAAGGGGAGTACTTTGAAGGGGATTAACGGCAATGTCTTGTTTACTATCAATACATTTTAAAAATTTAAATATTCACTGTATATTTTGATCACCATTTGTATATACAATTGGAGAGTAGAGATAAAATGACTTGTTTAACTGATGCAGAAATCTGAGATAAAATTAGGGATCCTAATCTTCCTGACCCAAAATATGACATATTTTTTCATAGTCTTGTCAATGTGGCCAGACTTGCTCATTTTATTCAGACCCTGCTGATTGCAGATGGGTGGCCTAACATCTGAGTCTACAGGGTTCCAGGTTGATACAGATGCCCATAGCAAGCCAGGGAACCTTCTAGGAGTTGGGCCAATGATTTCAATGAGAAAGCTGCATCTCTCCCTCCATAGTAACTTTCAGGCTGATTGTTGAAGATGTGGGTGAATATCCGGGAGGAGAACAAAAGAATCATCTCTGGTTGCCAGAGTCCCATCAGGGATCTGCAGATTCCTTCAGTTGGTCCATGTCTCCCAGATTCTAGTCCTTGTATACACTTAAGAACCAAAATGGTTAACAAACATCACTGGCTCCACATGAAAATGGAAAGAGCTGTAAACTGTAACCCCTCTGGGAGAGTGGCAGCGCATATAAAGGCCATAAAGGCCCCTACAAGTCCTGCAGGCAAATCTGTGATGTGTTCAGAAGGAATGTCTCACTCTCTCCTTACATAGCACAGGGTAGTACCTCTGGATTCTGTGTGTACACAACACACTTTCAGAAACACGAAATTTCAACACTAGACTGAGGAGCTCCTAAACCTATTTGTGATGTGGTGCTTCATGCGGTAGATTAACTAACTAATGGTCAGCTTGGAATGCCCAGCTGAATTGAGTCAGCGTGGTTTGGGTGTGGAAGACTCATTTGAGGATTGTTGCCAATGGCAAAAAAGAGACCTGGAGATGAAGATCATGGGCTGTTGATTTTCTAGGGGAAGCTTGCTGTGGTTAGATTTCCTGATTCAAACTTGGCTGTTCTCATGGGAGGAGGAGCTTGGGGCCTCACTGTTGCTGGGAATGGCTGCTGTTCTCATCAGGGGAGCTCTACACTGGAGCCAGGAAATGATCCTCACAGTGAAGATTCCTCACCCTGGTGCCACAAATCCTTCATCCCACTGGTACAGGTTTTCTGGCTTCCACCACTGGCCATTGGGTCTTTCTGGTACAGATCCTCAATACAGACAAGCATGAGACATTGCTGTGGGCTCTAGGCCACTGGCTGGACTCAGGGAGGACACTGGCTTGGGCTCTAGGCCTTCAACTGGACTTGGGACACTGTTGTGTGATCCAGCCTCTTGGTAGGATTCTTTGGGTCTCTAGTGTGCGGATAGATCTCTTGCACTTCTCTGCATTTGACTTTTTGGGTGACTATTATATAATAATCCTATAAATTATGTGTCCTGTAGTAAATCTATTCCCTTGCAAACCACAACTACAACACTTCACAAAGCAGGGGCCTCCCAGCCACATCTTTCTTTCCATCTGTCTGTTGCCTCCTTGGTATGGACCTGTGGTTCACAACTAGGAGTGATTTCACCCCTTGAGGGACATTTGGGAATGTGTGGAGACACTTGTGGTTGTCACAGCTGGTGGAGGGAGTGCTAAGGGATGCTGTAAACTTCCTACAATGCAAAGGATAAACCCACACAACATAAAATTATCTGGCCCCAAATATCAGTTATACTCAGGTTAGAAACCCTGGGCAGGAGCCATAGAATCATGAGTAAATAAAGTACTTAATCCCCTGATGGCAACCTGAAAATTGCTGTGATGGATTTTGGGCTCTTTGCAATTTAATATTTTCCATAGACAGCATAAAAGTCTTCCTCAGGGCCCCTTACACATTTTATATTTTCTACACAGCAAAAAGTGAAGATATTACTTAACTGTTAAAAAAAAACAACTCACAAACTTGAGTCAGCAAGCATTTAGTTGTCACTCATCCCAACCTAATAAGCATGTTGCTAAAACACTAACACACATGTTACTTGCAAAAGATGCAGTATCAATCCATTTAAATGTCATGATTTTGCTTCTTCTTTTTTTTTCTTTTTTGGTACCGGGGATCGAGCTCAGGACCTTGAACTTTCGAGGCAGGTGGTGGAACCACTGAGCTAAATCTCCAGCCCGATTTTCATCTTCTGTGTAATCATAAAGTAAATGAGTATGCATCACACACACACACACACACACACACACACATGCACGCATGCGCGCTCAGTTACCAAGTAGTATTGACATTGGGTGGGTATGAATTCTCTCTCTCCTGGACCATTTTCCTGAGTGCAGAATGCAGAAATGTGCCTAAAGGCAATACTTTGAGTGGACAAAAAAAAAATGAAGAAGGGTTAAATCTGTACCCTGGGTCCTTTAACAGTCAATGGTTTACGAGAATATAATTGTTAAAAGTATTTGAATTTTGCCTTACTGCCTAATACATAGGCATGGGCATTTGAAGGAGAGAAGGATTAGAATGTAGGGAAGATCTGGGTGTAGGGGATTGCAGTAGGAGGGTGGTCCAGGGACACAGATTTTCAGGGTTTGTAGGCACATTTCCCTGCAGTTAACCCAGATTAAATTCTTTCAAGTCCTTGGCTTGTGAGCTAGTGCTAATTTACATGGTATTATTTTTCCACTTGATTTTAAAACAGAATAATTGTGGATTTTGGCTTATTTTCCTCCTCAGCATAGTCAGCCATGTGGTAAAATAATTTATTGAGATATTAATTCATTAGTTTTGTTCTTCCAGAATTTTACCCACCTCTGTTCTAAGAAGGAAGTTGAATCTTTGTGTTTCCTTGTTTCAGAGGTTATTTATGATTCAATATCAATTGGAGGTTTAGACAGGTAGACAGGCTTTCTCCACTCCATCTCTGAACTTTTCTCTTTTTTCTTTCCTTCTCTCTCTCTCTCTCTCTCTCTGACAGTCTATGCTCAGTGAAGAAGAAATATGCTAGGCAGAGGGATTGACAAAGAATAGAAAGTGCATAAAGAAGCATAAAATTTGGGGAAAGTATGAAGATTCTCCAATATTAGGAAAGGAAAGTTGGCTGGGGCCCTGCGTCTGGCCTGTTTCCCAGAGGTGACCCATGAAGGAGGAGAATGCTTAGGTGGTGCTAGAAATACTGATTGTAGGCACTAGAAATCCAGTTTCAGGGGCTGGGGATTTAGCTCAATGGTTCCACCGCCTGCCTTGAAAGCAGAAGGACCCGAGTTCGATCCCCGGTAGCAAAAAAAAAAAAAAAAAAAAGAAATCCAGTTTCAGGGAAGGATCCTGGGTTTGGGCTTGATCCAGAAGCATCAGCACCACCCACCTTCAGGAGACCAAGTGATGGGACAGGAATGGAGTCCTGTCCTCAAAATGCTGGGCTCCCAAGACCGAAAGGACATTTACCCTAAGGGGCTTAGGAAAAGGAGATCCGGTAGCAACTGAGATTGAACCAACTTAATAAGTAAGGGTACTCAGAGTCCTATTTGATTTGATTTTCAAAAAAAGAAATCAGTGTTACATGCTTGAGAAGGCAGATCAAAATCCATCAGTGTGTATTTACCTCATTTAGCTGTGTAGGCCAAGTTTTACTGCCGTAACAATCTAATCCTGAAATCTCAGCTGTTTAACACAATGAAGGCTTTTTTCTTAATGATGGTACTTGTCTAAGGAAGGTCAGTAGGGATTCTGCTCTACAGAGTAACAGAGCACAGAATAACAGAGTAACAGAGTACAGAGTTTGTGGGACACCTCAAGATCCTGACATGTGGTTTTCATAGTCACCAGGGCAAGCAAGAGAGGAACTGGAAGGTTCAGTACTGGCTCTTAAATGCGTTGGCAGGAAGTGGTGTAGGTCACTGCAACAGACATTGCATTGACTGGAGTTGGTCACATGATCCACCCAATTGCAGGGGGCTGGTGGACACAAGAGCACATGTGGGTACTGTTGAGCAGTAATGTCTCTGCCATAGTGTCTTGACTCTTGTTGCATATAGGATGTCTTTTTATTTAATATTATTAATAATTTGCATTACTCATGTACTTTTGGGGTTCTTCCCATGTATTGTCTTATTCTAGTCCTCTCAAGCCTTAGAAATTAAGGTCCACAAAGTAGAAGTAACAAAACAATAAATGAAAAAGGAGGACTTCAAGCCAGGTTGTTTTTTTTTGGTACCGGGGATCGAACTCTGGTCCTTGCACCTGTGCAGCAGGCGGCGAAACCACTGAGCTAAATCCCTGGCCCTTTAAGCCAGGTTTTTGACATGAGCCTTTTCTGTGTTTACACAGTGGCTGCAGAGGACGTGATGCTTTGTCATGAATTTAATTTGAAATTTGATAGCATCTCCTTAGAGAGTATGATGGGGTGGTTATGGGGAGACACTAAACTTGCTTCTCTGTTGTTGAGAAAACAATGACTGTACCAAGCTTTTAGGAGGTCTTGCCAAATGGCTGGTTCCCCAGCTCATACTTCTTCCCTTCTGGCTAAAATACAGTTGCTTCCTCTTCTCAGAGCTGGTTTCATGCTATGTTGCAATGGATTCCTTGTTTTTACTCTGGACTAACTGGGTACTGACCCCATCCTGACCCTTGGAACCATAGCCTTGGGCTCAGCTGTTGAGTAATACCTATCCAGAGGGTGAGCGGGGCTTCTGAGCCACAGAGGGCTGAATGAGAGGGACCTGAAGGAGAAAGGGCACACCACGGATCATCCCAGGGCCCGGAATCACACACACTTCCATCCCCATGAGCAAAAATCAGATTCCAGAGGAAGCAATAACCCAAAATCATTCCATAGGTCCAAATAAGGAAAACAGCTAACTTTTACATAGCACTTATCTTGTGCCAGGCACCATTTTAAGCACTGTGCAATTTTAACTCATTTAATCCTCACAAAAACTCTTCATAGGGTCAGCATTGTTATTACCCCTATTTGAAAGCTATGGGAACCAGATATTAGTGCCAGTGATTTATCCAGTGTGACCCTTTGAGGAAGTGTCAGCACTGTGACAAAAACCAAGTATAAGCTCAGGACGTGGGGGAGAGGTTTCACCGATAATGATTTCCCCCTGGTTATTAGAAACCAAACATTTTTGGTATAAAATTAAAAATATATTTATGATGTATATGGATTGATGAGCTGTACTATTTTTAAGTCTTGTGATGCTGATGGTCAAGTTGGCCTCCAGAAAGGCCCTCGCTGCCTCTCTTCCCATAGCAGGTGCTAGAATGAATTTTGCCTCGCTAACTTCTGGGCCT
This sequence comes from Heterocephalus glaber, assembly GCF_053883595.1. Taxonomy (NCBI): domain Eukaryota; kingdom Metazoa; phylum Chordata; class Mammalia; order Rodentia; family Bathyergidae; genus Heterocephalus; species Heterocephalus glaber. The sequence continues at coordinate 12,737,717 of NW_028258173.1, read as the reverse complement.
GGATTGGAAGAGGGGACTTCCTCAGAGCACTTCCCATTAAGCTTGCTGAGCACAAGCTTCATCTTGTATTTGTTTCCAGGTCCTAGCCAAAGATGGGCGATAAAGTTAAACTCAGGGTTAAATTTCAGCTCAGGGGTTGAAAAGACTTGACTTTGAAATCCAGCTTCTTGGGTAACCTAGACTACCTGAGCCACATCTCTTGTGGTAACGACAGTACCTACTAATCTATGAGAGTGCTGTGAGGAATAAATGAGACAGTATGTGAACGCCGCATGGAACACAAAGCGCTGACGAGTGTCAGTGGCCATCCACGTCCTTAACTTGCCAGAGGCGTGGTCTGAAGTGAAAGGTCTCCAGGGAGCACAGGGCGGCTTGCTTAACAGACGCCTTATAACGAGAAAAGGAAGGAGGTATCCCAAGAATCTGCAGCACGTATGGGCGCAGTTGTGTGTGGAGGTGTTTCACAAACAGGTGGACAAAGCACAGACATCCTAGTCTGCATTTTCTTGCCAATGTATTTGGCGTGAAAGTGATGAGGGATTTGGTGTGAAATCAGGAGAGATCTGTGGCTAAGAAAAGTGAGGGCAGAACTGGCTCCTCCCCAGCAACGGAAGCAGTTCAGACATCGCTTCTCCATCAGCTTGGGCATCGAACATGAGTGGAGAGGGCTGGATGCTGATGGGTATCAAGTCACAATATGGAACAGAGAGAATACTCAGTTCTTCACCTACTGGTGAGTCAGCGTCAATGAACCAAGCGCCCTACCCAGTGCCATGTGTACAGCTCTGACCCCACTGTCCCGGCCACGCATTTGGGGTGGGTATTCAATCCCACTCCACAGAGCAGGAAGCTGAGGTGTGAAGATGCCAGCCTTAGGTCTCAGAGCACCCATGAGACAAAGCCAAGACTTAAACCCAGAGTTGCCTGCCTACACACAAGGCTTCTTAAACCCTCTTTTTAATCTATTACCAAAGATGTATTGAGTTCCAACTATGTACAAGCTGCATTTTCAATACCGAGGTTACCATGATGATGAAGAATGGACATGCCCTCCTATGGGTGTCCTGTGGCTGCTGTGATAAATCACCACAATTGTGGTGACCTAAAATAATAGGTGTGTTCTCTCACAGCTCTGGAGTCCAAGAGTCTGAAAACAAGGCCTTAGCAGGATGTGGCCTTCTGAGGGCTCTAGGAAAGGATCCATTCTTTGATTTCTCCAGCTTCTGGTGGCTGTTCCTTATCTTACAGCAACCTCATGAGTAGCTGCCTTCTTGGGGACATAGTCTCCTCTTCTGACTCTGTCTGATCTTCCCCTGTCTTTCTCTTATTAGGACACTTAGCATAATATTTGGAGACCACATGGATAATTAAAGATGATCACTCCATCTCAAGATAATTAACTGTATCAATTCAGCTATTTTTGACTTAATTACATCTACTAAGACCATTTCCCCACTAAGATAACAGTCACCGCACCTGGGAATTAGGACATAGATATATCTTTTATTTGAAGGCACCATTCAACCTCATGTAATTTTTAAAAAGCTTAAGCTCTAGTGAGGTTACTGCTAAGGAAATCACTAAACAAGAGGGCACCAAGTATATTGGAAACCCTGATGAAAATAAAACAGGGCTTGGAGAAAGAAGGCCCGAGGGCAGCCTTTTGGTTGGCCAGGCAGGAAGTTTTCCCTTTGAAAGGAAGACTCAGAGGGCCGGAAAGAGCCCCTGATCATGTTCAGTGGTACCCATCTGTTCTGGTTCATCTGCTTGTTATTTTATACCTGCATGGGTAGCTAATAATTCTGGATGAGTTGGACACAGCATCCCCTGCCCGGAAAGCGGGGAGGAAACATCTCTCATGCATGCAGATAAAATGGCTTTGATAGCACAAACTTCAAGTACCCTTAAGGGCTGCAGATCAAGTGCTACAAATCCAAGCTCCTTGTTTTTGGCTGGCTTCTCCCACCTTTTAATGGGTGGATAGCTAATGACACAACAGAATGTTACCACATTAGGCTACCTATGATGTTCATTTTGCAATGAGTTTAACCTGGAGGGGCCACTGATATTAATTAGGCATTCAACCATTGTTTTATTGATGGGTTTCATTCTGTTATAATCTATTTGGGTATTTTTCTAGCCTCCAGTTTTGCAGCCCAATTCCATGGCATACTGATTGACTGACTGATTGCACTTAGCTTGTCACAGAAGGTCCAAAGTACAGTCTGAGGAGATTCTAGGCTGGCTCTTGGACCTTTAGCGTCTCACTGGACAGAAATCATTGGCTTTGAGTCCACTTGCCTATCCTATTTGACTCCAAGACCTACGTAAAAAGCCTTTTGTTCCTACTCAAGTCTCTTTCTCTGCACTGAGTGACACCCCTGAAAAACTGCAGTCCAGGTGCTGCTGAGAGGTTTACCCTAAATGCACCATCACTCAATACCGCTCAGGAGCTCTGCTAACAGAATAAGGCTCATGGGAGACAGACAGAGGGTGTGCCTGCCACTTACTGTCCTGGAACCTCAGGGCTTTAAATCCTTTTCTGAGGTGAGATAATCCAGCAAGCAGGATTCCTGAGCACCAGGGCTGGGTTTTGAAGGCCCTGTGTAGACTCCAGGCACAGTGCCACCTGCTTATGCTGAGGGAGGCACTAAGAGCCACCCTGGGAAATTCCCATAAGGATGTGGTGGAGGATGCCAGTATTCATATCAGTGTTCACTGGGGGCAGGGAGGGCTTTGTGGAAGACATTCCTCTGCTGAGTCACCACCAGGAACTATTGCATGCTTTCTGGTCCTTTGTTTGGTTTCTACTTTAGAGACAGGGCTGGTGGCTCCCCAAGCAGAGCTAACTCTGTTGTGAGCCAAGTTAACACAACCATTGTTCCAGGAGACTCCTCGTTCTTGATCCCATTGGGTCTTGTGTATCATTTTTCCTTTGAACCACTTTTTTCCCCAACTATTTAACATTTATTTGATATCACAACATATCATTATTCTTTTGATAGACCTAAGAGGTTAACAGATAATCTTTGTTTCTCTCTTATCTAAAAGAATAAAACATTTTAGAAAAGATGCCTACAGAGCCTTTGCAATTATGATGGAGTCTGACCGTCATAGGCTGAATGACGGTGCCCCAAGTGACATAATCCCCAGAATCTGTGAATGGGTTGGGAAAAGCCACTTTGCAGATGCAACTAAGTTAAGGATCTGGAGATGAGCTGTTAGATAATCCAGGCGTGTCCTAAATCCAATGACAGGTGTCCTTATACAGAAGGAGACAAAGAGCGGACAAGAGAAGACAAAGACTGATAGGGACAGAAGAAAAGAAAGTGATGTGACCGTGGAGGCAGATTGGGGTGATGTAGTCACAGGTGAAAGAATGCAAGCAGCTACTGGGAGTTGGAAAAGGCCAAGATTAGATTCTCCCTCAAGCCTCTGGAGGGCGTGCTGCCTGGTCACACCTTGGTGGCTCTTCTTCAGAGCCAGGAAGTAATAGATCTCTGTTGTTTTAAGCCACTATCGATGACTTAATGGCAATATGTTATAGTAGCCTAGGAGACAACTATGATGACTAAATTCCCTTTTCAGAACTTGCTCAGAAAATGTGAAGAGATCCCGTAGCTAAAGACCTAACTGCCAATTTTCTACAAGTGTGACATCTCAGGCATCCAGCTGAGGCTGTGCAGCTCATAAAGTATTCCCTGCCAAGGGGTCCGGGCTAGTGAGGTGGAAAAGCTCACAGTACAAAATCCACCTTTCACGATATATGTTCTGGTCTCAGTTTCTCACCAACACATTATAATAAAATAATGATTATAATTGTAAAGAACACAGAGCAAAATTTTTCCTGGATCTTGCTTTGGTGTCCTGAGTCTCACCGAGGGTGTTTTGTCCATTGAAATGGGGACTTCTCTGAGAGGTTCAGCCTCTGCAGGGCCCCCTCTGTGAAGGCAGCACCTGGGATTCCCACTGAATGTTCTCTCCAGAGCTCTACGTAGAGTCTGCTGAGGACAACTGAAGCACGGTCAGCCTGGGGCAGAGAAGGTAGTTGCTTTATGATAAAATATGAATTGGCTGGATGCATTTCCAGGAGACTTTCAGGTTCACTTCTTACTGGTTATACAGACCAATCCTTTCAGTGGTGAAGTAATTATAGTTTAAAAGAACTTCTGGAAGTAGAAATCGTTCTGCATGTTCATAATGTTAATATTAACAATTATTAAAGACTGATAACTATCCTTATTCAAAAAACTTGAATCCAAAATCTGAAACTTCATGTGCCAGAACATACTCAAAATGCAGGTGCACTAAAAATATTGCATTAAATCACATTCAGGCTATGTGTATAAGGTGCATATGAAATACAAAAAAAAAATTTCATGTTCAGATTTGAGTCTCATCCCCAAGATATCTCATTACATATACACAAATATTCCAAAATCCAAAAGAAATCTGTAATCCAAAGCATTTCCAGTCCTGAGCTTTTCAAGTAAGGGATATTAAACCTGTATCACAAATGCCGTGTAGATAAATGGACAGATAATGAGATTCAGAAAAACATTTTTTAAAATCTAAGCTCTAAGTGAGCTTGAAAAGGAGAAACAAATCTTCACAATTGTTTCTAAATATTGCGTTGGTTAATATGCAAGGAAAATGTTGTTGTATATTTGACCCATTCGACCACAGCATCTGTTAGCTTTGGAAAGGATTGGTGTTATTTTAGGAGAAATGCAAAGAGCCCATTTTCAGCTTTTGACCTAAAATAATGGGCTTCAGAAGAAGAAGGAGCTTAAAGTCTATCCATATACAAATAGATTAAACAGACAATAAACGGAGACTTTGCTCTAAGGAAGGGATTGAGGCTGTCTCATCTGGGAGGCAGGGAGGCTGAGGAAGCTTAGAAAGTGGTGCCAAGAGGCCTCAGATTTCTGGGCTGTTGGGGTGTGAACTTCAGGAAGGAAGGAAAACAGGCAGATGAATTACAGAGAGGGAGAGTAGATAGAGTCCAGAAGCTGCTTCTGGTTCTGAGAGGTCAGTCCTCTGTCCTTACTGAAGCTTGGCTACCCAAGTCCTTGCATTTCTTATTCCCGCTTAAGCTAGTTTGAATTGGGCTTCTGCCTTATGAAACTAAAGTATCCTGCTGAATGTAGTGAATACTTTGCAAGTAAAATGAACACTTTCCTACGAAAGTGAACATATGCATAGAATGCAAATTTTTCATAACTTAAGGGAAATAACGATCTCACCTGAACTCACCCAGATTCAGTGACCCCAGTTTAGAAAACAAAACCTGCAGTAAAATTTTGTTTAATAAGAGGCTGGATTTAACTATGGAATTGGGGTTGGTCAATCTGACTTTCTGTAGTATCTTTGAGTGCTCAGGGGAGCACAGAATGAAGAAATAAGCAGCTACAGGTTATGCGTAATTCTTAACTTAGGGTAATAAAGAGCATGGGCTGAGCTGTGAGAACAGATAGATGCACTTTCCCTACAGGATCTGTGACTTTTTAACTAGTGAGGGAAAAGGAATTAGAGATATAAAAATCCCATTTTGATTGATGGAACAGAAGCCGGAGGCATATGTGAGTTGGCCAGGAGAGATGATCTGGCCCTTCATGAAGATTTTATCCTGGTCAGCATTATCAAAAGTATTTACCTCTTACCTACAGAGCCTGACCTGGTGTCAGTGACTGAAGGCACATTTGCTATCTGAGAGCTGCTCTTGGCTGCCTAGGGCTAAGCAGTTCTGCTTTTCTTTACAGGGGACATCTTTTCTAGCCCATCAGCTTCTCCCAAGATTTTAAAACCTCATCCCTTGGGCTGGGGATGTAGTTCAGTGGCTGAATGTTTGCTGAGCATATCTACGGTTCTGGAATTGATCCCCAGCAGCACAGAAAAATTAAGATGTCGATAAATAAATCTCCTCTCTTTCCAGGCCACTATGTCTTCTATGGTCCAGCTTCTCAGTCACGTGCCCATCTAGCCCTGTTTTCTTCTCCATATGTGTTCTCCACATTTTGCTGAATTTTATTACAGGCACTTGGGTTCTTAGGACCTTAGTTCTTTACCGTGCTCTGCTTCCTGGGGCTTCCCAAATTTATTAACTGGATTATTACTAGTGATAATAAGCCCTTTTCTGGGACTTCGCTTTGTTTCTTGCTCAAGTCAAATTTTCCTGGCTGCTCCCAGAGCTTGGCCTCCAAAGCCAGGCTCCAAGGATGGAAAGTCCTGGATGCTGGCATCTCCAAAGAGCTCAGGCTCAGTTCTGTCCTGACTTCACATTTCAATCATAGGACATTCCGCCAAGTGACAGGGGAGAAAAAGAGCTAAGTCTTTTTACCATACTGTGGTTTTCATTAAGCACATATGTGAGCGTCTGTCTATAATGACAGGTAGTAACTTGTGTTCAGGAATTTTTGCTCTGTGAAAGCCGCAGCTGCTTAGCATGGTAGCCCCACTCCGCTTTTAGCCATATAAAAGCCTCCTTCAGCAGAATCCACAGGCTTTCATCTGCCTCCAGCTTAATGAATAATCACAAGAAAAATATAGGTCAGCACCTGCCAAGAGGTAGGGCAGAGGTTGCTTCGGCTAAGTTAAGGCCTCTCTGTTTCCCATTTTTTTTTAATGCAAGATGTCCTGGCTGCTGTTCCTCAGAAAGCACAGGAAACTGGAGAATTCTCTCGTCTTGATAAATGACATATTGTCAACTTTCCCTCACCAATTGATTTTATTTAGGCTACTGAAATAAGAAGGGCACCCCAGATCCAAATTTCAGATGGTCTCAGCTAGGTGGTTTTGGTCTAGACTTTATAGGGAGAAGTAGACATGTTGGAGGTGGGTGATTTTACAATTGGGATTGTTTTCCTTCAAGCCCTTTTTCATAGGCGATAATATGGCACTGACTAACACCCCCCAAGTCCTGGTGTTGTCTGTTTCCAATTATGTGTCCTGTAAATGTTTACTCTGGCTCTACCCTATGGTAAACCATGAAGCAGACGTATCAGGGTAACCATGTGCAAACAAGCTGGGAGCTTTTCATGCCAAGAGCACTAAGCGGTCCTTCGTGCTCCAAGCTCTAGGAAGTTCTACCTGGTCATAGGAGACAATCATACAAAACGACACAGATACAACAAGGATGTTGTAGTGAAGGAGGGACCAGAGGGAGTGGGGAGTGTCAGAAAAGACTGCAGAAAAGGAAAGAATAGGATCTCTGGAAATCAGAGGACACAAGGTGCTGGTTGAGAACATGGATTCCGGAGCCAGGCCCTCTGCGTCTAAAGCCTGCCAGAAGCGTGCTAGCTGCTGACTTTGGGCACACTGTATACTATAACCTTCTTATCGTGTTTCCTCTATACAGAGGAGTAAACAACAGTGCTGTGTTCACTTTCTACTGCTGTTGCCACAAACCCCTTTATTAGATCCCAGTTTGGGAGATCCGAAGCCCAGCGTGATGTGTGCTCCTGCACAGGTCTCCGAAGACAGTGATTAAGGTGTTGGTCAGGCTCAGCTCATCTAGAAGAGCTAGGGGAAAATCTGCTTCTGAGTTCATTCTTTTTGGCAGCAGAATTCATTTCCTCCTGGTTGTAGGACTGAAGTCTTTTCTTGCAGGCTGTCAGTAGGGCCCAATCTTAGCCCCTACAGGCCATTCATGTCCTTTGCCACATGGTCCCCTCCCTTTTTAAGTCAGCAGTGGCATGTCAAATCTTTATTGTACTTTGAACCTTTGCCTTCCTCTTCTTCCTTCCATCAGCTCAAGAAAACACCCTGCTTTAAGGGAATGTGGGAGTCAGTCAGGCTCCACAGATACTTTGGCTATTCCAAGGGCAACTGGTCTGGGACTTTAATTACATCTGTAAAAGTCCTTTGCAGCAGCACCCATATTAGCACTGGATTGAATGACTAGGACAGGTAGGTAGACACCAGGGCTAGAAATCTTTGGAGGCTATCTTGGAACTCTGCTTACCACAGGCACCTACTTCCTCAAAGGTTGCAAGCCCTAGATTACCAACTATACAAAAAGCACCTGGCACAAGGTACATTAACAAGCAGGTTTCAGGTAGGGGAATTTGCAAGTGAAATATTAGCCATATGGATCCCACAGTCGATGAGAATTTGGATGGGTTAAAAGGAGGTTGATAGAGGCTGGGAACAAGGCCCCAACCTCTTCCTCCAGGTTGAAGGGCTTTGTTTGAATCGGTTTAAAAATGGGTTCCTCTCTGGGTGAGGAACAATGCTATGCTCCCTGGTTTATGTCTTGCTGGGGTCATGGCAGTGAGGACCAAGCTTTGGAATGAAGGAGAGGAAACTTGAAAATGGATAGGCTTCTGATTATCAGCCTGCTCAGAAACCATCTGCTTGGGGCTTTTGATTTTGAGATGGGTGGGGAGGTTTCCCCTAGCAATGAGTCTAGGGATTCAGAAACCAGTAAAATAATAGCTTTTCCAAAACCAGCCATGCCAGGCTCTAATTGGGAGAAATGGGAATGGATCTCCACTCCCTTTGCTAACCACATACACGCTGTGGCAGAGGAACGTTTCCAAATTGCAGGAGGCCACTTCTTTTCTCAGCTTGGCATCATTGGTGGAAGAATCAGAAAAGAGGCCAAGGGCCTAGGAACCTGGACTCCTATCCACTCTGTAGTTGAACTGGCCACAAGAAATCCACTTTCCAAATGGCCTGGAGCAGTCATAAGACAAGCCAGAGAGAGAAATACAAAGGTAGGGTGAAGAGGGAAAGAGGGAGTGAAATAGATCATTCTGTTCATTCCATGGATGCCATGGGGAAGGCACTTATCTTTCCCAAACCCCCAGACCAGACAATTCTTATTTCCAGCTAAATTCTTTCTTCATCTTTCCTGGCTTTTTCTTCCCCCTCTCCTCTATCTGTCTTGGTTTCTGGATCTTCTCAAAGCTTCCCCCAGGAAAACTTCAGCCAATTTACTCCCCTTGAACAGCTGTCATTTTTGAAAAGTTGCCCAGTCTTTTTGCTGTGATTTTCAGAGAGGAGAGGAGAGAGAGAGATTGATTGATTCAGGGCCGGGCTTCTTCTTTCAGGGATGGCCAGGAAGGAGGAGAAAGGACGGCAGAGGCTTCTGATGGGAGGACACACACATACACACACACACACACACACACACACACACACACGCACACACGCATGCACTCACACATGCTTACTTGTGAGAAATACAGAATCTGTCACTGCAGGACAGCATCACCTTCCTAACAACTGAAGGAAGAAAGGCAGAGAGCAGAGAATTTCAATTTGCAGTGTAGCTGTTGGAATTTGTACACGAGGGAGCCATGACCCTATTTGACTTTGTCTGTCAAGGCCAGAGGGTTACAGAGGAACTGACCACAGACATGTGGGCAAAATTCCAGGCCATGCTAGCCAGTTTTAATATGTCTAAGGACAGATGTTGTCTGGTGCTGGGCGGCTGGTAGGCCAGGGAAGAAATCTGAAGCTCAGCCTCTAAGCATGCTGGGATACAATGAGAATGGTTACCTGTGCTCCAGTAAGCCTGGCTGCCATCATTGCTCATTAAGGATCAGGACTAGGAGCATCACAGTTGGGACTCATTAGTTTATGGCCTGGAGTAGGGACGATGACATCTCCTGGGTGCCTGTGAGCCTGGCTCTTCGAAATTCCAGACAGGTTGTCATCATGGCTGATGGAGCCTGGCCTTGTTGGCTTGCTCGCTGTGATCAGCAGCTGATGGTCTGACAGAAACACTTTCCCTGATTACATTTTCAACTTGAATGGTGCCACACTTGGTAACCTTGTGAGGGGAAAGGCAGGGAGCAAGGGGAGCACTTGCTGAAAACTTCAGTGTCACAGAGCACAAGCACGGATAAACCACCAACAGGTGGCATGGCTTCTGTATTTCAATTTAACTAAATATTGACATCCAATTGACAAATATTGATCAAGAGCCAAATCATTCACAACAGTACAAGCTCCATCATCTACTGTGTGAAATCAAAAAGGAATGTGGGAGGGGAAGTAAGCCATTACTATCTCTTATTGGTAATGAGTTTGAGAGGTAGAAAGATACTTTCTGACTTCCTACCGATATCGTACTTCTTACTGTGGAGGTTTTAAAAAAAGAAAGAAAGAAATCACTCAGACTAATGATCTCTTCTGGGAAAGTGGTAAAGAACGCTGATTTGGTTTATTACCTGCATCTTTTCTGGTGTGGCAGTTTGCTGATACTCTTATTTTGGACAGCGGTTAATGTTAGGTAATTATTGGCATAGAAGCATCCACATATGTTTATAAGTCATTTTGTTTTAAATACTGGCAGGGTTGTGGCTATAAAGAGGCCGTCTGCATAAGAGAAAGACAATTAGCCAGATCATTCATTGTTTCTTTCTTTGTTGTCCATTCTAATTATTCATCTGCAGGGGAGATCCAGAGTCTTCTTTGGCCCTGCATGCTGTATCAGGCTTCATCAGCACTTTCTTATGGTCCAGTGTCTAAGTGGGGGAACACATTTTCTTAAGGGCCTGAGCCTCTTACAGTAGAATTTTGGGTGTGCTTCACAATCACACTAGGTTCCATTTTTAACACGGACACAGTCACAACACATCTGCTTGTATAACCACCCTGTTGACACAATACAGTTGGAGTGGAGGGAGGGTGTCCTTTGCCTCTGAAGTCCAGTTCCAACTTAATAAGTAAGTTGACCCTCCTCTGTGGGCCACAAACCTTGCTTGGGAGACTGCCGCACTCAACCACCAGCACGAAACTGCTCTTTGGGTTCTGAATACAGCAAGGTGCATGCCACCAGCCCCCATGAATCCTTTATTAAATGACCAATGTCATTTCTGGTCAGTAAAAATTTAAAAACACATATGGTGTAAAACTCAAGCTTAAAATTGGTTGTAGAGCTTGGTGAGAAAGATCTCCAGCCCCAAAGTAATACGGGGAAGTTAAAGGCCACAGAAATGTGGCTTAATGAATGCTCATCCACATTTACAAAGCTGCTCATAGTCCCTTATTCTCAAATCTGCAATAGAGGTTTATACAATTTTCCTGAGGGCAAAACTGCCAAGTTCACTGATCTCGATTCCCATGTTATTGATGAAATAAAGGTAATTCTGAAAATGATAGTGTCTGAGAAGCAATCTCAAATTGCCTTTTTATTGCATGCAATTAGCAGTGCAATTGAGAACTACTTTCTTTCTAATATAAAATCATCAGCCACAGGAGTGTTGCAATTGAAATTTTCCACAGTGATTTCAGCTAGTAACTGTCAACTTCTTCCTCTTTTTATTTTCTAACCATTTTTCCTGCCCCCCCCCCCCCCCCCCCCGTTTTAGCACTACAGGATAATGAAACAACAGTTAAATTGGGCTAGCTCTGAGTTTCAACCAAGATTTACGGTCTCCTCATCTCCCGGAGGGACTATAAAACCACCGATGACATCTCATTTTGAAATCGCTTGTATTAAGAGTTGGGTGTGGTGCAAAAGAGAACTCTGGCAGTGACATTTAGGGAAGTTCTGCACTTCAAAATAGAGCCCTTAACTCATATGAAGGATTTCTACCATAGCTGGGAGGTCTCCGCTAGGAAAATGATACCTTCTCCACCTCTCTTAATTTTATTCTACACCTTTTTGATATTTTTCCCCTCTAGATTTTGCTTTGGGTTTTAAACATTGCAGGCAGATTCTTCTTTGTGGCAGCATTAACCCTCAGATCCAACTCAGCCAAAATCATCACGGTAATAAAAGATAATAAACTGCCTTCAATTTAGAACACTCAAGGAGAAAGGGACAAGCCACAGGAATAGGAAGAGTGGGGTGGCTTTTCAGGGAACTGACCGTTTATTATTGCTTCGGACTTCTGTGGGCTCTGACACTGGGCAGAGAATGAGGAAAGGGAAAAGTTGGGCCTTGGGGACTTTCTGAAAGGCCCCCAGGTCGACTCAAAAAGCACAGCTAAGGGCTGATTCCCAGAGGCTCTGGAGTTGCTCTGTTTGGAAACCTCTTCCTGGAAAACCAAAGTCCAGCACCTCTCCACATCAGGCCAAAGAGAAAGGGGGTGGGAAGGCGCTGGGGAAGGAGAGTGGAGCTCAAAACAGCGAGTAACTGGGAGCTCAGGGGAGTGGCTGAGAGCCTTTCCTGCTGCGCTGCGCTGTTACACAAGAAACTTTCATGCACTGAGCTCTTACTCCGAGGATAAACTCTGAGGTCTGCAAAGCCTGGTGGGGCCGGGCGGGGAGGACCGCACTCTGAGCCCAGTGCTAGCGCCCCAGGGCTGGGCAAAGCCACCGCAGCCCGGGGGTAGTGTGGCGGGGAGAGCGAGCAGCGCGCGAGGTCTCCGAGCTGGGTCCTCACCTGTTCCAGCGGGCCACCTTCCTCCGGTAATACCGCAGCGCCTCCTGGCTGGCCAGAAGCAAGTCTTCCGGCCCGAGGAGAGGAGGCTCCTCCGGGACGTTGTACAGCGGGTGGGCGAAGAGGGCCTGCAGCTTGGAGCGCGAGCCGCCGCGGCCGCCGCCGTCCTGCTCATCCCGGAACCCGGCCCGGGAAAAGTTGTGCGCTCCCCCGCTGGGGTTCAAGGGGGCTGCGGCCGAGCGCAGGGCCGGGGAGGAGGCGCGGTCCGAGCACCGGCAGGCGGGCGGGCGCTCCCGGGGCCGCAGCTGCCGCTGCACTTGGGGCCAAAGGTGGAAGTAGAGGTCGGCGGAGAAGAGCGAGCCCAGCAGCAGCAGGGTCAGCAGGCGGTCCCGGCGCAGGCCGGGCATGGCCCAGCCGGGGCGAGCGACGGCGGGGCGCGCGGGCCGAGGGGTCCCCCGGGTGGTCGCGCAGTCTCCGGGGACCCGAGGGGGCGCCCGGGGGGCAGGCAGAAGCGGTGCCTGGAGTCCCGCGGTCCGGCTGGGACGGATGGGGGCGGAGTGCTCGGCGCACGGGATGGCACCCCTCCTTTCAGGGGTGCAGCCCCTGAACTTGGGGACCTGGTGCGGAGAGCGCCGCTTTTCCTCGCTGAGTGCAGACCCGGGGATGAGGTTTCCCAGGCGCCCACTTCTGGCGCCTTGCGCCTCTGCCCGGCTGCGGCAGGTGAAGGGGCCCGGGGCTCTCGCGGTCTGCCCGGCGGGCGGACGGGTGGCGGGGCGGGAGGCGACGCGGGGAGGAGCGCGGAGAGCGGTCCTCCGCAGGCAGTGCAGAGCCCGGGGCTGCTCTCCCGAGGATGCTGTCGCTCCGCCGCGGCTCCCTCTGCGGGCGGCGGGGACGCCCGTGTCCCACGCAGGCACGGCCGGCGGGAGTAGGGGTTTGGCGAGGCTGGGGAGCCTCGGGGCGAGCTCGTCTGCGCTCGCGTTCTCCCAGAGGCAGAGGTAACGCGGGGCCTCCTCCCGCCTGGCCCGGCGACCACACCTCCGCCCACTCTCAGCTGGCACCTGCCTCCTGGCCTGCAGCTCGCCAGCCAACTCCCGATCCCGCTGCCGGCTCAGCCCTTCCACCTTCCACCCAATCCCCTTCTCGCGCCCATCCCCTTGCGCCCCAGGCCTCCCACGTTCCCTGCTCAGGGCCCAGGCCTCACGTTTTTTTTTTTTTTTGGAGGGGGCCAAACGATGGGGAGGGAGCGCTGAAACCTTTGATTCCATTTTTATTTTTTAGACAAATGACATCACGGTCCATTAAAAGCCTTTCTCCTGTAAGCTTTGCCAGATGTGTGCGTGTGCGTGCGTGTGTGCGTGTGTGCGTGTGTGTGTGTGTGTGTGTGTTGGGGGGGATCTTTTCTCTTTTTGTATCCTCCCCCAGGATACAGATTAGATTCGTGACAACTACACACCATATAGCTGGCGCGTAGTAGACGCTCAGGAAACACGCACTTGGCGTATTAAAAGGCTTGACCTTTAAAAAAAAGGCACCAGTTTTACCTAGAATTTTGATTTCCTGTTTGCAGGGAGTTTGACTCCACCTCTGCCTGTATTTTTAAAAGAGGAAATTGTTCTTGCATTGAAGGAGGGAGGGGCCCCAGATGAACTCCCTCCGAACTTCTGAGTCTAGCTTGGTGTGAAAGCAGTCCACCCAATAAATCCGGGGAGGACACGTTTAGGCTTTCTCCTGAGACTCTATGAGGTAATTTATATTCCTCCCCCACATTTTCCTTTGGAGGAAGAGGGAGGGGGCCCTGAACTCCTGGTTCCTCTCTTTAATGATCTGGGAATATACTAAAATTCAAATCTGACCCGGGAGGCAGCTCCACCCAGCTGGATGTTGAAGGAAGGGAATCTTTGGCCAGAGCCGGCTGCCTAAAGGGGCAAACCTTCCCGTGAATGTTACTTCTATTTTTTAGGCCCCTCTTTCCCCTTGCTGGGGTCACAAACCTGAGACATACTTTTGGACTTGTGTCATCGGAGTTATTTCTCCTGTGTTAGAGCAGAATATTTCTTGTGGAATTTGCCACCCTGTTATCTGGAAATGAAGGTAATGAAGAACCTAACCACCAGGGTTATGAGGAGGCCTGCATTAACAGAAGTCGGTATTGCTCATACCTTATGCCCAGTAAGTGTGAAACACGAGTTTGCTACAGTGATGGTTACTTCTTGGGTTGTGAAGCACACTAGGTTAGGTTAGAGTCTCTACAGGTGAAGATGAAGACGGAAATTGGGGCAATGCTGATTGATACCAGCCAAACAATATAAAAATTGCCAGCCAACCACCAGAAGCTAGGAAGGAGGCATGGAACAGATTTCTCACTTACAGCTTTGAGGAGAGACCAACTATGTCAACATCTGGATCTTGGACTTATAACCTCTACAACTGCAAGACAATGAATTTCTGTTGTGTAAGACTTCCAGTTTATGGTGCTTTGTTATAGCAGCTCTTGCAAACTAATACAGTCCCTGTTGGTGCCTCTCATGGAGCACTACCTCCTGAGCATAGACCAAGAGGGTTGCTCATCAGCACACACAGAACACTAAGGACACAACTGTCCATTTAGGAAATGCTAAAGAAATGCTTGCTGAGTGACAGCAGGGACACTGGCCATCTCTGTCACTATGGCCTCTCATACAGGGCCTTGTACACAGTAGGGACTTAATTATTGGTTATAATAAAATGACATTGCTTTGGACCCTACAGGAGACCCAGAAGCAATATCTGACACAGTTACTTCGTGGCTTCAAGCATCTTTTATGATCATTAGAGAGATGAGAGCTGGCTGTACCTACATCCAGTTAAGAAAAGGAGTGAGACAGTGCACAGAGCAGTTGAGGGAATCTGTGCCACTGCATGCATTAAGAGGAGCAAATGCAAAGAGCACTTGTGTTTCCTTCCAGTCTTGCTAAATACCAAGCACTGCACTTCCAAGAATTAAATCATGGAAACAACAGAGTCAACATTTAAACATGAGTTCCTCTGTCTGAAAAGATTATACTCTATTTTTATAATCTTGCACATGTTGCTTAAAACACGACTAGTCGTTTCTTGTTTATGTGGTTGATTTTCTGCACTAGAGTATAACTCCATGAGTGCCAGGCTGACGTGTTTTCTCTTTCCTTTTCCTATCTTGTTCACAGCAGGGCATACAAATGAGAATGGACAAATTCATGTAGAATAAATGGGTTTGTGTTCTTGTCGATGCGTACTGATGGATGGATGGAAGTGGGGAATGGTGAAGAATTTTATTTAAAGTAGAAACTTGGATTTATAAAATCTGGGCACAGATAAGTTACTATTATATTTAGCTTGAACACCTAATGGAATCTCAGTGGAACCATGGAAAGAGCAGTACGTAAGAGACTAATAGGAAATAACTGTGTCCATTAGAGTTTGTATGACGGTGCAGATGTGTGAAGGAGCAGTGTGACCTGCACCTCCTAGCTGTCTTGGCAAGAGAATAGAGAGGCGACTGAAATTACTATGTATGGAATATCTAGAATGCAGCCAGCTTAGGATGTGTTAGACTGGCTTGCTATTGCACCTGATGCCTTACTCTGAGTCAAAAAGTCCAGAAAGTTCTATGTGTGACCAAAACATGACCGGTTAACACAGACCAAAGATTTCCCAAAGTGCAGTCTGGGCATCAGAATTACCTACTTTGTTTATAAAAATGAAAATTCAAGGGACGTATCCTAGATTGAGTGAATCAGAATCTTTGAAAGTGGAGCCAGGAAGGTGCATTTTTTTTTAAAGAGGCTGACTTGTAAGGATCTGAAACACACCAAAGTCTGAGATAACTGGTGACATAAAAATGCTAATGGGAACGTAGAAGTGATTCCGACAGCCCAGCTAGGATGCACTGGATAGTGCTGGGCATGCAACCTGTAATCATGGAATCGTACGGGGGCTGTAGAGAGTGTGTTTGGCCCAGTGTAATCCATCAGCTCTACTAGGGAACAGAAAGGAATGCTTGCTGCCTGATCTTTACAAATGGTGGGTATGCAATATGATCCTGTTACAAAAAGTCATGACTCTATTTATCAGTAAATGTCCTGGCTGGGTGTGGTGGCACATGCCTGCGATCCCAGCACTTGGGAGGCTGAGGCAGGAGGATTGCCATGAGCTCAAGGCCAGCCTGGGCTACACAGCAAGACCTTGCCTCAAAAACCAAACCAAACCAAACCAAACAATTTCTTTTGGTACCAGGTGTTGTAACACATATCTGTAATCCCAGTTACTTGGGAGGCTGAGGCAAGAGGATCTCAGTTCGAGCCCAGCCTGAACAACGCAGCGAGCCTCTATGTCAAAATAAAAAGGGACAAGAAGGATGATGATATAACTCAGTGCTCTCTGGGTTTCATCCCCAGTACCACAGAAACAAAACAAACCCAAAGCAAAGAAAGAGAAAAGAAGTTATTCTCTTTGGAAAACTGAATTGCCTTCTTGGGGCCTCATTTTCCTCTTTTGAGACAGGAAGCATTAAAATCAATAATCTCTAAAGTCCCTTTCAGTTCCAAACAATGAAAATTTTATATTTTTGCAATAGCTATTTAATAATCAAGCTATTTTTGCACACGTTTATTTTTAGTAAAAATCTACATAATTAAGATAACAAGTCAGGACACTGTGTAAGAAAGAGGAAGAGTACAGGTTGGGAGTGAGAGAGTTTGCACTGTGGTCCTTGCTCGGTCATTGACTATCATGATGACATGGAACAAATTATTTTATTTCACTGGGCTTCATTTTCCTCACATGTAAAGGATTACTTTGAGCTAGGCAATTTCAAAGTTCTCTTCCAGCATTAATTTCTTCGAGAAAAGAAGATGAACTAAGGGCATTCTTAGACGAAAGAAAACTAAGAATTTATCACCAGTTAAATGCTGAAGGAATGCTAAACAAAATTTTCAGATGGAAGACAAATGAAGACAGGGAAACTGGAGCATTAGAAATGAAGGAAGAACATCAGAAATGGTAAATATCTGGGTAAGTCTAACAGATCATATTTTTCTTCTTAGATTTTAAAAATATGAATGATCATTGAAAGCAAAAACAACACTGTCCCATGTAGCACAGTTTACAACCACTAATTCCTTAGAGTTGGGAGGTAAAGGGACCTATATGCTGGGAAATGATTTGAATACTATTTGAAGTGTTAGGAATATTGACTCTAAAATGACTGAGAAACATAAATTTTTATACTGTATTCCCCAGAGCAACCATTAAAAATATACCAGAATAAAATAAAAATAAACATATTAAAATGGAACACTAAAATATAGAGTACAAACATGAAACAATTTATAAAATAGTAGAACTAAATGCAAACATAGCAATAATTACATTAAATGTAAATGTAAATGTAAAAGACAGAGCTTGTCAAAATGAGTTAAATAACAGCATTACACTGCTTATAAAAAGATTAAAGATAGAAAATGGTATACCAAGCAAACACTAATTAAGAGAAATCTGGGATGATTATATTAACATCAGATAAAGGAGACCTTAGAAAAAAAGAAAATATTAGGGATTTAAAAATAGTGCCATTGGGCCGGGGATTTGGCTCAGTGGTTCCGCCACCTGCCTCGCAAGTGCAGGGACTGGAGTTCGATCCCTGGTACCAAAAAAAAAAAGTGCCATTACATAATGATAAAAGGGAAAACTCACCAAGAAGACACAATAATCTTAAATGTGTATGTCTTTGGCGACAGAAATTCAAAGTATATGAAGTAAAACTAGTAAACCTGAAAATGTAAATGGATGAATCCAACAACTATAGCTGGAGACATTAATGTTCTTTTCTCTGAAACTAATATAGCAAACAGGCAAAATTAATAACATTGTAGAAGAACTGAACACTGCTATTGGCTAACTAGTTCTAATTAATTGTAGAACATTCCACCCAATAACAGCATTATGTTCACATGACATTTACCGTGATAGGCTATTATAAAACAAGTATTAAAAATTTTAAAAAACCATACAGAATATTCTGTCTGTCCACAACAGAATTAGATTAGAAATCAATGACAGAAAGATAACTGAAAAATGTCTAAACATGTGGTAAAATGAAAATATGATTACCATATGACCCACCACAATCATTGGTGAAGTGAATTGAGAACTCCTGTGTGCCCAAAAATGCGTCTAGGAAGGTTTTATAGATATATTAATAATTGCCCCAAATAGAAAATAATGTAAATGTCCTTTTAGGGGCAAATAAATGAACTGTTGGACATCATATAATGGAATATGACAGCAATAATAAGGAACAAAGTATTGGTATGCACACAGCAAGATGATGAACAGCATTATTCTGAGCAATAGAATCCAGTCACAAAGTTTACATATTGTGTGATTACATTTATATGATATCCTAGAAATGGAAAAACTATGTTGGCAAAGTTTTGTTGATCATTGTTTGCCAGGCAATAGAGACAGTGACAAAGTTGTGGCTACAAAGTTGTAGCATTGGGGAATTGTTTTGGGTGACAGAACTGTTCTCTCTTCTTATGGTGATGGTGGTCATAGGAATCTATACATGCGTTACAACTGCTGGGCTTGTATATTTTTTAAAAATGAGATTAAGTGTACTCAAAAATGAGATTAACCTTATTGGTCATATTATTCAATTAAGTATATGTTGAAAAACAAAATAAAATAAAAAAGGAAAGATGCGTACTTTCATCCAAAAGACTTTTTTCTTGTAGTCTGGCTTATAATAGCAAAGAATTGAAAAGAAGTTAAGTATTTATCCACAGAAATTAAAATTGTGCTATGGTCATACAATGGGGAACAGCAGTGAAATGAATGAGGAATTGCTATTTTTTTTGACATAGATACATCCTCAAGCTGTATAAGGATATTCTTACGTATGATAGGTGTGTATAGGAGGAGAGAGAGAGAGAGAGAGAGAGAGAGACAGAGAGAGAGAGAGAGAATATACATGGTCTTGTCTTCCCCTTATAAGGGGACTAATCACATTGATGAAGGCCCCACCCTCATACCCTAATTACTTCCCAAAGGCCTCACCTCCAACAACTACTGTATCACTGGGGGTTTGGCATCAGTCAACACAGGAATTTGAGGGGAACAAAAATATTTAGTCCATAGCAAGTACCAAATTCAGCATTGTGGTTACTTATGGGATTGAAATGAGGGAAAGAAGTTGTTGAAGATTATACATAAGACTTCAATAATAGCTGAAAGATTTATTTCTTAGAGAAAAGATCTGAAGGTTGTATTACAAAGTTAGAATTTGACAAAGTTGGGTGATGATCTGTGGACACTGATCATAGCATTCTCTGTATTTTTCCATATACTTAAAATATTTCATTAAAAACTTGACTTGCTTTACCCCATGGCATTATATTCTGGGATATTCCGCTTTCTTTTTGAAAATTTCAATTAATTCCTGACGCATAAAAACATAAAAATTACACGTATTTATGGGATATCATGTGATGTTTTGGGTACACATATACACCATGCAATTTTAAAGTCAAGTAAACATCTCTCTTTTCCCAAATATGTATCATAGTTTAGTTTCTTAAAGAGACAGCTGAGACGGTGTTGTTGGGTTTTCATGTTACGTCAAAGCAGGTTGATAAAGAGCAGTTGTCCAAATGTTTGTGCTATTTCCTTTTAGAGAAGATACATGATAAGGGCCATGAAAACATGTGAGAACAGTTTTGACTTAAATTAACTCTATTAATATTTTAGAGTGGGAAGAAATCCACAGGCTGTGCAGCTCCTCTCAGCCATGTAATTCTTTTGAGCAGTGGCTTTGCACACATTATGTGAGCTTCATCTACCAGGCTAAAGAACAACAGTTGTGTTCCCGTTTCAGTCTTGGCTACCCTGACAGTACAGCTGTTTCCAGAAGGTGGGAAGTTGGGGCTTTTTGAGTCTCTAGAACATCACGTGTTGAAGTATTTTAGCTGTGGTTTAGCGTTTGCTAATCTATGATAGGAATTTGCAGCAAGTGGGTGAGACAAACATTCAGCTAATGAAACACAAATAAATATCAGTTGTGAATCAAAGTTCAGCCTCAGAACATCAATACAGTAAAATAAATAGACATGACTCAAAAAAGCTTTGAGAATTAACATGGATCTTCGCTCTGTAACTTCTGAAGGGGAAGGAACAGGGAGAATTACTTTATTGGAGTAAAGGAGGCTCTGGTTTACTTTCCAAACATCTTTAATCATGTGCTTCTCTCTTCACAAGCTCCAGACTTTTCCCCTTTTCCCCTCTCAGTCTACTCCCATGAACCCTACCCCACCATGCGCGTCCAATCACGTGCTTTGTCCTAACTAGCTGCCATTTCCCTCTCGATCCTCTGTACAGTTGATCTCTCAGCTGGTTGGGTAATCGAAGGACCCTTCTTTTTTACAAGGAGAATTCCAAATGTGTATAATGTAATAGTATAAAGTTTATTCTATTAAATTGATTAGTTGGTCATATGAAATTAATTTTTATTTTATCAAATCAAGAATTGTACAATTAACAATTATAATTGGGAGAAGTACAATATCATCTTAACTCTTATTCAAAAATATTTAAGAAAAAATTAACCGACCATGTAACCTTTTTAAATGCTTTTTTTTAAATTTAGAAGGGTCAAAGGTGGAAAAATAATTAGTCATTTTAGGGACAGATGGCTTCAGCTCAAGCCTGTGCAGAACTACCCATGTCTCCCATTAGAGAAATAGAAATGAAAACAGCACTGAGATTCCATCTTATTGCACAAAGAATGGCTATCACCAAGAATTTAATGAAACAAAAAATTCCAGCAAGGTTGCAGAGAAAAGGAATATTTCTACATTTTTGGTACAACCACTATGGAAATCGATGTAAAGATTCCTCAAAAAACTAAACTTAGAAATCTCATTTAACCCAGCTATGGCTCTTCTGGGTGACTTCCTGAAAAATTTAAAGGCATCATATTACAGTGATACATACACATACATGTTTATGGTAGTACAACTCATAATAAGTAAATCTTGGAAGTGGACTATATGCCCATTAAGAGATGAATGAATACAGAAAATGTGGTATATATGCATAATGGAGTACTACCCAGCCATAAAGGAGGAAAAGCTTGAATCATTTACAAGAAAGTGAATGTATCTTGAGACCACAGTGCTAAATGAAATAAATGAGACACGGAAGGTTAAACATCACATGATTTCTCTTATATGAAAACCTCCAAATATTAATAATTTAAAAAGCAAAATAAAAGATAGATGATAGGAAATAGGGAGGTAGACTTTGTGAAGATGGAAAGGGGATCTAGGGATAAAGATGGGGAGGGGAAGGAAAAATAAAAATAATTACGATATGATACATATATATACACCAATTCCTTAAGATGAATATAATTATTGTGTATCACAAATGTATACAAATAAAAAATAAACTAAAAATAATTAAAAACAAAAGGACTAGCCATGCTTCTGCCTCCCTCTGGGTTAGACTAAGTCCCACCTTTTACAAGCTGCCACTGTGATCACTTGGTAGCTAGGAAAAGGCAAATATACCCAAATAGCCTCTACACTCTCCCTGTTTCCTACCTGGTCATATGGTGACTGTATGTTATGGACACAACTCTGGACTTAGAACCCAATTCATGGTGTTACATGTGTTATAGCGAGACAGGGTTTCACAAATCATGACTCTCTCATCCTCAAAATGCAGGAACTATAGCTGACTTACAGAACAGGTACATTCTGAGCTCTCACCTCCCTTTGGTATTCTAGAGGGGTGAGTCTGTGGTTACTACTGGAGCCTGTGGTATTGGGTCTGGATAAGATATTTCCAAAGCTGATTGCTCAGGTCTGTGAAGGACAGTGGTTTAGTCTGTTTTGTGTGGCTTTAACAAAATACCTGTGGCTGGAAAACTCTAAAGAAAAGAGATTTATTTTGGCTCATAGCTCCATCCACAATGAGTGGCCACATCTGGTTGGCTACTGATGAAAGCTGTGTATTGCTCTATGCATGGCAGAAAAGCAAAACGGAGCATGTGTAGGAGATAGCAGATGGTGAGAATTAAAGAAAGAAGGGAGTCAAGAAAGCTGAGCTCTGACAACTTACTCTTGGCTGGAACTGATCCAGTCCTGTGAGACCTAACAGAGGGACTAACCCAGTCTCTCAAGAGGAAACACTAATCAACTCATGAGAGGATCCCTCATGACCTCAGTATAGTTACATTGGAAAACTAAGCCTCAAATGGGTTTAGATGAGGACAAACCACATGTAGCTCATATCAGAAAGCAGCACCTTTAACAGCAGCAGAGTATGGTCAGAGAAAGGGCTCAACAGTAGCTTATTTTCATGATGTATTTATTTTTAATTGTACAAATAATACCCAAATATCTTCCCTTTGTAAAATATTTGAACAATTTGCAAGATTTTAGAATAATAATGGAGTGTCCCTCCCTTCTCTGACTCTTCTATTTTCTTTCCTAGAAGTAATAATTGTTGGTTTGATGTGACTCCTTCCAATGCAGCATATACTCAAATTGTTTTTCCTCTACCTTACTAATAAATCAGAGAAATGAAAACTAAAACAATTGAGTAGGGATCTTTTTTCTTCTATTTTTATTGTAAAAAATGAATGAAACCATCCAAAGTTGGTTAGGACTTAGGTAAATTGGAGCAACTGTTTTGGAAGTTAATTTGGTAATGTAAATGTATGTACACGTTGTATCAGTCAGGGTCCAGTTAGGAGACTGTGAGCACATCAGTTATTTGAAAAGGAAAACTTTAATAAGAAGAATTTTTAAGTAGTAAAACCTGTAAGATACCGCTAAGAGATCCAGAAGTAGCAGCTAAAAATGTACTATACATAGGCTGAGGAAAAGTGGACAGTGAAGAAACCGAAGGACCCAAGAACTAGGAAGATCTCCCTCATCCCCCACCAAGGCTGAAATTCAGACCTCTTTCCTGAGAACGCAATGAGTCTACCACTGGAACCTTCAACCCTTGGTGGTGAAGAGAATTTCCAGATAGCAGGCCACATTGGTCTGTAGGTGGGATGGGGAGACAGATGGCTGCAGTTATGGCTAGAGCTAGAGTGGAAACAAACACCAGTGGGGTAGAGAGAAGCACGATGTGAGAGTGTGGTTGAGCTGGTGCTGGACTCCCATGGGCCTCCCATAAAATGTTATGCTGGAACCCAGAAGGGTAGTGTCTTTCTGCCCTCCAGTCCTTTCCATTGACAACTTCCTGTGTCCCGGATTATCTATCCAGTTTCTGAAAGCAGGGGAAAGAAGGGTAGATTTAGAACTGATAGACAACAAATTGATAAGTGGAACAGACTTTGATCTCTGAATCCCTTTTCTAAAATTTAAGAAAATTAAAGGCAGACATAATTATATAGATAAGGAATGGTCATTGCAAGTAGGAAAAACTGCACTAAAGTCCATGTTCAAAAATTAAGAACCGCTTAATAGCAAAATAGTGGTTTATTTATAAGATACAGCCATATTTTTGATTATCATGAAAACACATTTATTTTACTAGATGTAAAAAGCATGTTAATAACAATTATTTTATGACCCAATGTAATGTATTTATACATATATTTTTGTCAAAAATTTGGTGTCTTATCAGCTCCTTGGTCTAACATCTGGGTCATAGTGCTCAATAAATGTTTATTAAACAAATTTAAAGTTATATTAGCTTCCTAGGGCCTTGTAACAAATTGCTACAAACAACAGAAATTTATTCTTTCATAATTCTGGATGTCAGGAATCTGAAATCATGGGCCATGCCACCTCTACAGGCACAAGGCGGGAATCCTTCATGGCTTCTTCCATCTCTGAAGGTTGCAGACATCCTTTGGTTTGTGGGGGAAGCACCCTAATCTCGGCTTTCATTTTCATGGGGCCTTATCTTCTGTCTGAGGGTTTTCCTGTTCTTGTAAGAACACTTGTCATTGGATTTGAGGCCTGACAGATAATCCAGAATTGTCTAATTTTGAGACTCTTAATATAGTTATTTTGTCTTTGCAAAGACTCTTTTTCCAAATCAGGCCATATTTATAGGTTCTGGGTGGGCAAATCTTTTGGGAGATGGGATAAAAGGTGAGCACCATTCACCTCACTGCACATATCAATAAATGTATGGCAACATTTTACAGTGTTTTTTTGGGGGTGAATCTAATTTTTCTTTTTCCTTTTTGTTGTTATTACTATCTTGTGGTTTTTATGCAAAGATCTTTATACTACTTTTGAGGTAAAAGAACAGTAAATCAACCATTTGACAGATGAAAAATAAGGGATTACACTGACAAGTGTCAATTTCATTATCTTGAGGATAGCGTTTAATCCACTGTTCACAGAACTCAAGAAACTGTATTCACATGGAAAAGGAAGCAGGAGGAAATAAAAAAGCCCAGGTGGGATTGGAAAATCATCACACAGAGATCTCAGATCATTTATATTCTATGGAAAAGCTAGAGCCAGCCGAAAGCTGGACACAGGAATTTGGTAACGAGAAATCCATGCTTAGCCTCTTGGCTTCTCTGAATTGAGTAATTGAGCAAAGTCTGCTGTATGCAATACTCTCCTTTCCAGGGCAGCAAATAAGTTTGGAATCTTGCTGCATAGTGTTCTCAGTACAGACCTCCTCCCTGTGCTATGATTCACTGATGAATTCTTAGAAGGTGTTGCTCTATTAAAAATAGGAATATCTGTGACGTCAAAAGATCTGAGGATGAAAGGCATTTCCAAAGGTTGTCATCTTCTTTCTTTTATTTAGAGAGACAATCTTTCCAAAAGGAAAAAGAAAACATGGATGTTAGGATATAATTACTTTTTTATTTCTCTTAAAGCTGTAGCTGTTTTATTTGCAGTCTCTTCTAGAAACTAATCTTCTTTTTGTTGTTTAACTTCTATCCTAAAATATGGCTAAATATCATATGTTGAACTTAAGATTCTGTGTCTCTAGGTAGAAGATATTTTTAAAATTTTACATTAATTAAGAAATAATAGCCACTTATTAAAGAAAAAGGAGAACATGCATTATGATCTTTAAGAAGCATTTTCTGATTTCAGAGTGACACTTATTAATAGTAATGTTGACATGTTAAAATGTCAATGAAATGAATGAATATCTGAAATACAAAAGCATTAAATGATTATTTTACTAGAACAGAGATCAGAAAATCTGTTCTGTTAAAATCCAGATAGTAAATAGTTTAGGCTTTGTAGGCCCAATGGTTTCTGTTGTAATTACTTATTTCTGCTACTGTTGTACAAAAGCAGCCATAGACAAATGTCATTTGGGAACAGCTGTGTCCCAATAAAACTTTATTTATGAAAACAGATGGGAGGGCAGATTCAGCCTATGGGTGGTAGTTTGTTGACCTCTGAAAGAGAACATCAGAGAGCTGTGATAGCATACCAATAGTAGGATTTTTCTGGAATTAGGGAAAGCAGACTTTGATCTGCCTTGTGGTTTTTTTGTCAGAAGAAAATGCCATCAGATTTGCAGGTATATGTGCTTTCCTTGGGAGGTTAATTTGAGCTGAATGTTGATTGACATAAAAGGAAGAATGTGAAAATGAAGCTCTGTCTTAGTGAAATAAATGGTTAGGTTCTCAGAGACAAGAATCATTTTAATGAATTACATCAATAATACTTTTAGTCATTATGTTTGGTAACCTGCCTTGTAAGTTCATCCTATTGTGTGAAACTTTTATCATGTGGATTTATGTTGGATGAGTGTGGTTTATATCATAACAGCACTGAAACTGGATATATGTCAGCAATGATGCACACAATGACCTTCTTTTCCTGTGATGTTTATAATTTCATCCTTGCTGATTTTTCTATAAAATATTTGACTGCAAGATAAAACTTAAGAGGAAAGACAATAGAAAAAAATGATGATTTGGAGGGACTGTTGATGGAATATAGTTTTATTTTAGATTAACTGAGATTTAAAAAATTCCGGGAAGACAAACCACATTAACTGGAAAATGAATTGCAATGAGTAAAAATATCTATATTTGGTAGTTTTGCTTAGTTGAGGAAGTCATTTACTGCCTTCCTCCTCACTTTGAAATTTAATGATTCAAGTCATGTGATACATACTAGATTCTCCAACCCCTTAATATTCTCTGTGGGTATCCAGGTGGGTTCTCTGGCAAGCAGATGCTGAAACAGAATGAGAAGTGCAAAAGGCTTATTGGGTGGAGGGAGCATGCATCCAACTGTGATTCAGATCTGCTCATTCCTACCAGCCTGTGGGGAACAAGAATGTCTGCATCTTATGTTGGATGGAAATTTCCTACCATGCTTTGCCTAATCATTGGCAGGGTTGCTGTAAGAAGAAGTAGTTTTGGCTAGTACCACCATTACACAGATATTCTTGGGGCAGCCCAAGGAAGGTATGGGATTCAAAACTGAGTGAGCTGTGATGGAGTTAACGGTCCCTACATCTAGACAGTGAGTCTTTTAGAATCACACTCCTTGCCACTAAGAATCTGAGTGTCACATTTTCAAGTATGACATATTCTTTTTGCTTTCTGTTTCTTCCACCTAGTCCTCATTGGCTGATTGGTCTTCATTTGCCCTTTGTATTGAGGTTCTCCCAAAACTCAAGCTGACTCCTCTTCTCTTATCCTATAGATTTTTCTGGAAGATCTCTCCCACTTTTGTGGTTCTAATGTAGTATCTTTAATAAGAGGATCCTTTATACCAGGTATTATCTATAAATTGGCAATGATTTGATATGTCAGTTAGTATTTCACCTTGGAGCATAAAACCTAAAACCTAAATTAAGGTTTAAGTGTAAAGAACGTTTGAAGGTTCTTACTCTAGGGTTAGTATGACAGTTTATAGTTATTAGGAACCAGAGTCTTGTTTTTCTGCTCTGCTATCCTGCTCTGTGGCTGCCATCTTCAAGGACACATCATGTTCCAAAAGGGCTGTTGCAGCTCCTGCTATCATACCCTTGATCATAACAGAGGGAAAGTGGAAGAATGGAAAAGCGAACAGAACCTACCTCTTAATTGAGTCATACAAGTATAAATAGTTTTCTTAGAAGCCCCACACCACATTCCTGTTTATGTCCTTGGTCAGATGATAGTCACATGGCTACATCTTTCTTCAGAGGAAGCTGAGAAAACTCTATTATATGGACCCACAATAATGTTAATGTTTCCTCCTATATAGTTATGCCGACTACTTGTTCAACCTAAATCTCACATTTTACACTCTTCTCTGTCCCTCGATTTCCACATTCAACCTGTCTCAGCCTTATGAGATCTTTCCTAATTCCTTTTCAAATATGCCCTCTCCCCCAGCCCCCATTATCATTCCCAGAGTCTTCATTTTTAGGGTTTCATTATTTTCTGAGCAGAGGATTCTTATATTGTTTTACTCACCTCAGTCGTATGCCTTTGTGTCCTTTCTCCAAACTCTTGTGGAAGCTAATTTTGCAAAATGTAAGTCTGATCATGTTGCTCCCCAGCTGAATTTCTTCCATGATTTACATTATAAAAGCCAAACTCTAGGAATGTGTCTTTATGGTCTGATGACCACTCTCCCATTGGCTGTATCTTTGGCCACATCTGGCTATGCACCTGTGTCCCATCCATGCTAATTTATACCTTTATCCCACTGAGAAATACCTAACACACTCATGCAAAGCTAAGTCACATTAAGACATACATTTCAGATTCTGTCTGTTTACTTCGTCCTCCACATTGAAGCTCTTGCAGTTCATATTCTTCTAACAAATCTCAAAGGGATTCTTCATTTTTGTAAAGATGACAAAAGGCTCGCTGGCTTTCAGGGAAACCTACTGAGTTTGGATATAAACACACTGCATTAAGCTGATGGTATGAAATCCAGGTGAAAACATCTAGTGCTTGGGGAGTCTGCAGGTAGAGAGATTTGGAAACAAGAGTTTCAGCGAGTTCAGTGTAGACATTACAATACATCCTGTAAAAATGAATGAGATAGAGAGTTTTAGAAAACTACTTCAATGTATTTGACTGCACGTAATAAAAATGTAACCAGTACTTGCTAGAACTGTTGTCACTCAAGTATGTGAGGTGTTGCTACATTGGCTTTTTATTTTTTAAAATTTTTTTTATTTTTTATTTTTTGGTACTGGGGATTGAACTTGGGACCTTGCGCTTGCGAGGCAGGCACCAGAACCACTGAGCTAAATCCCCAGCCCATTGGCTTTTTAATTCTCTGACTTTACCAGCAATGTTGGCATCAGGGCTCTTGGCATTTTCCATGATTGCAAAACGATACAACTCAATGCTTTGTCTTCTTAGGTGACAATATCCCAAAAGAAAAAGGAAGGATCTAGAAGAAATAGTTTTCTCATTATGTACTTTTTTTGTAGGGAGTAACATATTCCTTAGAACTCCTTGGCAGTCTTCCCCTTGCCATTGATTGTAATTGAAAAATGTGCCCACCTGGTATAGTTTGAATGTGGTTTGTCTCTTCCCACACTCATGTTGGAATTTGATTGCCATTTGGTAACACTGGAAGATAAGGCCTTTTAAAGGTAATTAGGTCCTTAAGAGGCATTAATGCCTTTCATATAGAGGTGGGTTTATTCTTGTAAAAGTGAGTCACCTCAAAGCAGGGAGAGCTGTTTGAAGGTGGGTGGGAAATGATCAGAGGAGAGGAGAGAGGGAAAGGATGCAAGAATAGTGGACAAATGTGGTCTCCTGGTGCTGTAGAAGGTAGAGGGCAAAATTTAACTTTTTAGAAGAAGCTGAAGGAAAAGATGAAAAAAGTTGGCAGATGTTTTGTTATTATAAAAGCCATATAAAATTCTAAAATGGCTCTTGGAGAAGCAAGTTATCTCTGGAATTTACTTTGAAATAAAAGTACAAAGAAGTAAAGGAAAGGAATATGTTAGAAGTGATGGGTTGATTTGAGAGAAGATCTGAAACATGAAGAATAGAGAAATTTTTTAATAATTTTAGAACAGTAACTAAAAAAAAAAACCCACTCCAAAACAAAAATAGAACTCCTGGGAAATGACATTTGATGACCAATGGGAAAGAAAGCCAGAAATCTATAAATTTCCTTGAGAAGGGAAGAGTTTACAGATGAAGAGATATTTGACATGGAAAATCCATTTCTGGATTTTCCCAACCTCCTGCTGTTCGTGAAATAACAAATGTTGTTTTTCAACCCCATGCTTCACTGTCTTTGGTTCAAAGATGCAGCGTAAAGTAAGGCTTTGTTTGCTCAATCTCACTCAAGATGAGCATGGAAAATCAGTCTCTGGGATAGAATTCAAATCAGTTAAATAATGACCCATGCAGGCTACATACAGTATGAATGAGGTGTTATGGTTTGCAGTGACCTAAAAACAACACCACTCCAACCTGCTGTACTTGGAAAGAATCAAAAAATAGACATAAGAATGAAACAGATAGATATAAAAATATTTTCTTTGTTACTTATAAAATAGCTCTGTATTATAGGGCATGGCTCAGATCAGGCCAAAAGTCTCCTCTGGATCAAACTTACATCCTTTAGTCAAACTGGAAACCTCCCTTGTAGGCATGATCCTGTCCCTGTAAAATTTCTGGATGGCTAAGAACAAGTGCGTGAATACACCAGGAAAATAGATTTCCTAAAGGCAGCTGGTTCTTCAAAGAGGGAAAGGGGGTGCTGAACAAATGCAAATCCTTTTGACAAACTCATGAATTTGATGAGTCACCTCTTCTTCCCCTGGGGTGGGGGTCATGGAGGAAAGCAGAGAGATTTCTGAAGCTAATTCTAATTGCTGCTCCGCCCATGGAGTGCAGATTAAGTACCCCCTCCCAAACAGTAAAAGGCATAGGAACCCCAGGGGATATAAGAATAAATCACAAACCTGAGAATACGAGGAACTTGTAATCTAGCATGACAGGGAAGAAGTATCATGACCCATGAATAGAAATAAATGGGAAACTAAGGGTCGGTGATTTTCAGTGTAGAGTGAGGGAACTAGAAGAAAGTGAATTTGTAAGTGGAGGCTTCATAAGCTTTACTAAGAAATTTGGTCTTTATTGGCTAGTCAACAGGGAGTCATGGGAATTTTCTAACAGAGGAATGAACAACTGGTATTTAGAAAGCAGTGTGCAGTGCCCAATGTGGTGGTGCAGATCTGTAATCCCAGTGCTTGGAAGGCTGAGGCAGGAAGATTGGTTGGAGTTTGAGGCTAGCCTGGGCTAAAGAGTGAGTTCAAGGCCAGCCTGAACTACATAGCAAGATCCTGCCTTAAAAAACACCCCCCCCCCCACAAAGAGATAGCAGTGTAGGACCTGTTAGAATGGAGGAAATGAGGACCTGAAAAGACAGTATCCAAGAGAAATCTTGGAGACAGAAACTGTAGGGGAGGATTAGTTATGGGGTATCAAAGGACATGGTGTAGCCAGGCACAGTGGCACATACCTGATGTCTCAGCTACTTGGGAAGCTGAGGATAGAGGATCACATAATCTCATGAGTTTGGGATCAGTTTAGGCAACATAGCAAGATCTCATCTAAAAAAACAAAAATCAAAACAAAAAGCAAAGGACACGGGAGAGCTAAAGGATATTCCAAGACAAAGGAGAATTCATTGAATTTGTTTCTTGGTATATTGAGTTTGATATGTTAGAAATGTCTGTGCTTTTCTAGTACAAAGTTAGGAATAAACAAAAACAGACATGGACAGAAACAAATAAATGCACATGTACTATGTGATATGCTCTGACTTGACTTAGGGACTAAAGACAGTAGGCCTGGCCCTTGTTCTCACACAGCTTACGGTGGGTCCCAACTGTTCCCATCTGTGAGTGGCAGGGCCTCAACCCTCACCCAAACTGACTGCCAGATGTTTAGGGGAGTCCCAAAAGTCAGTCTATCCCTTCAGTTGCCTCCATAACATCTGTTCTCTTTTTGTCATGTCTGGCTCGCCCTGTCTGCTCTATTCCTAGTGCCTGAAAAACCTAAGTCCACTCAAGGATGGATGGGACTCTGTACATGGCTTTATCTATGATCTGTGTTACGCATTATCCCCCAAGGTCAAGAAGTTTCCCTTGGGTGCAGAGTTTCACAAACACTCTTGTGGTTTCTGCTCATAGTGACTTCCCATGGAGCTCTCAGGGACTGGCCGGGATGCTTCACTTCCCTTTGTGAGTGTCCTTCATCCTGCCTTTCCTGAAGTTTTCCTTTCAAACACTTTGACATCTCTGAATTTCTATTCACATGTTTTGCCATTTCTTCTCTCTTGTGCTGGTTGGAAATGGAGGAAGTGCCCTTGATATGGCAGGAGACAAACTGGTGCGTGTGTGCGTTTTACTTATATTGGCAGCAGACAGCTCCAAATATCCTAATTACAACCAAGTAGAATGATTGCCATGTGGTGGGAGGTAAAGGGCAGGACGAAGGCATGTGACCTGGAGAGGAGCATCTTGGACAGAGATTCCGAAGCATTCTTGGGTCCTTGGAGATCAGTATGTCTCAGTCTTGCTTCCACAGAGCCCTGGGGTAAAAGAATACCTCAGAGTTCTACTTAGTAAGGACTGAGGTCTTAGAAACTGGGTAAGTATTCATGCCCCAACAACTTGTAGGACACAAACATTTATTAAAAATAAGTAGTCTAATTTCTGTGTGTTTACGTACATATGGGTGCATACAGATCCCTCCCACTATTTGTCTCTTTCTTTGTACATAGAATTTATAACTAGAAAGTTTAAAAATGCACACAGAGGGCCAGGGATTTAGCTCAGTGGTTCTGCCACTTGCCTCACAAGCATAAGGACCCGAGTTTGATCCCCGGTACCAAAAAAATGCACACAGAGGGAAATAAAATATATTTAAATTTTATTCTGAATAATCGTTGTTACTTGCTAATGACATGTGTGTTGGTTGGGCACCGCACAGCTTCTTGAATCTTGGATTAGATCAGACACTACCATGTTTGCTTCTTTTACCACACTGATTTTCATGTAGTGCTTGCTTTAAAAAAAATCGCATCAACAACTCCAAACCTAACTTTGCCAATACAGAATATCAACAAAAGGAATGTAGTAACACAATGTTGAAATTGTAAAATACCCTCAACTAGGTAGGAGTTCTCAGTGTCCAACAGATGCCAACTATCTTTAGAGTTTTCCTTGAAATTTTGAAATAACCTAGAGTGTCCATACAAGTTCACTACCGTTCCCAGGGGAACCTCCGTATGCTGAGGCAAGGGGGTCCAGGAAGACCTTTGGAGTAAAAGGATATTTGAGTGAGGCATTAATAATGAAAAGGAATGGTTGAGGCAATCAGAGTCCCTTGTGCAAGCCTTCCAAACAGGGCTATGGCTTGTGAGGAGGTCTTACTCATGAAGGTGAGTTTGAGCAATTTATTGCATTTCTAGAGCACTTATTTTGTCATCTTATATCTATATATTTATATCCGTGTATGTATTTCGGTTCACATTAAAATATATAATTCACCTGTGTTATTACAGTATATTAAAACCCTATCTTTCTATCATTACCATCATCCATCTATCGTCTATCTGAATACACACTCGTGCAATTATTTTCTTGCTCCTGCAGGA